>NW_021620749.1:2542311-2559027 GCF_004785775.1 Grammomys surdaster | reverse complement strand
GAGAGGAGAGGAGAGGAGAGGAGAGGAGAGGAGAGGAGAGGAGAGGAGAGGAGAGGAGAGGAGAGGAGAGGAGAGGAGAGGAGAGGAGAGGAGAGGAGAGAGGGGGAGAGAGAGGGAGGGAGATCAGAGCTCAGCTTTGGAAAGCATCCTTCAGGAACTGTCCACCTTTTGTCTACTTTGGGGGCAGTGTGCTTCACCAACCTGGAACTCCCCAATGGATTAGGCTAGTTCAGCCAACCCCATGTATTCTCCTGTACCTGCCAGCCCAGGACTGGGATTATAAACCCTGGGACTGAACTTGTGTCCTATGCACAAGTAGGGGAACAAGACCTGGGCTCAGTGGAGTCTATTCAGTCATGATTCCAAGCAAGCATGCCGCAGAGAGAGGCGAGGAGAGTTACAGACCAGACGTGCAATTGTGGAGCTAATGTCCATGAGGCCCTTTAGGGATCTGTTCTGAGGCCTGAGGGCTTCATTCTGAGAAATTATATCCTGCTATTTATCATGCCTGTGATAGAATGAGCAGAAAATGTATTCCTGACTGGATTGTATTAACGGAACATGGTTTAAATGTATGGCCACATCTTGACTACATCTAGGCACCATTGGCAAGAAGGTATACAGGGGCAGGACACAGTGGCCATCCAAAGGTGCCACATAACCGCAAAGATGGCACATAACCACAAAAGTGCTGTTTCTCGATTTTCCAAACCATTCAGCGGAAAACATTCAAACTTGTAAGAAGTATTGCATAGTTTTCACAGAGGGCTTCTGTACACCTAGCTTAGCTCGATCTGTGTTGGAATCTTAACAAGGCCAGGATCCCATGAACAAGACCAGATAACAATAGTGATTCAGAATTGTCAATGAGGACTCAGAAGACTTAGCTCCCAGGCTCAGTCCAGCCCTTGTCTGTGAAAACAAAGTTTTGTTGGGACATAAGCCATATCTGTGGACAGCCTCTGTCACCTAATAAGGGGGAGTAGACTCAACGGAGCCTCCATGTCCTCCAGAGTTGGGAGGCACAGTTTTCTAGACAGTGCCTACCCAGGTCGCCTCGAACCCTCCTGTTAACTCCATGAAGCTTCGGGTTGACCTCAGCTTGCTGAATTAAGTAAAACGGGGATGGCTACCTCAGATTTTCAAAGTCCCCAGCACAGAATGGCCACAGCAAGGTCACTGTGCTAAGGTCACTAGGCTAAGTCAGGCAGGGGAGTCCTCCAGGTGGCTTGCAGTGGTGCGCAGACCCCTGGTGGGATGCTCTGAGCTGGACAGCCTTTGTCTTCTCCAGGTGGCCACTGCTCCTGTCCTCTCTCTATTACTGTATCTCCCACGTGGTTCTCCTCGACAGCTGTTCTCCGTTTTGAAGAGACCATCATTATTTAACACCAGTCAGTGGTGAGCATTGATTCAAGCCTAACCCTAGATTGACATATGACTCAAATCTGGACTCCTATGCATGTGGGGAGGAAGAGTCAGAGGAGAAAGGATGTTTCTCAAAGACACAGCTTTAGGGGTGCTATAAATTTATGAAATGAAGTTATATCATCTTAAAGTTCACTTATATTCTCTTCTATCAAATTAGAGGATTTGGAACTTAAACAAGAATATATTATACATGTCTATATATAATGGATCTATAAATAGGATATGGATATATGCTGCATCTATGAATAACGTGTCAGATAGCTATCTATACATCCATATAGTTAGAGGATATATATATATAAGCATGCATGTACACACACTAATTTGTGTGTGTATGTGTGTGTGTGTGCGTGTGTGTGTGTGTGTGTGAGAGAGAGAGAAAGAGAGAAAGAGAGAGAGAGAGAGAGAGAGAGAGAGAGAGAGAGAGAGAGAGGAAGTTGGAATGAATGTGCCAACTGATATTTTCCTCAGCCAGCATGAGCAATGATGAAGAGCCTAGCTCAAAGTTTACTCACAAGGAAATAGATCATGTAAGAAACCTTTATTTCCCAGAAATCGCAGTGCAAGCTGGGAGTGGCGATTCTGGCTGACTCATGAGTCACCCACAGAGTAACTGTAAGGGTGGGACACACTGTGGACTTGACTCCACCAACAAAAGTGACCTCGTCTGAGAGCTTCCTGTGGGCCCACTCCACTCATTCTCTTCAGAATACTCTTCCGGTTTTCGATTCCCTAGAACTCTCAGAAGAAAAGAAATGGGAAATTTCTCAGCAGAGGAGACGAGAAGCAAGGGAGGATGAGGAGACCCAAGTCCTCAGATACCCCTTTCCCGGTGACCAGTGTCTGCAAGGCAAAGTGCCCTTCTCTGGACTTGGGCAGTGGCATATCTGTGCATCCTCAGAGGGACCTGTCATCATAGGACCAGGTGACACAATGCCTCAGAGGCAAGAAGAGATGTCACCCAAAAGCCTCAGTCCCACTTTCCCCTGGCTACTTTCTCTGAATACCACATGCTTTGGCTGGGATTAAAGGTCTCCTTGAGCAGGGATGGGGAGATGGCCTCATGGGAAAGAGCACTTGCTTACCAAACAGGAGGACCTGAGTTCAGTTCCTGGGCTCACAGCCTTCATATATACACACGTGTACACACACACACACACACACACACATATATATACACATACATACATGTATGCATGCACAGCATATACACACAAGCACACATATACATACATATACATATGCATGCACACACACATGCATGCCTATATATACACACATGCACATACATATAAGTATGCATGTATGCACACATAAACACATGCACACACATAAACGCATACACATGTACATACATACACCTACACATTCACACTCACTGTCTCATAGATAAGCTTTGTTCTCATGTTTCCTTTGCATGTCTGCCTGCCAACCTACCCTGGTAACCGTGATTGCATGGAGCTCTAAGCTCCATCCTCTGGCTCCAACCCAATGCCTCTGGCCTCCTGGTGTATGGCATCTTGGTACAGCTCTGTTCCAGGTTCTATGTGCAACATCCCACCCTGCAGCTGCCTCCTCCATCTTCACTGGACTGGGGACCATGTTATCCACCTGTATAGCTTCAGCTAGTGGACCAACGGAATACCACTGCTGACTAGATGAGTGAATTGATTCCCACGCATCACACAGAAATGACAACCATGTTTCTGGAAGAACATCTTGAAACAACCTGAAGAGAGCTCAGCATGTTCTTCTTAGACCAGGTTTGTATTTGCTGTATTGAAGTCTCTGAGATTAATCACAAACCTGAGTGTTCACAGGAATTCACTTGAAGGCACTACCCAGTAGGTACACAGCACACAGTGGGAGGAAGCACACAGATTCCTTGTTGCCTGGAGCCATTGACTACGGTCCCTGAAGGCAGCTTCCTCTGAGCTATGCCTCCCATTCACAACGATGGCGCAGAGTATGTAAGCTGCTCCCTGCTTAGGTGGGGTCCTCAGAAATGAAACTGATCACAGTACGACTGTTTGAAGACCTTCAAACTAACAATGCCCAATGTGTGAATCTGTCCAGGGCAGGATCCTGCAGCAAGGGAGGGGGCATGAAATCACCTTGGACATTTGTCACCAAGCACGTTGGTTCGAGTGCTCCAATTGTCCTTGCTGTTTATGAGCCGTGGCCTTCGCAACAGGGCTGAAATGTGTTCTCCTAAAGATGTCCCCGAGATAGGACATGGCGCTGCATTGTTTCTGTGCATACCAGTGCTTCTGTCCCAGAGCGACCCACCCTCCTTTTAACGGCCGATGACAGCCCCAATGGCTGGGCAGAAATCAGTTGAAGGAAAGGGAAGTCTTGTCGGAAATGAGATTAATCTTGTAACGAGTGTTCAGCCCTGATAACCCATCTGGGCAGAGAGCAGCTTAAACTGGAGAGCAATTAACCTTCACCCGGCAAGTTCTGTCCAACCGTTATAAATATTAAAGAGACAGAATCCTTCTCTGCTCTGTGTAGACTAAACAACCAGATTTGAATTCCACATCAACGGCCCCTTCACAGATGTGCACAGATGACCAAGTTTGGGGGAAAAGTGGACAACAGCAAAGTCCCGATGACTACCCTGGCAACCTCTGCCCTCAGGTTCAGAGAGCTGGGGTCATGAGCATAAAGCCCCACTGAGATGCATTGAAGTAAAACATCCAGCTTTAGAACAAGGCACAGCTGCTTTAGAGCTGTCTGCCCCTGGAAGGCAACCTGAGGCTTTCTCTTTCCCTCCGTGTATCGGTAGAAATAGATCAAGTGGTCTCTCTCTACACTCCCTGCCTGTGGACCACATTTGCATGACCCAAAGGACAGAGTTTCTGTCCCCTTTAATCTCTGAGAAGTTACTGGCTTCATAGACAGCAAGCCTGTGATCTCATCGTTATCAGCACACAGTGTAAGGATGGAGCTAACCAAAAGGGCCCCCCACCATGAAGCACCAAAAAGCTAGAGCATCTACTAGGAAAGCTCCAGTTAAAAATAGCCCTGAGAACCCAGAGCAGGAGCTGCAGCTGTCTATCTTATCATCCAGGCGGTAGCTTTCTTTAGGACTAGCTTATACCAAGCCTCTGGCTGAGTCCATGCATCTGATGCTCAGGTAAACAGGTTAACCAGATAATGTTCATGACTGGTTACAAATGGATATGGGGTACCTACCATAACCAGTATTTAGGCAAGAGAAAAGACAAGACGTATCGAAGTACATATGCAAAACCATACAGGGACCATGTAACCAGCTTGCCTGTGAGTAGGATCACAACTTATATCTTCATTTTAAAATAAAGGAAGTCTGAAAGCATTCATTAGCATGCCCTAAGTAAATTTATCTACCCCGGAGTTTTAACAAAGTCGTCATATTTTCCTAATGCTGCTCATAAAACAGCCTTCGAGTTCTTACCCACTTTGAACCTTAGTGGGTAAGCCATGGGCCTAGAGGCCTTGTGGACATGGACACGTTTGCACACAGCCAACATGTTTCCACAGTTACCTCACTCACATGGTTGGGTATAGGCCAGCCCAGAAATAGGATCTGCGCATGGCATGGCACAGGTGTGTGTCACACAGAGGGGTATTATTGTAGACTGAGAGAAAGTATCCCCAGAAACAAGGGCTTGCTCACAAACTTGCAGTTTTATGCCTAATGGTCCCTATCCACCTTTTGGGGAAAACAAACCCTGACCATCCATACAGAAGTTCTGAAAGTCTTAATCCCACATTCAAGGGGCGTGCCTCACCCCTGTATTTGGCACAGATTTACATATTAAAAAAAGATTCCATTGTATGATCCTATCTCTACCCATCGCTTCATGAGTTTCTCAGTGTTTTAGCTAGCTGAGCAGCCACACGTAAGATGCGTAAGTTTTCATCCCTGATCAACCCCTCGTACACAGGAACTAGGCAAGCACATGCAGACAATGTAATGCATGTGACACAGCCTGCTTCCTAATCTTACAGAGCCCTCACTGTTAGCAGCAAGATGAAACTCTGAACTCAGAAACGGAGCTACTTCAGAAGACGCAGCACCTGAAAGGGCTGTCCACACCTCTAGACTCAAGTCTTCAATGTGTGACTCCTCGGCAGATGTCAAAGACACAGAAGCAAGAACGAAGAGATGATGACTCAGAATGTTAGTGTGTGGGCCTGTTTCTTAGGAGTTAAGTCTTTGGACCGAGGACATTATGAAGCCTTTCTTTGAAGAAAGCCACACAACCACGTTTTCCTAAGAGGTGACCTGTATGCTCGTCTACCCAGGTAGGTGGGGCAGAGAGAAGAAGGATGCCAGTTGCTGGAGCAGCCACTCCAGAGTGCTCGGCAGCACCGTGAGTCTGCCTCACGACTCTCTTGCCATTACTAAGTCAAGAGATAAGAGAAACCACAACATCACCCTGGGTATCCTGTGAAACTGAACCAGCTGCAGAGTGAACGCTTTGCCCCACAGTGATTTCGATTTGATTATCACACAGGAGCTATCGAGTGCCTGGCAGCAGCCGGCATCCTATTAAATTTCTTTTTTTCCCCTAATAACATGAATCACATGCCTACCTTTTAGAATGCTGTTTATACAGAGTGATTAGTATGTAGCCATAAAGGTGGCCACTGGCATCCTTGCTCTGCAAGTCGGGGACCTGAGCTCTGCTCTTCCAAAAAGGAGAGACTATGTGCAGGACAGAAACTGGGTCTCCATGACATGACCTTCATGGACTCCTCCTTGCCTGTGGTGGCTGAACAGTGTGCCTACAAATCCACCCACCTGGGATCTCAGAGTACAGCCTGTTTAGAGGTTGGGTCTTGCCGATGTTATAAACAGCTACAAGAAGGCCATGCTGATTTAAGGTTGGTCCTAGAATTGGTGAGAGCATCCTTATTAGAGAGAGAAGGGTACACAGACCAGAGGCCATGGTTAGATTGAAGGGGACCACGAGCATCCCAGGCAGGTGGTCAAGGCTGGAGGAGAGACATGGGGTCTGTTCCTCAGATCTTCTGTGAGAAGCCCACCCTGACAGTGCAGCTGGGACACTGGTCTTCACTAATTAGGCAATAATGGAGGTGTGGTGCTTGGAACTCAGTCTGGGTTTGGAGGTGGTACTTTGTCAGAGTTTCCCAGTGTGGCTGCTTTTTGTAACAACAAAACTTTCCCAGTTTAGGGCATCACATGACCTGACTAAGACAGCCTTACCGTCTTAGTCAAACATCCCTAAGTGTGGGTTTAGGCCAAGAATTGAGTTCCTCCCTGGCTATAGCAACCCGAGAGCCATGAGCTCTCGGAGTGTGTGTTTTTCTTTATAAAGCTTTCCATGTGAACATCTCTGCTTGGAGTTCATGTCTCGATTTCTCTGCTTGGGAGAATCCCACCCTAAACCTGTGGGAGATGTGGCCCTTCACATCCTAGAGGGCATCGCCACTCTGTGGGGGGCAAACAGTACAAGTATATTTAGATTTCTGAAAACTTTATTTGTTGTGTTTTATAAAAAGATAAGAAAGAGATATGTTTGGTGGAGGCATGGTATGATGTAGGGGAAGGGAGTGTCTCCCTGGGCCCATGCTGAGGCATCCCTTCCCCCTGAAGTACCAGCCACATGATGATATAAAATAGGATAGAGTTTACTCAGGGCATGGGAAGGGGAGTTGAATGAAAGGCAGAGAGAGAGACAGAGAGAGGGAGAGAGAGAGAGAGAGAGAGAGAGAGAGAGAGAGAGAGAGAGAGAGAGAAGTAGAGGCTGGCCATGAAGACATGAAGAGAGGGGGAGGAGAGTGGGGGAGGGGGGAAGGAGCAGGAACAAGAGGAGAAGAGAAGAAAGCAAGAGAGCAGGAGAGAGAGAAGGGGTAAGCAGCCTCTTTTATAGAGAGTCAGGCACATCTGACTGTTGCCAGGTAACTGTGGGGTGGAGCCTAGACTAAATGCCAACACTATTTCTTTAAAAACAATGTTAAAAGTCAAAATAAAACAACTGAACAAAGTTAGAATGTAATTTCCTAATATTTTCCAACCAATAACTGCAAGCAAATTACTCCACAATTAATTCCATGCATTCCTGTTCTTCCGGCAAAATCCTGCTTCTCTTGTAATTATCCAAGAACAATTAAGCGTACAGATCCAAAATGCAATCAGCCCAGGACACAATGGGCTCTCGGTGCCCAGTCAGGCTGCTTCCAACATTTCGATTCCCAAATAAAAGTCATTTCCTTTCCTTTGATTCCTTACGAACTAGAACTTGTTTTAGCTAGGTCGGGCGGGAAAAGATTGCACATATATTGGGTCTCCTCATACATTCATTCCTTTGGTAACATCCACAGAGGTTTTCATGAGCTCGGGAGATGAAGAAGAGATGAACTCCTAAACAATCAATTGAAGAATCTTTATTAAAATAAAAATAAAAAGTAAACAGGTCCACTGTGGTAATGCTGTCGACACTGGGCAGCTGTCTGCCCTGCCTGACCCGAGTAAAAAGGTCCCTCCCTGCTCATATAGACAACAGTGAACGCAGCAGTCCTAAGAGAAAAAGACAGGAGAGTAAGCAGGGAAGAGTTAAAAAGAAATGGTTCAGTGGGAGACAGAAAGGACTTAGAAAGGAAAACGGGAGGATATGGCCCAAGGCCATTACATATGTAAGGAATTACAAGATGAATAAGTAAAGTTTTAAAAGGATGTGACCTCTCAGGGAAATTAGGTAAAGAATCCATGAACTCTCTCTGTAGATAAACTGTTACACAAGCAAATATCTTTAACCGCCCCCACCACAGAATCCTCCAAGTTTCTCAGAAGATTACAAGTTTACCACTTTCTCCATTCATTTTTATTATGTTTAGTTATGTGCACATGTGTGTGAAGGTATATCCCATGTGTGCAGGTGACCATGAAAACTGCAGGAAAGTGTTGCATCCCCTGCAGCTGGAGTGGCAGGTGGCTGGACCATGAGCTTCCTGATGTTGGTGTTGGGAACTTAACTCAGGTCCTCTGGAAGAGCAGCAATCACTCTTCGCCACGGAACCACCCTCCCATTTCCATCATTTTCTACATAGCATTTAATCCATAAGACTTGCCAAATTAAATATTATACATTTTGACACTTCAGTAAGTCATCCAGTTTTATTTTCAAGATTTAATAAACTGGTTATTCTCGGTTATTGAAGTTAATCCCTATTATAAAGATTATTTTATAGTTGAATATAGAAACTTAGCTATTAATAAAGATGACTTCATATTTGTTGTAGATACAGTATAAAATCTCCAGTAATGTAAGCTGCCAAGTTCCAACTGCTTTGAAAACTTTTGGGGTGAGCCAGTATTTACAGACAATCACAAATGATTAAAAGGTTAAATTAGAGCCACTGAAATCTTAAGCATGTCACTATAGTCACGAAGGAAAAATGAACAGTCTATATCAATCATAGCACACACACTACAGTTTCTCATTAATTCATGTCTAAAAGGAGTTAGCTAACGGACTATAGGAGACACACATCCAAAGGACTGAGCGCAGACCCCAGGTGAACAGTGGGAGGAAGGCGTTGTCCTCAGTGAGAGCCAATGGCTGCCGCATCATGACAAGTGTCAAGCAAGCTGCCTCTTTGCTTCTCATTTCCCAGCAGGGGCATCTCCACTCACAGCCCAGAGGAGACACAAACACTCACCAAAGACGCTCCCTGAAAAAAAAACTCACTAGGCTCTGCCAGGTTTGCCAGCACAGGCATGCACAAAAAACCTTGAAAAGGTATTTTCCTCCCCAGAGAAGATCTAAAAACAGCCCAACAGGCAAACAGAAAGGTCTCAGTCTACTCAATGTTTGTGGAAATAAAGACCACTGCTAGGATGGTAAGATGTCAGTTCATGCCTGTTCCAATGCCTCCTACCGAAAAGTCACGAGACGGTGAGCATGAGAATGCTGGTTGTCGGGTTCTCGGGGACATTAAATGTGACTGCCATATGTTCTAGCCATCTCTGTGGATATCCCCAAGAGAAATTCAGTACACAACCAAAAGAGATATCCACAAGCCTCCAGTCACTGCAGCACGCTGTTCACCTTAAACAAGACAGGGAAACAACCTCAGTGGGTGAAAGAATAAAGAACCTGTGCCATGGACAGAACTATTCATCTCTGAAAAAATGAGACGCCGGACTGGGGATGTCTGACCAGAACATCCCCAGAACGTCTGACCAACATTCACAAAGCCCTGAATTTAATGCTCAGAGCTGTGCCAGACACGGAGTCACACAACTCATCTCAGCACTTGAAGATGAAGGGAGGAGGGCCAGAAGTTCAAGGTCAACATTACATACATAGAGAATTCCAGGCTAGCCTGAGGTACATGAAACTCTTAACAAAAGGGGAGGGAGGTGGTTTTTCTTTCGCTTGTCCACACATGGAGGAATCTTGAGGACGCCATGCTAAGCAAAACCAGCCAGTTACAGAAGGACAAGCAGTGGATGATACTGCTTACAGGTAGACTCTAAACCTATTAAATATACAGCAATCAAGTAGAAAATAAAACAGTGGTTAAGGGTAGAAAGGAAATGGTAAGATGAAGACCAGAAGGTAGAAAGCACTGGTCACACAGGATGCTCAAGTCTAACGGCCATGTGCCTCACAGACCTGCGCTTATGTGGTGCTCTACCTCCGAACCCTGCTCACAGTAAATCTGAAGTATAACTACAGGAGAAAACAGGTACATGACTTCTCTTGAGTACTAAGCTGGCTTTATCATTACTTATGTGTGTACGAAGACTCATGTCGTTTCCCTTAAACACGTACAGATATTAAAATAAACGGCAAGTCATCATTTAAGCCACTATGGAGAAACATGTAGGTTTGTTGAAGGAAAATACATGTTAACATTGTGCATCCACCCAGAAAAGGACCTAAAATAAAATGACCTTGATTTCCCACAACGTGAAAAAGAACAGACCCTTCAAGATTCTTTCATCATCCGTTGGTACCACCTCACTGCTATCCACATGATCACTCAGACCCTCGCCATGGGAGATGCTACTCACTCATTAAACCGACATTTATCTGGGATGGGTGTCTCACCAGGATTCAGCATGATAAAGTAAGGGAATGCTTGGGGCTCAGAGCAGTGAGCCTTCACAGCCCTTATTTGAGGTTTTCTGATAATGACTTGTGTGACATAGATTTGTGTGTGTGTGGTGTGTGTGTGTGTGTGTGTGTGTGTGTGTGTGTGAGAGAGAGAGAGAGAGAGAGAGAGAGAGACAGAGAGACAGAGAGAGAGACAGAGAGAGAGAGAGAAAGAGACAGAGAAACAGAGAGAGACAAAGAGAGAAAGAGAGAGACAGAGACAGAGACAGACAGACAACAGACAGAGAAACAAACACATAGACAGAGACACAGAGACTGCTGACTGAAGGCCTGAACTCAGGGAACTTGTAAGGCAAGTGTTCTACCATTAAGCTACAACCCTAGTCTCTTTCTACTTTTAATTATTTTGACCCAGGATCTAAGTGGCCCAGGCTGTCTTGGACCCACACTGTAGCCCAGGCATGTCTTTGAGCAATCCTCTTGCCTTAGCCTCCTGAGGAGCTGTCACTTCCTCTCAGTATGGTCCCAAAGCTGGGAACTGGTAAACACTGAATGCTTCATTCACCTATAGGGCTGCTCCAGACACTGGCTGCCTCTTCTCCTTGGAGAATTGTACCACGCCCCCCTGTCCAGAGCATACCCAGGGTCTAAGGCTGACAGAGAGCCTATGCTTTTTATGTGCCCATCTTGATTTTCCTTTTTGAGTTCCTGGGACTGTAAAAAGGGAGCTTAGTTTAACTACTCAAGGCTGGGTCTTTCCTTGAGCCACCAGATGGTCACATGGCTGTATCTCTCATGTCCCACAACCTACCCATTTTACACAAAACTCTAAATGGTCAAAGTGCATTGGGTTCAAAGACAAACAAAAGAATAGGTTACAACTGGGAAAGACAATTGATTTACCTCAGAAAAGCAGATAGCATGTAAGTTTTTAAAATAAAACTGAAGCTGAATATAATGGAACATGATTCAAACATTTTGGGAACGGCAGAACGGTCACTAATTCAAGGCTAACCTGAGCTACATAGTGAGAGCCTGCCTCAAAATGAAAGAGACTAGACTGAAAAGATGCCTCATGGCTGACAGTGCATCTCAGCTCCTGCAGCGGATCCATGTCCAGCTCTAACTCTGATACTAGACAGTTCATGATGGCCTATAACTCCAGCTCCATGGGATCTGATACTTCTGGTTGCTGCAGGCACCTGTACTCTTGTGTGCATATGAACACACACACACACACACATACACACATACAAACACTTTTTAAACTAATAAAAATAAATTTTATTAATTTTTAAATTATTTTT
This sequence comes from Grammomys surdaster, assembly GCF_004785775.1. Classification (NCBI taxonomy): domain Eukaryota; kingdom Metazoa; phylum Chordata; class Mammalia; order Rodentia; family Muridae; genus Grammomys; species Grammomys surdaster. The sequence continues at coordinate 2,547,215 of NW_021620749.1, read as the reverse complement.
TATTTTAAAAAAATTTAAAAGTCTCAAAACACAGAGACTAGGGTGTGTACCCAGAAAGCTCACCCTTGCCCACCTACACTCCCTGTGGCTCAGAGCTCAGGTGTGCATCACGCTTTTCAGGATGGCAAGATGGGTGTCATTGCCCTGTTGAATCGTGTAAGGGAAACAAGCTTCAGAGAGTGGATAGAATTCATTAGAGAGCTTGCCTCCCCTGTACTAGGTCCTGGGTTCAATTCCCAGTCTTGAAAAGACAAAAAGAAAGGAAGAAGAAAAAAAAGGGACCTGCATTTCTAAAGGAGCCTGTGAAACAGGGAGTGATCAGTAAATCATGATTTTAAAAATTAGTTTAATTTCTCAAATATTATACCTGCAAACTAGAAAACGAAAGAAGCATATGACACCAGAAAAGAATCGAGCATCAGCAGACCCTTGGTGGTATGAGAGAAAGTAGTATGATTTCCTTTTCCGAATTTTAATTTTCTAAACCTCTATAATAATGTATTGAATGTTAAAAAAAACACATTTTTTGTTGTTTTTCATCAATATTATTCAACAGTCCTTTTGAACCTGCATCAGTCCAAACAAGGGAAATAAACCAGGACCAAAATGATCCTCAGATAGCCCAACTGGTCTTCTGAGGTGACCCTAACAGGAAAGATCCACATCCGCACATGTCTGCTCTCTGGCCCCACCCCAGAATCATGCAGCCAGAGAGGCCACCTTGCAAACCTACAGGCGACATGTGTAGGCGATGATGGAGTTTCACTATCTGTGACAAGGCTGTGCAGCAGATGCCTCCCGGCACATGGGCGAGGAAGAAACCCTGTCTTCACTCTGGACGCTGAGATTCTATACTTAAGGACTCCAACAAGATTAGCAAACAGGTTTAAAGAGGGGGCAGGGAGACAGAACTCTCTTTTGGGGGCATTTCAACTTTTACTTTGAACAAAAAATATGTATACGGAGGGGCTATGGGCTATGCAGATAGAAATCACTGTGGGATACAAACATGTCAGTAAGCACCCACATGCAACATTGTATCATTCATCTACCGGCATCTAACAGTTTCCTGAATGCTAGTCTCTGCTCCCAAGGGCAGTCACCATCTCTTATGGACCCTGTGTCTACAGGACCGGTGGACTTCTCTATCCACTGGTGTCCTTGTCACGGTGTTGCAAACTTTACAGGAGACACTTGCTTTGTGTAAGGGGGATCAGCAGTGTTGGGGGCCAGTGGGGGTGGGGCAGCTTACAGTGTAGTTATTCCTGACTTCAATAGAAGGCTTCAGGAGCAGCAGGCTCCCTGCTTCGAGCCTGTGAACACCATTCTCTGGGGCTTTGCCAGGACTAGAGCCTAGGGCTCCTGGGTGCTATTTATTGTGTTTAGTTTATTGTCCAGTGTTACTGTTTGTTGACTTGATACATTTTTCCCCCTTACAAAGGGCCAGCTGCTGAGGACATATCCTGTAGATAGGTAATGGATGACTCTCTATTGTTCAGTGTTTGTGCTTCGTGGTCTTATTTGTTTTGCTTCAAAGGACCTAAACAATTCACTCCCTGGAACAAGTGGTGTAAACTCAGCACACAGAGAACAAGCTGGCAGGTTTTGGATGTAGATCTGGTGATTTAGGCCCCCCACTAAAGAGAGCTAGCTCTACAGTTGCTTTAAATGAAACAACACTAGATAACGCATTCATCTAACCTTAGGGAGAACTTAGGGCTATAAATCTGTGACTCAAAAAAGGCTGGCGAGACCTGCCCAACCATCAGGACGAATGCATATGCCCACAGTCCTGTCTGTATATGAGATAACCCCAAGATTGCGAAACAGACAGGAAAGTGACCACTTTAAAGCTTCATCTCTTCACCTGTTACAAAGCACAGAGTCCTCCCTTGAAAATCCAGAGCAGGTCTTGATCCTACTGGAAAAGACATAAGGAATAAAGAAGCGCTTGCACGGGCAGGAAGCTTCCACAAGGAGTGCTTCCTGCCACCCGTGCCTCTGGTTGGCCTGGCTATCAGGGCAGGAAGCAAGTGTAGGAAGTGTCTGTCTACAAACCGTTTATCCTCAAGGTAACTGCTGGAGCAGCGTTCTGCTGTTTACCAATGCAGTAAACACAGGGTCTAAAAAAAGATGTTTTCCCTCGCCAGAGAACAGGGCTTAAAAAAAAAAAAAAATCTACGTGCTTTTTCTCATAACCACTGATTTGACTTTAAAAACCAGTCACCATGGGCTTTTGCTTCAGAAGCAAGCAAGCCAGTCCGAGGAGCAGATGCAGGGTTGGTGTTGAACGGGCAACTCCTCTCAGGGATCTGAAGAAGCAAAGACAGGGCCTTTTATAGCTGGAAGGCGGGACTGTGGATTTTATTCTTCTTTTAGAACCTTTACAGTTCATCCTCTTTGCCCTACAAAGAGCCAAGCCTACACAACTGTGTTAATTCAAGGTGCTGGAAAGAGTAACTCCTAGAGTCACATGACTCTGGAAGTCACTTGGATTTGACCTCAGGCAATGTTTTTGATTTTCAGTGACTGTAAATATGTTTTTAACTCTAGGCATCCACATAAGGTGAAGAGAAACTTTGCCTTTCAAAGCCATGCGTGTGGCTGACTCTGCATGGGGCCCAGGCCAGCTCTCCGGAGACATCATCCCTCTGCCTTTTAACATTGAGAATTTGAAATAGTGTTCTGTCCGAGTTCCCTGGATGAGGGTGGCAAGGAGAACCAGACACAACAAGGACCCTCTGCTAGTGAACACTCTAGGGGCCCTCTTCTATTCTGTTGTTCATTTTTATGTTCTTCATAAAAGCCCCTGTAGGGGTTCACAGGGATGTCAATGAGAGAGAAAGAGAAGAGCAAGGGCAAGGAGGGGAAGGGGGATGTGGAGAAGAAGAGGAGGGGGAGGGGGAGGAGGTAGGAGGAGAGAGAGCATGAAGAGAGAGGGGGAGGGGAAAAGAGAGGATAAGAAAATGAGGAGAGGGAAGGAAGGACTGAGAGGGAGGGGGAGAGGAGAAGGGAGAAGGGAGAGGGAAGGGAAGGGAAGGGGGACAGGAGGGAGAGGAAGGCAAGCCAGCCCTGAAAAGGGTCAGGTCAGGCAAGGGAAGCATCAGGCATTTCCCCAGCACTGGGGCAGGTCACCTCGAGCACTCAGTGCTGAGAACAACTGTTTCTGTCAGAGCTTTTATCTCACGACACAGAGAGGAGAGCGCCTCAAAGAAAAGGGCAAAAGGATCTCCTTGATATTGAAAAGCTGAACTCACAAATTAGTGCTGACACTGAAAAAATATGTTGGGACAGGAAACTGACCTGGACATGGGCTCAAACAGCTTCCACGCACTGGGAGCTCGTGTTTCTCGGGGAGTTTTGAGCTCCTGGCCCTGTCCACTCTACAGTAACACAGTGGGAGTGGCAGTTTTCCCAGGTGAGAAAGGCTCTGACTTGTCCAGGTCCACAGTTTGAATCCCTGGTGAGAGCTCTCTGGCTAGGCACACAGACAATCCCCACTGAAGCTCCGCCATGCTCCCCTTTGTGAGTCCTGAGATCAACAATCCACCAAAACTCAAGGAGGACCAGCTCTGCAGCCCAGTTCCACTCTTCCCACCCCTACAGAACAAAGTCCAGGGGAGGCCAAATTCCTACTGAGCTCCCACTGTGCCAGGCTGAGGTTCTGGCCACTTCCTCCCAGAGGGTCCTCTCTCCCATGGCCCTTCTGTGACTGCATCTGTGCCTGTCATCCCCTGTAGGAATGATAAAACCAATCCTTTCCCACAGAGTCTATCACAATGATAGCAAAAAAGAAAGAAAGTATCAAGTGCCTCTCTGCTACAGACAATTGTGGGCTGTGATGTCCTGTGCAGCCTCTGTGTTATTGACGGCTGTTGTACAAACACACAGGACCTCCGAGGAGAGCCACGCAACGTGAAACCACATGTTCTTAAAGCAATGTCTTAAGAAACATGCCTCAAATTGAGACATAAACTCACCACGTTGACAAATTCTGAAATATTGTTTCAAGAGTTTCTTGCACATGGACTGTATTAATTGGACTTACGGATACTTACAACAACAAAGAGACATAAAGTTGGGAGAGAGATGAAGGAAGGAGGGAGGAAGTGGTGTATGACTATGCTTAATATACATTGTCTAAATATACAGAGCTGTCAAAGACTAAATATATCACTTAAAAAATAAAGCCCAGTGGGATTCAAAATGGACAGAGATTATTTGACTTGATTGACTTGGATATTCATGTGGAGGCGTGAGGGGCTGTCTTCAGAGTTGAACGCATGACAATACTTATTAAACAGTAGGGAGGAAAATGAAAAAGGCCCTGTGTGCTATTTGTAACACTGCAGTTTAAAGACAGCAAAAGAAATGGGAAATCATAGACACGGGTGCTTTAAAAGTAAGATTGTTCGGGGCTGAGGTGACAGATGGGTCAGTGCGTGAAGTTCCTGCTACTCCAGCATGAGAAGCTGAGCTTAGATCCCCAGCACTGGCGTAGATGTAGAATCCAGTGGGAAGTACTTCTATGAGCCCAGCAGTGGAACGCAGAAGACAGAAGGATTTGGGGGCTCACTGGCTAGTCAGTTTAGCTGGATCAGTGTAAATGAGGAGATAGCCAGCATTGGACCACTGGTCAGCACACACAAACACGCACACAGGTGTGTGTAGACTCACAATCACACAGGCATGCACACATACCAAAGCATGCAAACACACGCACAATACACACACATACCCACACACAGACATACACAGATACACTCACACACACACACACACACAGAGGCACGCACACATGTGCCTATACACACACCTGCACACACACTCACAAGTACACTCATACAGAGACACACGCACAGGCAAGCACAGACACACTCACACATACATGCACACATATGGAC
>NW_021620749.1:2542114-2542301 GCF_004785775.1 Grammomys surdaster | reverse complement strand
ACACATATGCAGATACACACACATACTCACACACCCATGCACACATACACACACTTGTACACATACTCATATGCATACACACACACACACACACAGAGGCAAGCACAGACACACTCACACACATATGCACACATATGGACACACACATGCACACACACATAAACTTGCACACACACATATGCACATA
>NW_021620749.1:2396040-2542104 GCF_004785775.1 Grammomys surdaster | reverse complement strand
ACACACATGCACACACACATAAACTTGCACACACACATATGCACATACACACACATATACACACATGCACACACTCACATACACACATGCACACACACGTACACACTTGAGTGTGTGCCAGGCAAGCCTGTAGCATCTCTGCTTGATGTCCTCTATCACGTTTTCCAGAACTAAGCACACATTGTTTCTACCAAGTGTTTGAAGTAAGAGTGTTGATGTTGATGTTAGAGCTGGATTCTGATGTGGCACTTTTAAACATAAATAATTTTACTTGGCTTTGGCATTTCTTTTCTGAAACTCTCAGCACTTATCTGCACACAACAGCACGGCACCTGTTCCTCCAGGGGCTGAGTTCCACAACACCCTGCCGAAAGACGACACGGGGCCCAGCGGAAACCCCTGACCGGAGTTTTCATTACTGACGCCTGAGGCAGATCAAGGAAGTTCAACCAGTCACCAACAGACCTGAGATCAGGAACCTCTACCCCTTGGATGCAGCCAAATAAGGAAAGAATTCTTAGGACAGAGTGGAGCCCAGTGGTAGAGCACTTGCCTAGCATCACAAAACCCTGGGTTCCATGCCCAGTACCTCAGGAGATAATCACATTATGTAGATATTCCTTTAAGCCAGGCATGGTGGTTCACACCTGTAATCATGACAATGGAGAGGCTGAGGCAGGAGGATTGCTTTGAGTTCTAGGCTAGCCCGGGGTTCAGTGCGAGACCATCTCTAAATCTCAAAAAGTTAAAACAACAACCAAAAACAATCCCTGTCACCAAGCAGACACAGAAAAGGCAAGATGTCACCGGCAAGTTTTCCAGCAGTTTATTGTCTAGCCACTTTGTGTGACAGGATGGCTGCTTGTGGGATTTTTTTCCCCACATAAGAACAGATGACAGAGTAGATGATTACAAGAACTCTCACTACCCAGAGTCTTAATGTGCTGTAGATCATTCAATACACTATTTTCCTCTGCAGAGAAACTTAGCACTGGGGATACAGGAAATACCCACATTAGAAGACACCCAAGGACAGCAAGAAAGGAGACCCCCTCATCCCAAAGACAGTGTGATAAAGGAGACCGATCAACCTGCTTCTTCTCCATGCCTCCAGAGCCAGGTCACTCTGAGCATCTTAGACATTGTGCCTGCTTTTTTTGCACAAGGCCTGACCAGGAGCTCAGGGGGTCATGGTGTCAAACTGGATCCCAAACTCAACGTCCTTATAGCAACGTGTTTATCCATTTTATGTACCTTTAAACAGAAAGTCTATTTAATTCATCTTATTTCAGTAGGAGAGAGATCATGAAAGAAATAGGACTTTATGATGACATTATTTTGACCTCTTGCCTCTTTTCTATAAGGAATTTTAGTTAATATACATTGTTTCAGTTTTCCAGCCCCTACTGACAATGCTAAAGTATGTATGTTATTACTAAGAATAAAGCCCTGTGGCTTCCTAAGAATATAGACACAAACAAACCCGGGCAAGCAGGAAGGAGAGGGGAACTGAAACAGAAGGAAGTGTGAGGAGCGAAAGGAAACAGAGCTCACCTCCAGCCTCAGCCACTGTCCATGGGAGACGCACGGGGAAACATGCTGGGTCAAACAGTGTGTACGAATGAAAGAGGAAAGTACAGGTCCCCCTGGACAACTCAGGGACAGTTTCATATGAAAAGGAACAAGATATTGAAACGAATTCAGATCATTCTTCCCCGACTATGACAAAGGCGAGATCAAATATCCAAGAAGCTGTGGGTGAGTCAGGGCCTCTAGCAAAAGTCTGTGAAATGGGCCAAATATCTAAATTTGACAAAGATATTAACGATACGCATTCCTGATGGCTCCAAAGTTTCTTTTCTAAGCAATAATACACTTTTTTTTAAAAAATCAGGGAGAAGATGCATATCTGTGCTTCTATGAAAACCTGAAGGAAGGGCATTTCCCAGAGCATAACATCAGTTGTAAATGATAATACTTATATGGAATACACAAGGCATGAAATCATGCTTACTAAAAAAGCTTAGTAGTGACGTGTGTATGAATTAGTATCAACAACAAAAACCAGAACAGTTAGCTGTACAGTCAGCCTTACAGAAGAACAAAGAGGCACATACAATCGGAAAGATCACGCCACAGGTCGGCAGCCTCTGTAGCCTGCCGAGATGTGGAGAATCTAGACGGTAACATCTCTGTGTTTTCCTTAGTGCAAAAATGTCTTTCATTCTACCCCTGAAAATTGTACAAAGCAAAATTATGTTTTCTCCCCTAAATGTTCATGAAGAAAACTAGACAGTGAAGGATCCCAGGACCCTTCTTCTTATGCTCCCAAGGAGTGGTACATCACTGAAGTCTTTTGATGTCACTAAATGTAATCTTGGGTCTCTGAATAGAGAAAGTGGCAGGCTAACCATGTCACCTGAGCAGCCAAAGCATTCTACCTTCACCTGCTGCAACGAGACACTAATCACCAGCTCCCACTTTCCTCCTAGCCACAGGCTAGCCTTTCCTCCTAGCCTCCAGAAAATTCTGCCACCCTTGAAGGCTTCTGGAAGCGACCCTGATGTTTGCTCTGTCTGTGAAAGTATCCAGGCAGAGTCTGTGGCTTTGGGCTTTCCTCCTGAAGCTGGATTTCGAGAAATACGTAGAGGACAAAGGGTAGCATCGGAAAGCATGGCAGTTCATCACAAAGGGAGACAAAGACCTGAGTCACGAGCCTGGCATCTGCCACTTACTGTGTGCCTGCTATGATGAGAAAGATGGGGTCACACAGAGCCACCAAACAGCTGAGCACTTAAGTGCAAGGTATGTGCAGACATATAGCATAAGAGGTGGCCTCTGGGGTGATCTGATGGTGTTCCCCAGCAGGGCAGGAAGCAGTGTCCTTCATCCTACCATAGCTGATGTCCCCATAGCAACTGGACCAGATTGGCCACAGTAGTTTCACTCCATACACTGTCAAGACCATCTCTACACATTTCTGTTGCTGAGACTACACATTTCAGAGACTCCCGTGGCTCTCCGCAGAGGCTCATGAACACTGGTAGCTACATCAGTGCCTCTCAGCTGCAGGAAACTCACATAAGTAACACTGTCCTTAAGGCATTAGGAATAGTTGCTTTTCAAATTTTATTTTATTTTCTATGTATCCTTTTCTAAGAAACACTGGTGAGTGTGTGTGTGTGTGTGTGTGCATGCCCGCACGCGTGCACACTTGGGAATGTTTTTAAAAATCAAGATCTGTTCTTCAGAAGGAAAAATAATAATGAATTTAAAGGAGATACCGATAATGAAAAAAGTCATTTTGTTCTAGAACATTTCTAGAGTGTGGGCATCCTGCTGTGCATTAAATGACACCTAGAGATTCATCCATTTTGGATTCTGCTTGCCAGGGCCACGAGTCAGGGTGCCTGGTGGGCATAGGTGCTTGCGCACACACATATGATGCACACACACACACAGAGAGAGAGAGAAAGAGAGAGAGAGAGAGAGAGAGAGAGAGAGAGAGAGAGAGAGAGATTCATCAATGTGCAGATATAAGTGTGCTGTATCATAGAGGACAGCTTAGATCTCAGAGTGGCCCTAAGTGCACACAGAAAGTCGCTGTGAGAAGCTGTCCTTTCAATGCACTTGGGCTAGAGCAGAAGGGAGGGAGCTGCTCTGTGCTCTGGGATGTGGTGGCAGTTACCGAGCAGAACAATAACATTCGGCACCTGGAGTTTCTTCCAGTGTCACAGACCCCCCCCCCCTCAAAGCAGCAAGAAGGAGGCCATGCCTATTCCCCTGGTGCCAGTAGGTAGACGGGAAACCAGCTGCAGCAGGCACAGCTATAGTTAAGCACTGTAACCACATCCATTAAAAGCCCATGCAGAGATTACCTTTCCCTCATCATCCTCAGTTCAGAGGCCTGTGGGCCTCCTCAGGAACTTTCCAACTGTCCAGAGCCGGCTTGCCTAGGGTCTCCTTAGGAAATTTCCACATCCTGTCTGATTCCTGAACTCCTTCCATGTCCCTCTATGTATACACACACACACACACACATACACACACACACACACCACAAACCTACAGACACATATTCACACCAATCCATACACACATGTGCAAACGCACAGACCTACAGCTACACACATACACTTGCACCCACAAGCGTGCATACAAGATTCAACTTTAGAATTAAGGCTTGCAGCCGAGGCTTCGCAGCCTCCTTAAACTGTTTAGGATAAGACTGCTTCTATCATAAGCCTATTCAGTCCCCCCCGCCCAGTGTTTTTAAAAGCAGGATGCAATGTACAGATCTAGGATTCCTTACCCAAAAAAGGCAAACAGCATTACAAACAAAAATCTTTGGAGGGCTGAATCAAACACCTAACTCATGTACACAGGGTTACATGGAGAGCAACAGACTCCAGGGTTAAGTATCTCTCAGCACTATACTATGAAGCTCTCAGGGCCATCTTCCAACTGTTCTCAGATAGATGTTGGCTTGGCTGCTATCTTGGTTTAATTAGAACCCCCAGTCTTATCCTGAAGCCCATGAGTGCACAGAGAAAAATACCATCTTCTAAAATATCTTTACCTCTCCCGAATGAAACACCATGTTCTCTACCTCAAATTGCCAACACCAGGCAAGAATACCAGAAAAGTGCCTCATAGGGTTTTAGGCAAGAGTGGCTAAACGAAAAGAATCCCACACTGAGGTGGCGTGCCAGCTTCACCAACTCAGAGTGCCTGCAAATCAAAGGACTCATTGATTTATTTACTGAAACACCCAAAACTTCAAGTGTATTTAATCCAGAAATTCTCCCCACCCCTATAGGGATCGTCTCATAACTTCAGGGGACACTACCCTGTGCTAATTTGAGGGTTGTCCCAGAGTAATTAAAATTGCAGCCAACAGACTCAAGGCCTCTTTTCCCATTTCACAAACAAAGCCATAAAATCATCTTACTACTTTATCCAGGAAAGCTCACAGAAAGCTGATCTTGAAGTAAGTCACCACTCAAAAGAGACTGCTTTAACAAGGGACATGAAGAATTCATTGGAAATTATTTCTATTGTAGGGAGATACACATGACACACATGTGACACAGAATTCACCCATACAGAGTCCTAAAAAGAGCAAGTAATTGTCCCCAAACGTATTCAAAAGATAAAAATGCATTCTGACTTCAAAGGTGACTTCTTCACACAGATGGGTCTTAAATGAAATAGTGTAACACATTGTAACACATTGGAGAGTTGTCCAAATGCATTTGACCATCAACAGGACCAGCTCTTCTTTCCAGGCCCTTTAAAGCATTGATTTGGGGAGTGTGGGATGAACACCCATAAGCTTACATGCATAACACTCAAACTATCCAAGATTTACACAGAATATTTGATCTAATTGTTTTGGAATATGGATAGAATTAAGGGTCTAGAGCAGAACCCAAAAAGCAACATTTGGGGTTATAAAAATAAGTTGTTTCTACTCATTTATCAGAAAGTAGAGTCTAACAGACACAATGTTAAAATTCCCCTCTAGGTCACCATATTGCAGCTGGCCCTAATCCTTGGAGCCAGAGAAAGTAAACTTTCAGACGGCAGCCTTTGGTGTGAGCCTTACCAGATTACAGGATGCAGCCTGAGAACTGAAAGTTGGACGCAACTCTGAAACACAGTTTACATGATACATACAATCAGCTTGTGAAGGTTCTCTAACGCCTCATCTCCATTATGGGCAAACCCCATAATGAATCTCATGAGTTTTCAAGTCAAGTGGAACCTTACTGGACAGATATAGGTCAGTCGCCATCTCAGCTCCACAAAACTAAAGACACAACGAATAAACACACTCTTTGGCTTCCTTTGTCTATACAGACTGCTGGTTTTCCTCATTCCTACAGATGTCACCAAACCCCAGTGGCCTCAAATGAAGTTTAATAGACCCACTACCTCCTCAGACAACCACTTCCACACTCTTCTATATCAGCATCAGCTGTTTGTAGTGACCAGCCTGCGTTTAGTTTTCAGCCCGTGACCGTGCGGCTTTGTCTCCTCGCTAAACTTTACCATCTTTCTCTAGAAACATTTACAAGAAAACACACAGACCCACACGCAGCAGTCCCCACGAACCACACAGCACTAGGAAGAAAGCTTGCAGTGCACAGAAAGACAGGTGTTTTATTTGTAATAGACACATAAACCAACACACTCAATTACCACCATTTGAGTTTTGAGACGCCCGAGTCCTCTCGGCATGGAGATCCCCACAATTCAAGTCAACATTTGTCCATCCTGTTACCAACAGCCACCAAGTGTCTCCTCACTTCCATGGGGACGTGCTGGCACACCTGCTGGTGAGGAGTCCCCGATGCGCATCCAAATGTTCACCATTGACAAGACCATCTCTTTGAGCCTGCCCTCCGACCTCTGTGATCATTGCCTGGTTATCAAACCCACATCCAGACACCGTTAGAAACAGGTAAAGAAGCTGAAAATTCAGAAGTGTTCCAAAAAGCGTTCACAAAAGTAATCCACGGCGCTCGACAGTGAATTTAGAAACCCCAATTTTTTTCTGAGTTTGAAGTTTTTAAGCCTTGCGGACGGTCTGAGTAGGAAAAAGGAAATTTACTAGGCAGCGCAAAGGAAATCTTGTTGTCCTCTATTGTGGTAGGGGGGGGTGTTGCCCAACCCTAACTTATCTGCCTTGATAAAGGAAACCCAGCGCAAGAAGAACAAGATTTTGTCAAATGTAGAGGAACCCTCTCCTTACCTTAATAGTGCTGGCCATAATGCAATCAAGTTTATTGATCGTCAATAAATGTTAATAATAATTATTGCTTCTCTCTGACCAGAAAGTAGTTTTGATGAGGTTGTTTAGAGCGGATGAGATTGTGCTAAGTCTGGGAAATGAAGTCAGCCAATGGCAGGAAGAGGTTTCTATTGGTCCTGGCTGCCCAGCCCAAAGAAACAGGATATTTGGGAGTGGAGAGATAAGAGACCCTGAAAACAATGTTGTTTTTCTTGATGATATGCAGCCAGGAGAAGTTTTTTAATTAAAAAAAAAAAGGCATCAATTGGCTGAGGCCGGGGCTGTCACAGCAGGTGTGACCTGTGTAACTCTGGGTGACAGGCTGCATCAGACCAAAGCAGGATACAGATGTGATGGGGCTATGCCTGACTGCACATGGGAGGTGCCTGGGTGCCCGTGCTTTACAGTGCCCCCTCCCCAGGAATGCCACCCAGCTAGGACAGAGTGCTGAAGCTAACTAGGACCTAGTTCATATGGCAGCATGGTCACGTCTATTAAGGACAATTTACTGGCCAGCTACCAATAAGCCTCCATTTACAAAGTCTTCATAGAATGTTCGAGAGCTACTTCAGGAATTCTCTTTCAAAACATGTGAAATCATTTTTTGCTCCCCAGGAAATTGGTTGAAAATACAGATACTGGAATCAAGGTAACCAAGAAAACTAAAGAAAAAGAAAAATCAGACCAAGATCTTGTTTTCAATCACTTATTAAAGGAGCTGGAGAGATGGCTCCATTGTTAAAGTGTCAACTAAGCAAGCATGACTCCCTGAGTACCATCCCCAGAACCCACAGACAAAAAGCTGGGTGTCATGCATATACCTTCAATTCTAAACCTGGTGAGTCAGAGACAAGCAGATCCCTGGACCTCATTGGCTGGTCAGCTTATGCTAATCAGCGTCTGAGGAATAACATCCAGGGTTGACTGATGGCCTTCACATGCATGTTCACCTGAACAAGCATATATGTGCCTACTGGCATACATATACATACCACATATGCTTATACATATTCACGAGTGTGGGCATACACACACACACACACCCTGAATAACTAGTTTCTATATTCTAGAACATATATCCCTCTGGTGGACACCCATGCTGTGGACCATGGATCCCAATAGAACTCTGAGCTAAGAGGCCAGGAGAAGTTCTCATACATGCATAAAAGCTAAGCTGCAGGTTCAGGGCCATAGCTCTGCCTTCCCCTGAAGGAAGCTGAACTGACACAGGCCTGAACATTCCTTAACAGGATTTCAGGCCTTTAATTACTCATTTTCAGGAAATTACTTGGTCTGTGGAAGAAACAACAGTTTGCTTTGAATTGAACCACATGAAAGTTGACCAGTCACTTGGTCTCATGGGGACCCAAGAAGCACAATGGACCAGAGCCTGAGTCATGGACAATTCTTGGTTACTGCCTAGACAGGCAGTGAACTAAATTCATTCAGACTTTGGGCTAGCTCTGCCGAGATTCCACACACCAGCTCCTTTCTCTTGTTTGCCCCGGTCCACTTCCATCCCTTATGTTACAATAGCAAAAGAAGAGAAAGACAGGTAAAGCAGGTGGAAGGAGCTGGGGTGGATCCTGGTGCCCCCCGCCCTTGCCTAGCATGGTCAGGGGCTGTGGATTCAAATCCCAGCAGTTCAAAAAGAGAGGAGAGAAAAGAAAAAAGGGGAAGGGGGAGGAGGAGGAGGAGGAGGAGGAGGAGAAGGGGGGGACCAGAAGAGGGATGTTAAAAGGCAAGAAAGAAAAATACATAAGAACACTAATTCCCAGTAAAAGCTTTGGAGACTGGTGCTTATGCTTTGAGAGAATGTTGACTCCAGGCTCTTTTTATCTCTGAACAATGAACAAGATGTCAGGCTGATTAAAACTATGTTTCCACTAAAATTTTCTAAGTTCTGAGTTGTTTATCCCGGCAGTTTCCTACAAGTGCTGAAAAAAAAAAAAAAAAGTAACGAAAGTCCCGAGCACCGAGCACCACACTAAGAGTAGATCCGTCTGAAATGTTCACCGCTGTCCTTCAGTAACAGGATCCACTGTGTAGATTTACCAAGTGTGGGCTTTTAAAAGGCTTACTTCTTTGCAATAAAATAGCCATGGCCCTACCAGGACTCTGACTGTGTCCTATAGCCGGGGTAGCACCCTCTTTATGGAGGTTTAAAGCCCCCCATGATCTGCCCAGGATACCATAATGCCTGTCTAGGCCAAATCCAATTTTCAGGACAGTTATAAAACAGGGAGACCCCCCTACACACTTCAGCGTTCTGGCATCTCCACCATGTGCCCAGCCCTCCAATATTTATATACAATCCTTTACGATTGGATAAAATATTATTTTATAAGAGACTAGATTCTTTGCTTGAGTAATTATAAAAAGAAACCAGACACTATAATTATTTGATCTAATTTCTAAAGATTCTACCTGTACCTCTCATTGTGCCTAATTTTGATCTGGAACAAAAGTCTGAACCATGATCAGATAGCATAGTAACTTGAGGATCAGAGTTATAGAACTTACAATGGGACTCTAAAACAGCAACTTCCCTGTTTAAAAATCCCTGATTTCTGATAACAAAATGCTTAGCAGACTTTTTACCTTTAAACAGAGTAATTTCTGGTGCCATGAGAACAGCACTCAAGTTGGGCCACCCCAGATGATTGAATGCAAGGGCTCTTCCCATAAACGTCAACTGACTATTGGTAGCATAAAGCATGCCTATGAATTACAACACCCTATACCACTTCCCAGACCTTACGCTGGGGAGTTGAGATAGGGGAGCTCACTTCACTGTCCCTGACCCTAAGTCTGTGCTCCTAAGTGGCTTTGGCACCCAGTCACCCAGCACCTGAGAACTAGCTTCCCCCCAAATGTTACTTTAAGAGAGTCTCTCACTGAACAGATCTAGTTAGGGAACAATCTGGCAGCTACTGGGGGTTGTCCAGTATGTTTGGCAGGGCTAGGTCATTTCTTACCCTGCTTAAAATACAGGAAGACTCCACTGGGGCAGCAGGCCCCACAGGGCCATGTACAGCATTAATGCTGGAGGAACATATAGTCTGTTGTCCAGTTCTCCACTTTGTGAGTTCATCACTCACAAACCCAACTCCCTTTGATGAATCTGCATAGCTCGCTCCAAAGCAAATAGGAAATGGTGTAAAATATAAAATGGCACAAATGGACCATGATAACAAATACACACTATCATTCGCTTGTCCCCAAGTCATGTCTGATTCTCTGAGGGTAGCACCCTCATTTTCTCATTAACTATGCAGAGTATGTGGGTCAGTGCATCACAGAAAACCTTGGCCAAGGTCAGTAGAGCTCTGCAAATGAAACAGGACGATAGCACAAAGAATAATGGAGCACCCTGTAACAGGCACAACAGCATAGTCATATAGCTTCCATATTAATTATCCCTGTATCAGGCATCTATAAAGTGGATTATCCATCATCATCAAAAAAAAATGGTAGAAATGGGATAGGGGAGATGGCTTGGTACAGCACCCTGTGTTCAAGCATGAGGTCCCGAGTTCTGATCCACATAAGGACCCAGGCATGCCCATGCCAACCTGTAAATCCAGCACTGAGGATTTCCTATAGCTCACAGAAAAACCGTTGAGTTCCAGGTTCATTGAGAGACTCCATTTCAAGGGAATGATAAGAGCAACTGAGAAGGAGACCGCCATATATGCGCATGTATGCATGCGAGCACACACAAATACTGTAGGAAAATTATGTGGCATATGAATACTTACTGATACGGAAGACGGCTGCCTGGGAAGCTAAAAATCACCATGTAAAATTTTCGCAGACGTGTTTTGCTTTAAAGGAGAAGATAAAAACAGAGATAGTGGCAACCGACACGTCACAATGCTAATGCAGAGAATCTTCGCTTTGTTTATATTTTCAAGACACTTGCAATAGGCATGTTACACTTTTCTATTAACATGGGTAAGTAATATGCAACTTACTGTTTTGAAAATACCTAGAAACGTAGCTAGACATGCAACACATGCTTCTGGTTGCCAGACTCTGTGCACTCAATAATCTAGTCCTGCCGGGGCTGGAGAGATGGCTCAGTGGTTGAAAGCACTTGCTGTTCTTGCAGAAAATCTGAATTTGGTTCCAAGCACCTATGTCAGGTGGCTTGCAACTGCATCTAACTCCAGGTCAAGGGATTTGACATCATCTGGCCTCCTGGGGCACCTGCACACACCTTTCTCTCTCTCTCTCTCTCTCTGTCTCTCTCTCTCTCTCCCTGTCTCTCTCTCTGTTTCTCTCTGTCTCTCTCTATCTCTCTCTCTCTCTCCCCCTCCCTCCCTCCCTCTCTATCTCACACACACACACACACACACACACACACACGAGTATGTATTTTTAAATGTCTACACAAACACAAAAATCATTCTTTTATAGAAATCTAATTCTAGTAAAAAAAAAATGTGCAGAAGACACTCTTATGGTGTTCATGGGTTGGACGGTTCATCCTGCCAGTATTAATAACACGTATTTCTCACACCATGAATTCCAGTTGGTACTGACAAAGTCAGGATGACTGACCCACCACTTATTTTAGCATTCAGGAAGTCCATGTCAAGCTAGTCAAATCACACACACACACACACACACACACACACACACACACCTGCAAGACCTGGAACTCACCCATGAAAGGAATAGAGGCTTTTTAAGGCCAAAAGAAATGTTGTACATTGTTCCTTGGATGCCACGGGAATCTTAAGTGCATACTGTTTGGATTATTCACAAGAACCCTGTAAGAAGGATGTCCCAAGAATGTTTGCCAGGGACGTGCCTGAGATTAGAGATAAGAATCAGCCATCTGGAACTGTCCCCACAATGGAAAACTCCACCACGCTGTGGAACTTTCCCATCTACATCACAGAGAAGGTTCGCTTGAGAACAGGGCAGGGTGTTAAGATGCTGTCAGCTTCCAGGTCTCCCATTCATCACTGGCTAAAGACTCTTTCTATTTATAGTGTGCACCATACTTAGGTTTTACCCTGCCAGGCAAAACTCTGTGTGAGTATATCTGAATGTGTGTGTGTGTGTGTGTGTTCTTGTGTTTGTGTATATGTGTATATATAGTATGTGTGTGTATGTGTATATGTGTATTTATCTGTGTGTATGTATATCTTTTTGTGTGTATGTCTGTCTGTATATCTGTATGTATATGTCTGTGTGTTTGCAAGAGTGTATTTGTCTGTGTGTATGTATTTGTCTTTATATGTGTATGTCTATGTATATGTGTATGTATATGTCTGTGTATGTGCAGGAGTGTGTGTATGTGTGTGAATGTCCATCTATCTGTCTGTGTCTGTGTGTGTGTGTGTACATATATATATATACATATCTGTGTGTGTGTGTATATATATATACATATATATACATATATACGTGTGTTTGTGCCTATGAATGTGTCTATGCTTATGTGTGTGTGAATATATATTAATATGTCTGTGTATATGTGTACATGAGTGTGTTCATGAGTGTGCACATGTGTGTGTCTATGAATGTGTCTTGTGTTTGAACTTGCCATACCCTCCAGCAGGTCATTAAGAAACAATCAAATTACCATGTAAGTAACTTTTGCTTAATACTTTCTTGGAGTGGTTAATACAGTCTGCAGCCTCTTGGTTGATCGGAACTAATTTAAAGCAAGGAAATTGTTATCACACCAAATCCTCAACTTTCAACACCGTGCTGCAACTTCCTTCACTGTGAGGCAGGCATCAGCTCAGCTCTGTGGGTTCCAATGAAGCAACAATTCCAATGCGTTTGACTTCCTCAGCATCCAGAACGTTCTCAGGTTGTGCTAACCCAGCTCACTCTCATCCCTGAGTGCCTGGGACATTGACACCACTATCAAGGACCCTAAATCTGTTAACGAATCACTCATTTATACCAAAAAATCTTGGACACAGGACTAGGCGTATAAGAGTATTAGAAACACTGTTTTGCTACTAGTTACCTTGGGACTTGTTCTGTAAAGGACCCACCTTTGGGGGTGCGCAGAGGCACCTGGCCACTCTTGTGGGACTGTGGCACAGCTCTGCCCTCCCCTGCCTCAGTTTCCCATCCTGGCACTGTGTTTGTCAGCACCTTAGCCATGCCACAACATCATCTTAGGCTGCTGAGATTAACTCCTGTTTTTGTCACTATTCAGAATCTTAAATGACTTTTAAAAGCCTATTTGTCTCCCTTTTATGACACTAGGTATCATTTATTGATATGTGATAAATTGATCTGTAGATTGTTTCATTTTAGGGCCAAGGAAATGGCTCTGATGGCAACAGCACCTGCTGAGAAGCCCTGGCAGTCTGAATACTTACCCCAGGAACCCAAGGAAAGGTGGGAAGAGAAAATCCAATCTACAAAGTTGTCCTCTGACTTCCACAAGTACACACACGTCCCTCCAAATGCTTCCCTACCTCCACCCACACACACAAATAAATAAAAAATTTAGACCCAAATTATTTGTATAACAAAAACATAGATAATATCTTAAACAATGACAAGCAGTGGCGCAATGATGTCACTCGCTCCATGGAGATTTGGAGACATCCATGTGCAAGAGTGGCTCTTCCTCTTTGCTTCTTTAAACAATCAAGGTGGCCTTGCTTTGTCTTGATCTCAGTCAAGTTAATTTGGTTCATTACCTGCTAATACATGTCTATCACAAATGGAATCAGAAATGAAGCTAACATTTGCCATAAATTCATTTACAGTTTCTCACATCTTACCAAGCAATCTACAAACTTAAGGGACTCAGAGGCCAGGTTTGGAGTCATCACAGTAGCTGCCTTGTCAATCCCAGGCTGCATGCTACCTCTCTGCGTGTGCCCCATCACTTCCCATTGCACACGGGCAAGGCCCCAAGGTGCAGCTGAAATCCAAGGAGGCTTTCTCTTCCAGCTGACCCAGGTGACGATATGCTTCTGTAACAGGGTCTCAGAGTGAACCTGGGCCCCAGAGATTGGCCTGGATTTGGGGGCTGAGCCCCAGGGACCCTCCAGTGTCTCCACAGCCTACCATCCATCATTGTGGACACTACCATGGATGGCTTCTAGCGTAAATGTTGGGGGCTGGAAATGATGAGCCTATGAGCCCTTGTTGTCCACTTGGTAAATGGAGCCATCTTCCCAGCCCCTTTCTGATATACTGGAAATGAAAATCCAAGATAAAAAAAGCCAAACATCTCCCACATTCTGTGTCCCTGGTGGATCATATTCTAGCCTTCATTTATAGTTACCAGAACAGCCCTATGTGGAGAGTTGCAGGAAGGAGCCAACTACTGTCTCAGGAGAGGCTCTCCTATCAGCTCCTTAGAAGTTGGAGCCTTGGAAAGGGGCTTCCTTTAAACTGCTGGAATCTTGGACACTAGAGGGCACTACATGTCCCTCTAAAAGGCCCGAAAAGAGCAAACAATATGTCTGCCTAGGGCTTGCCTTGAAATTCCTGGAATAATTGTTATTATTCCACAAAGCTGTCTTGCTTTTATTCACCAACAAGAAAACCCAACATTCATCAAGTGTAAGAAAGAAAAACTCTGACTCAGCATATTATCTACAGAACATAAGGGAACTGCCCCGAGCAGCAGACACGCATGTACATCTGCCTGTGACAGAGCGGCCCCTGGGCACTGCATGCCTGCTCTCTAGCATGATGGCCAGTATGCGCCCTAGATGAGTGTACCTCACAATAATTCAGATGTGGCCGTGATTACCCAGAGGTGGATCACATCAGCAGCACATTACAGTGTCTTTCTCCTCTACAGAGAGGCTCACCTAATCTCCCACCTCAGGCAGCTCCTCACACAGCTGAAAGACACAGAGTTGCATCATGATATGTTCAGTGTAAAAAGCAAATGCTCTACCTTACATCTATATATTTAAAAAAAACAGCACTATAATATTGTGAGTTATGCTTACAGTGCTCCCTCTATAAAATGTTATTATACTTACATGCATAGAGAGAGAGAGGGCAAATGAAATTGTAAAACTTAAAACTGAGCATAATCCAGACATTGTGGATCACACCTATAATCCCAGAACTCAGGAGACGGAAACAAGAAAACCAAAGATTTAAAGTCAGCCTCAGCTATACAATAAGTCTGAGGTCAGCCTAGGCTCCAAAAGACCCTGTTTCAAATCATTAAAAAAAAATTATAAGCAACTAAACATGTTAGTCTGCCTGAAAATAATTTTAATGTACAATCTCTCTGACTCTGAGGTCAGCAAAACACTCAACCCAGACATGAGATCCACGGCAGTGTCCTCCGAACATGAGGTGATCTCTGAGACTCACTCTGTCTTCATTTGTACCTAAAATAACCAGAGCATTTTCCTTTCTGCTTCTACTTGAGCTTCTATATCAAGGGCTGGTGAGGTCAGTGGGTGAGGGTTGTTTGCCTGGGTCTAGGCTGTGGGTGGAGTGAGTGTGGACAGGCTCTGACCAGCTGCTAAGAGGCTGATCCTTACCAGGTGCGATCCTTACCACATGTTTCCAACCCCAGCTGCCAGCAGAGTCCAGGGCTGCTTTCTCTGCTTGGAGCAGGGCAGCCAAGGCAGGGATTCATTCTCGCTGCTGTTACTGTGACAGGGAAACACACATGGCTTGTGAGTGTGAACAGAATCACATGGTGGATAAGGCCTGGGCACCATAGCCAACTGTCATAGCAGCCTGAAGAAGTATGGCTACCAAGGCACACAGTCAAAACACACACACACACACACCAGAAACAGAAATTAAGGCCCCCTGCCCCATTATCCCCCAACAGTCTTCTCCAACAGGAGTGCTCAACTGCAGGCCTCCAGATGTTGAGTCACTCTGGAGGGGGCTTTTTGAGCAACTACTCTGACCAAGGCATTTGGAAGTGAGAATTTTTGATGTACTCTGAGGACTTCCAACTCTCTATCATATGAGGTCCTCTCTTCAGTGTCCAAACCATACCCAGCTTCAAGTGGACATGTAACATGCATGGCACATGTATGTGCACAGTCCCCTACTTCTAAGAGCATGCTCAGCTACACTATTTGGTATTAGGGATGGTTTCACATGTCCTTATAAACCAGGAACATGGAGCGTTCATTGCATCTCGAGGTACTAACCATATCACCATGGCAACTGCATTTCCTAAGACGACCCATCTCAAACTCTTCTGAAAGCCGGCGTCAATTCTGCTCCATTAAATGGTGGTACCCACCCTTCCTATCCCCTCAGGTCTCTGACAGAGTTTCAGTTATCAGACTTCCAAAGCTACCTCTGCCTGTTTCCTTGGCAACAACCATTCATAAACTTCAGCCTCCATAGGAGGAAAAAGGCCTACTATGGAGAGATAAGGTCTGGTGTTTTTATAATTATCCCTGAGTGGCAGTAGACACCAGACCATGGAGCTAAGGGAAGAAGAATTCCAGAGGACTCCAGCCCCAAATGCCACTTGACTGCAATCCTCTGCAAGACAATAGGTAAAGACTTCCTCTCTACCATCAGCCCTTAAAGATAAACCATGAAGTGACTGCCATGGTCTTGAATGATTTATTGAAACTAGAAGTGCCTAGAACACCATGAGACAAAGTCTGGCTCCAACAAGACATTTGTAACAAGATTGTTGCAGCAGCAGGAGCCTTCCTATGAGATTCTTCATCAACCTTTCAATCTCCATTAGCATTAGCTACATGGTAAGCATCGGGCCAGGCTGTTCTGAAGGTTCTGAAGGCACAGAAAGCAAGGGAAATGTTCTTGTACAGAGTGAGAACTTATCTATCATGTTCCTGTACAAACTGAGTGAAAACTTATCTATCAGCTGGAGAGAAAACGGCAAAGTCATAGCGGCATTTTGACTCCAGGGGAAGGAGATAGAAGTGATAGTCGTTAATTCTTCTCAATCCACAGGTACCCATCAGTGACACAGACACCCCAGGCTACACCCTCATGTTCTCAGTCCTCGCCCAGTGCCAGCAGCTCTCCCAGGCCTGGGTTGCTGGTTGCTCATCCTCTAGAAACATCCTTCCTATTGATATCAGGTTATCTCCCCAAAGAGAGGTGGGAAACTCTCATGCCCCTTCCCATGATATCACAGAGACAGAGAAAGATGCCGGAGAAGGCCTGATGATCCATTATCCTGTGTTAATATACGGAAGAACTCCAATGTGTGGAAAGAGTTGCCATTTTAGTCTCTGAAACACAGAGGACTCTTTTTCCTCGTGGCCTCTGAGATTTTTATGGTGTTGTGGGGGCTCCACCAAGCAACTGGACTATACTTAGAGACATCTGGGGGAATCTAATGACTGTTCTGGCTTCATTGTGGGCAAAGGTAGTGTGTTCAGCTACACACAGCAGGTCCCCATTTCATGAAACCTAGCAATTGTAAGAAAGATTCTAACCAAACTAGAGGGTTCTGGAAAGATAAGCCGTCTTTTGTTTTTCTTGGGCAAGTTTGTCCAGCTGGCCTAGAACTCTTGACCTCAAGTGATCATCGGGCCAAGTAGCCCTTACTGTGGATGTCTGCCCCCTCGGGGCCTGGGTCAATGCTACACTAACAAATTTGGGAAGAAGTAAGGCTCTGATTCCAGACAGCTGGGTAGGATACCTGAATCTCAGCTCCCAGGCTGAGCCAGAATTTGAAATACTTGGTTCCATGGGACTCAAAGCTGCTTTCATAGGGACTGGAAAGCATTACTGTACCCCCACATGCCACTCTAGTATGGAATGCTCACACAAGGAACTCTTGTTATATTTTTTTTTCCTCTAATAGCCAGAAAACTGGGAAGTTCACAAAGAAATTTTTCAACTGACTTTCTTTAAGTGACCCTTAACCTAGGAGATTTTTGCCTAATCTGTAAATTGGAGTTAAAAGTATTTCTGTACCTTTGGACTAGAGAGCCCTTTGTCCTCATAAGAACGGAGAGACTATTAACAATGAGGCCATGCATGCACAACACTCCTTTGTTGGTGAGTGCAAACCAAAACCAGATGTGGAACACCAGCCGCTACCTTGGAGTGACCCAGAGAGGCTCAGGCTAATCCAGCAGTTCTTAATAACTCAAAACTGCCGGCCTTAAAGTATCTAATTTTTTCTCGCACTTACAAATGCAAACAAGAATTGACAGCCCGCATTAGAATCTGTTTCCCTCCGACCACATACAGATAGATTCTGTCTGAGAAGAGCAGAATAAAGGCCCTTTCCAGGAAGCTGTACCACCATCTGGTGATAAGGGGGTACCGGTAATTATCACCTTTAATGAACCAAGATTTGGAAGAAGTTATACTGAAAATCAGACGCCCTTGTCCTGACCTTCTCCCAGACAGTGTTCCTTGGATGTGTGGGAATGTGAGAAAACACTGGAGGTCTCCCCTAAGGCTTTAATGAGTCTAGGGACATTTCTCTGGCAATGAAACTACTTAATTTGCAATCATTTTCCTTAATTTCAGTAGAATAAACATAAGCGAAAGAGAGGAGCCAATGCATTTAGAAATGCCTCAAGATTTCCCAAATGATGAAATCAATTAGGATCAATTTTTAACTCTCTATAAATATCACATCTATTTACAAAAATAAAATCAAGTGGAAAACTACTTTATATACTAGATATTATATTTGACCTTAGATGCATGTAAAATACAGACAAATACACAGATAAACTCTGTTTTTTCACTTTTAAGAATTTATTGTTTGTGTACACACGTGTATGGGGGGCTGGAAATGGCTCTGTGGACAGTTGTCTCCTTCTAGCAAGCATCACACGAGTCCAGAGGATCAACTAGGGTCACCAGACTGTATAGCAAGCACCCTAAGACCATGATTGGGTTTTAATGCCCAAAAATACAGCAATTACACAGACAACGTGCATATGGGGCTTCCTATTCCTATACAGAAACTAGGAATGTGTGTGTGTGTGTGTGTGTGTGTGTGTGATGGGTAAGATACAGCCATGTTATCCTATGTAGATGTGTGCATGTGTGTGTATGTATGTGTGATAGTTAAGAGACAGTCATGTTATTCAATGTAGATGTGTGACTGTGCCTGTCCGTGTGCATGTTCGTGTGCATGTGTGTTTTCCCAGTTCATCAAATCAAGCATGAGTAGTGTGGTAAAAGCCTGCCATGGTTTCCTCTGTCTCTCAGAACAACTAATTCCACTTCTCAGAACTGGGTATGATTCTTTCCAGTCTCTTGTGAGAGGCTCCACAGTCTCAAGTTGACACGGGGTTGTAAAATCAGGAAAGAATAAACACCATGCCTGTCCCTCAGAACCACCGCAAGATCTCAGCCTCCCACACTCAGCATTTGCCCCTGGATCATGTTCTGGGGACTCTGTAGTGCATGCCAATGCTGCTGCTTCTTGGCTTCTACTTACGGGACAGCAGACATATCTCCCATATTCAGTTACAACCAAAACTGTCTTTAGACACTGCCGAGTGTCTGCAGGTGAAGGTGAAATTGTTCTGGGTGATGTCTACAGGCACAGAGTGAACTGGATTTATTTCATAATATGATTAGTGTATGTTGAGAGGTGAAAAGTTGGTAGGGGCTGCAAAGAGGACAGATGTGGGGGTGTTGGGGTGGATTTAAGGAATGTGGGGGTGAGGGAGCAGGAAGGCTAAGGAAACTGGATGAAACATACAAATTATTATCAATCAGTGTGACAAGTTATATTCTTGGACTGTATTTTGTCTATTAACATATTCACTAAACGTAATCAGCTAACATTCAGACTTTATGGAATACTAAATATACATTAGTAGAGCTGGAGACTGGTGTCTATTGAGCCCTATCGTATCAAATAGACTATTATAAAATAGCAAATGGGAGTCATTAATGAGGTTCATGAGGAAAATGAGACTTGAGCTGGGTATCAAACAAACAGGGTCCTCAGACTGTAGGGGAAGTGTCAAAATCTGTCAGCGATATAAACTCAGAAACTCTGGAGAAAAGGATTCAGTTCAACTGAAAGGAGCTTCGAATCCCAAAGTCAAAGTGGTTAGAGACACATGAGGAAATGCTGATGTCTACAGGCAGATGTTTGCAAAGGAAGAGATACTTAGTAACCTGTCTGAAGATTGTTCTATGGCTGTACCCATTGTTTGTGCTTAACTCAAACAAGTTTGCGCCCAGAAATATAAAAGAGGCTGGAGAGATGGCTTAGTGGTTAAGAGCACTGACTATTCTTCCAGAGGTATTAAGTTCAATTCCCAGCACCCACATGGTGGCTCAGAACCATCTGTAATGGGATCTGATGCCCTCTTCTGGTGTGGAGTCATACATGTGGGCAGAACACTGCCAACATAATAAATAAATAATAAATAAACGGGGTGGGGGTAAGACCTTCAAAGTGGTGTGTGTTCGGAGATCACGATGCGGCCAACCCCTTTGCCCCCCAGCCTCAAACTCAAAAAGTTAGAAAAACACAAAAAAGAAATGGAAAATTAAAATAATAGCCCTAGAGAAACTGTGTCTACAGTAGAGAAAGTCAACAAAGTCAAATATGGGCTGGAGAGGTAGTCCAGGGGATAACAACCTGTCTTAGGCAGGGTTTCTATTGCTGTGAAGAGACACCATGGCCAAGTCAACTCTTATAAAGGACAACATTTAATTGGAACTGGCTTACAATTTCTGAGGTTCGGTCCATTATCATTATGGCGGGAGCATGGCAGCATCCAGGCAGACATGGTGCTGGAAGAGCTGAGAGTTCTAACATGTTTTGATCCACAGGCAGCAGACAGGGACTGTGAGTGTGCACACTGGGCATAACTTAAGCATAGGAGACTCCAAAGTCTGCCCCCACAGTAACACACTTCCTCCAACAAGGGCACACCTCCTAGTAGTGCCATTCCCTATGGGCCAAGCATTTACACACAGGAATCTATGGTGGCCACACTTATTCAAACCACCATGTAGCCCTTGCTGTGCAAGCCTGTGAATATGAGTTTAAATCCCCAGCACCCAAATAAACAGCCAGGTATGACTGCACTAAACTGAAACCCCACAGCAGTGAGAGACAGAGACAGCAGGACTGTTGGGGCTAACTGGTCACCAGCACAGCTCCAGCTTAAATGAGAGATTATGTCTCAAAGGAATAAGGTGGAGAGTGCATAGGCACATCCACCAACAAGTGTGCACACATGCATGGCATATGTACTCACACCACATGCAAATTCATACACACACTCACACATACATGCATGCTCACATGCACGCACACTCACTCATACACACACACACACACTCACAAACACTCAAACAAAAACACACTCACACATACATGCACACACATGCACACACTCATACACACTCACATGCTCACACATATGCATGCACACATTTATACAGACTCACAAACACACACAGAAACACACACTCTCACACACATGTACACACACATGCACACATATTCACTCACACAAACACACACATACTAACATTCACTCACACATGCCTGCACACACACACTCATACACACTCACATACACACACGTGCACACACACACATACACCAAATCTGGTTGTTTTAAACGATTATTTATAAACCACCATTGAGTGCAAGAGTGAGGATTAAAATAACCAAAGCTAAAAGTTAAAAGGGGTTATGACTATGATCATGTGACTATCAAACAACTGACAGCATGTTTTATTCAACCTTCTAACAACAAATGCCAAAAGTCTACATCAAATCACATTTTGTTTTCTAAGAGACATTTTTTTTCTCTCTTATTAGCTCAAAATTCTGCTTTAGCCTCCCTCCCAAGAGGTAAAATTAAAGGCTATCACCACCACGTTTGGCCAGTATTTCTTGGAAAATAAGACTGATCTCCTGTAACTATTAATGATAGTTAATGATGACCCACACACAGACTGACTCTCTCTCTCTCTCTCTCTCTCTCTCTCTCTCCCTCCCTCCCTCCCTCCCCTTCTCTCGCTCACACACACACTCATATACACGCACACTTTTTAAAGTATCGTATTTTTAATGCAATTCAATTATCATTCTTTCTCTTTGCAGCCAATAAACAGCCTATAAAATCTGAGCTCCTGTAACTACTAACAACACTAAATGATTTTAAGCTCTCTTAAAAGAATATGCCAGCAAAAAGAAAAAGAAGAAAAAAGAAGGAAAGAAAAAAAGCAGACATTCATTTATTTATCAGCAAATCCTAAAATCCATCTGAAGAATAATTGATACCAGACTTACCCAACTTTTCCAAATGACTGAAAATGGAGTAAGTTTGATACAGAGATGAAGCCATGATCCTGTTACTATTTGGTTAGAAAGAAATTACAGGCTTCTCTCACAGGTGGATGTGGCACAAAAGTCCAGTCATAGAAAACCAAACCCAACACTACATAAAGCAGAAAACTCTGTTCTGTGACCAAGCTGGGTTTATCAAAGGATGAGAGTTGTATGAATCCATATATAATAAACTGGCAAATAAGACATTGAAAGAACATTCGAATACTTTGAAACAGAAGTGGAAGTTGTAAAATTCAGTCATCTGTGATCAAGTGAAATGTGCTGGGGGCTAGAGAAACGGCTTAGAGGTCAGGAGCATGCACTCCTCCAGCAAAGGACCTGGGTTCTGTTCTCAGTACCTGAGATGGGCAGCTCACAACCATCTCTTAACCCCAGTTCCAGGACATCTAATAGACTGTTCTGGCCTCTGAGAGCAACTGCATTCATGTACACATACTACCACTTAAATACATACATTCACAAAATGTAAAAATAAAAATGAATCTTTAAACAAACCTTGAATTTAAAAAAAATTGTGTTTATGTGTGTGAGTGTGTAACTGTGTGAATGTATATGTGTGTGTATGTATGTATGTATATGTGTGTAAGGGTATGAGAATGTGTGACTGTGTGACTGTGTGTGTGAGTGTATACACATGCATACATATGTACAAGAATGAGTGTGTGTGAGTTTGTGTATGTGTGTGTGTTTGTAAGAGTGTGAATGTGTGTATGTGTATGAGTGTGTATGTATGTAAGGATGTGAGTGTATATATATAATTGTGTGTGTAAGAGTGTGAGTGTGTATGAGTGTGTATGTATGTGACTGTGTATGTGAGAGTGTTAGTTTGTGTATATGAGTGTATGTGTGTGAGTGTATATGACTGCATGTGTGTAGGGGTGTGAGTGTGTGTATATGTATCATGGTGAGTGTGTATGTGTGTGTGTTAGTGTGAGTGTGACTTATAAGTGTGTGTGTGTTGTGTAAGGGTGTGAGTGTGTGTGTGTATGTGTGTGTGCACATGCGCACAAACGTGCACCAGCACATGCATGGAGGTCAGAGGACGGCTTTCTGAAGTTGACTGTCTTCTTCTATCTTCTGGAGGAAGGGTCTTTCTTAGTGTTCCTGTCGTAAGCTAGCTGCCTCTCACCTCACTGCTGGAAGGATCAGGTATTACAGATGTGCACCACTGTCTGGCTTTTTAAATCTTTACATGGGCTCCTGCGGATTTAAATAGGGTCATCAGGCTGATGCCGCTAATGTATTTTCCACCATGCCATCCCTTAGACCTTTAAATAATGATGCCTGTAAAAGTCAGATACCTCAGGCTGCAAAGGTAGCTGGCGCAGTGAGAAGCAGTTCTTGCTATTCAAACCTGACAAGCTGAGTTCAATACCTGGGGCTCATCTGATAGAAGAAGACAGACCCCTACAACTTTTCCTCTGATCTCTAGATGCATATGTAACATACATGTACCTGTATTCTCTCTCACATACACACACAAACACACACACACAATAATAATGTAATAATAATAATAAATGACATGAAAAATAAGTTTTAAAAGTTCAGGTATCTATGTTTTTTACAATTACCCTTTACATCAGCTGAAATTCCCCTTGTGCAGGGTCATAATTGGTCTTACTGGCAACATCTACAGATAAAAATAGAATTTTCTATTACAGGAAAATTATCTGAATTTTTATCTGTATGTTCCCAGCAAATGATTGTGCTGCTAAAGAGAAAAAAAAAAATTGCTTTGAAGACACATTGTAATTATGAGCTATTTCTAATATAAATTTTAGCAAAAAGTATCCATTAAAATTAAAAGATATAAAATAAGATTTGTACATTTATTTAAATGCCAGGGAAGATTTACGTCTAAAGCAATGATTTTTTTTTTTTTTACAAAATATCCATTTCCCCTTTTCCTATCATATCTATAAATTAACGAATAAAAGGGTTTTGTCTTGATTTACTAACACTGGGAAGGATAGAATCCATCAGTTCCACAAGAAGACATATCATAAATTCAAACCTATGCACCACCCTATTCTCCTATGTGCAATATGACAAATGGTTGTGCAGAATCACAGAGTTAATGGGTTTAAGTTATAGACTGTTTCTGCCATAATTGTTCTACTGGCCAGGTTTAAAACACTCTATCTTTAATTAACAGTTCACAGCATGATTGGTATGTGAAAATATCTCCTTTTGGGCAAGCAATTATCTATACATGATACAATATGAAGGCTGGATTCAAAATAACTCCTGGTTATTTATCAAAGTTCAATGCCGGTCCTGTCTTATAAATCAACTTCATATTAGACAAAGACAAAAGAATATATTCTTGTTTATTTCATTATTTTTCACACCAGTCTTGATGACTGGCCTGTGACTTGAAACCTGAGCAATCCTTCTCTGTCAATCTAGGCACACACATTAGCCAGTTTCTGTGCGCCATGAAACTGCCATTCCCTGTAGACCAAGATGGTCATTTTTCATGTGGCTCTGAAAAATTAATGTTTATAAAAGGAAGCATGGGGGCTGAGGGACAGCTCAATTGAGAGGATTACCACTCCCACGGAGGACCTGTGTTCAGTCCCCAGCACCTTTGTCAAGTTGCTCACAATTGTCTCTATGTCCTCTGTGGGATCCACTCCTCAGGCTCTTGCAGGCCCTGAGCTCATGTGCACATATGCACACACAGACACATAGTCGAAAAATTTAAAAGAAAGAATGTGTCTAGAAGGGACCAGTCTTCCACCCAGCATCATTTTTATAAATGTCACCAAATCACACACATCCTGGTTCCCTCCCTGAATCATATCCTATCCTTTTACAAACAAGAGTCCTTAAAATTCCAGAGTTGCGGTGGGGGCTGCCAAAACCAATGTGGGTTCACATCTATATCCTGCCTGTCTTCTGCATGGCTCCTTTGTGGTCACTGACATTAAATGAGCTATCAGACAGTTGGTAATCCATAGCCGATAAGAGTGTCTAGCATGAGGAAGCCAGAAGGGTTACAGATAGATCATGCAAACCATGAAATATCTTGATGTGTATCCATCACAAACATCCCTCAAAAAAACACTCAGGGAATGTTGTCAGCTGTGACTGTGGTATTTGCTGCTCTAGTTTTTCACGGGCCAGAAGTCACAGTGGATGGTCTATGAGGCCCAGGACAGTTATGAACATGCCACAACACAGAACTTACATGAAACTTACATAAAACACTGTGATGTTTGTACTTTTGTGTGTGCTTGGAATATTTTTGCTGTCATTATAATCTTACCGCCTGGCTCCCCAGTGTGAATTTGTAGATGATAGCATCCTGTTACAATGCCAAAATGTTGGACACACTTCCCATCACAAGGTGATACCATCATTTGTTTTCCATCACTGTGATAAAATACTCTGATCAAGTGCAATTCCCAGGGCAAAGGGTTATTTCCACCCCCACTTCTAGGTTACTGTCCCTCAGTGAATGAAGTCAAAACAGGAACAACAACATAGGGAAAGACTGCTTAGTGGCTCACTAGCCATCATTCCTATACAACGTAGGGCTACATACCCATGGTGACACCGCCCACAGAGGGCTGTGCCCTCTACATCAATCAACAGTCAAGACAATTCCCCACAGACATGGCCACAGGCCCATGCCTCAATAGAGATTCCTTCTACCAAGGTGACTCTTGGTTGTGTCCAGATGACAAAAGACACTATGACAGGTGCCTGTATTCCCAATTCACAGATGAAGAAACTGAGGCTTCCACAGCCCAAGCCCTTCACTCAGAGTCAGAGAGTGACGGCCAGAGCTGGAGTGGAAACCAGGACATCATTCACACTGCTAGCTGGAGCTACCTCCCTGAGCTGCACACCCAGGATAATTCCTCTGGTTCTCACCCCATTTGCCAGTGTAATTTTTCAGGCAGACACTCACCACCCACAGGGGAAACACTTCAACTTTCAGACTTGCCTCTGGGTTCCTGTTACTTCACATGAAAACGGTCAACAGCAGAAGGGGCTGGGATCTGGTTTCAAAAACATAATTCCAAAGGAATTCATGGGGAAAGTTCTGCAGAGCCCGGCAATCACCATCAGACCCCCAAGGTCTCCAGATACATCCTCTCTCCTCAGGACCCTCAACCCCCTCAGCCGCCCCTACTCTTTGAGGTACAGAATCTTCATGTCTGGAGTCGAGGCTGGTCTTTCTTTAAGGGACATTTTGTTTTGTAAACTTGGAACCAAAGTGGTAGAATCATACAAATTAATCCAATTTTCTCTCATTTATTTTTTTAGTCCATACCTCTGAAAGTTGTATTTTGGACGGCGCCTTTCAAACCCCCTCATTTCTCAATCAAAGCTCTCTTTGGAAGCCCTGAGACCTGACCCAAACTAGACCATGACTTTGCCAGCCACAAAGCCCTGCCCACTGGGAAGGGAGACGGAATGCACTATTTGACTTGAGCTCTCATCGAATCTCGGTGTCAAAAATCAAGCTTGAACTGCCTTCATCAACTGCCAACACCATGAGTCTTTTCAGCTTGGATTTCTATAAACAGAATAAATTTAAATGTGACATGAAGTGGTAGAACCACTAGACGGGGAAGTGACAGAACGCGGCTTGCTCAGAAGACAGTCAGCATACATCCCCGATGAGAGCCACCTAGGAGCCAGACTAGCTATTCTCGTGATTCACTGGGCCTCACGTGGGTGCTCACTCCCCAGAAGCAGCACCATTGATGTTGGCTCCCACCCAGAACAGAGTGGGAAGCATCACTGAAGGTTTTAAAAAAAATAAGCAAAAGTTTATATGAAATACTCCATGACTGAAAAACTGGGAAGTCAGATTTTTCCATGAAACCATGTGACTATTTAAAGATCGAAAAGTAAGGATTTCTAGAATCAGAAAGAGTGTCTTTTATTTTGGAAATGTTCAAAAGCCTATGGAAGAAAGCACACCCTCTTGACGCAAAACCCATTGTGACTACTGGCCCACCATAATCCTCCAGCCTCCATGGGCAATGCTTCCTACAAAAATGCAGAATCAGGGAGTGTACCAGAAAGACCACTAGTCACAAACCAAGAGTACACTCCACTGGACTAAAGAGATAGCTCAGTCAGTGATCTGCTACAAGCAGGAAGCCCTGGCTTCTATCATCAAAACCATGGTTAAAACAAAAAAACAAAGGCTAGAGTCATACAATTAAAATCCCAACACTAGTAAATACCAACAGACCCTCTGGGCTCAGCTGGCTGGCCAGCTAGCTTGGTCAAATCAATACGTTTCAGGCCAGTGAGAGACCCTGTCTCAAAGAACAAGGTGGACAATAATGACATCCAGACTGGTCTTTAACCTACACATACCACCAACACCACCATTATCACCACCACACCACACCACACCACACCACACACCACAAACAAAAAAGGACACATTTGCATCTTATACATGTGTATGAAAATGTCATAATGCAACCTATTATTTAATATGATTAATGCTTTTAGAGGGATAAAAAAGCTCGTGCTACTGACAGCAACATTGCATTACGTGGCTCTTGAGAGGAGGAGGCTTCACACAGAACAGACAGCAGCTGTCATCACGGAAGACCAGAGTACTAACTGCAGAAACAAGACGGGAAACCCAAGGAGTGAGTAGAGACGTTCCAGGTGGTTCTGGAGGCTCTTTCCTGCCCATGTCATATGACGGTCACACCCCACGTCCTCCTGCGATCCCTCCACTGGATTGGATCTCATGGTCCACATCTCTGCCTGTATAAAGCCATGTTCGTTGCCCTTGCTTCCTTTACCTTTCACAGACTGGTTCCTTCAGCACCACCTCTACCTCTAGTCCTGCAGCCGGGCTGACATCTCTGGATGTTCAATGTTTCTCACTGCCAACAAGAACAAATTCCAAGCAAAGCTGCCTCTGCCTACAGTTCCCCTCCCCCAATGTTCTTTCTTCTCTCTTGGAAAGGAAAGCTAATCACAGACACAAGTCTCAACCAGTCGTCACCCTGACCCACCGATATCAACCCGATATCCTCTGGCCTTACCTCCTAAAAGCCATCACTTGAGCTCAGCCATGGAGCTCTCTCCTCCAAGAGGAGAGGAATATTCACATACACAGGTAAATCCACTCCAGATGCATGCCCTCGGTCTACTGTGATTAACAACATGGGGGAGGAAAGCAAGCTAAGGTCCCAGAGTCTCCCTGTCAGTCCTTTTACAGATCCTACCTGTGCCGGATAGTTTTATGCCAACGTGACACAAGCCCAAGTCTTCTAAGAGGAATAAACCTCAATTAAGAAAGAAAATGCCTTCATAAGGTTGGGTTGTAGGGAGGACTACAAGGAATTTTCTTAATTAATGATTGATGGGGGAAGGGCCCAGCCCACTGTGGGTGGTGTCATCCCTGGGCTGCTGGTTCTGGGTTCTATAAGAAAGCAGGCTGAGAAAGTCACAAGGAGTAAGCTAGTAAGTAGCATCCCTCCATGGCCTCTGCATCAGCTCCTGCCTCCAGGTTCCTGCCCTGCTTGAGTTCCTGTCCTGACTTCCTTCAATGAAGGACTAGGATGTGACAGCAAGATAACCCTGTCGCCCCACAACTTGCTTTTGGTCACCGGTGTTTCGTCACAGCAGTAGAAACCGTATATAAGACACCATCTTGGGTTGGAATGCAACTGTGGGAACTGCCCGTAAGACAAACAAGCCACTGTGGATCTGAGCAAAGCTGCAAGTTCACTTACTTCAGGACAAGGAGATAAGACACACTGATAATTTGTATTGGGAACATAAAACTCACACAGTTCTTGACTACATGGAAAAAGAGTCGCTGTGGGGTAGGGCTCGGATTCTGAGATACAGACTCTGGGAGAAGGAGCACAGCCCATGCTCTAGTGTAGTCCACTGTAGGCACTGAGGCTATTTGGGGTGGTGTCCCTAGAAAGGAACTCTTCTCTCTTTCTGGGGTGGTGCCTTGAGATGGAGGACAGCCCAAGCAAATTCCAAATTCCTTGGAAACAGGAACCTAGGGCTGACTGCTTAGGAAAATGTCAATCTCCCTCTCCCTCTCGCCCTCTCCCCCCCTCCCTCTCCCGCGGAGCCGGGGTGTGGGGCGCCCGGGCGCCCACTCCATCTCCCCCTCTCCCTCTCCCCCACCCCGTCTCCCCTCTCCCTTCTCCCCCCTCCACTAACAATGCTCCCTTCCCATCTTCATTAACTCTCATAGGTCTATTTCTAGAACTGGATCTATATTAATTAGATGTTTCTAGACACTACCTGAGGAAAATCAAGACTGAGCACATGTAGCCGGGCAGTGGTGGCGCACGCCTTTAATCCCAGCACTTGGGAGGCAGAGGCAGGTGGATTTCTGAGTTCGAGGCCAGCCTGGTCTACAGAGTGAGTTCCAGGACAGCCAGGGCTATACAGAGAAACCCTGTCTCGAAAAAAAAAACAAAAAAAAACCAAATCAACAAAAAAGACTGAGCACATGTTAGAGTCCACGCCATGCCATGAAGAAATAAGGTCCTAGTGACGCTACAGCCAAAGCCATGACAAAGACCACAAAAACCATTTACTTTAATCTTGGTGATGCAAAAATCTTAACTCAAAAAGATTTTATACGTTTATATACAGCTATGTGTATAATTTAATTAAATACAATGACTAAATATTAACGGTGCATTCACTTTGCTAGAAAAACATTCATTTTTAGAATAAGATGAGACTCAGTACGCAAACATGACTGGCACATGATTGGGGGAGGGAGTACAGCTCGGTGGTGAAGCTCCAGAGGACCTCTCTCCCATTCTGGGGCACGTCTGGGGCAAATAAACTGTGGATGAACCTAAGCCCTTAGGAACAGAAGCCAGAGCCCCTAGGGGAAATGTTAGCTCGGCTCTGCACACCACAGAGGAGCGTCAGGCTCAGTGATCAGTGTTCCCATGTGAGAGGCTTGGGTTCCTCTCAGTGGTAAATATCTTTTTTTTTTCTTAGCTTGTTTTTTTTTTGTTTTTTGGGGTTTTTTGTTTTTTTGTTTTGTTTTGTTTTGTTTTTTTGAGACAGGGTCTCATATAGCCTAGACTGGCCTGAAACTCACTGTGTAGCCACTGAATTCCTAATCCTCCTGCCTCTACTTCCTAGTCCTAAGATTATACTAGGGCTGCACCAAGCCTGCTGGGGCTCAAATCCAAGACCTCAGGCATGCTAGACAAGCCCTCTACCAATTGTGATGCATCCCCAGGTCCCCAGTTTAATATATACATATATACGTATATACATATATACATATATACATATATACATATATGTATATATACATATATACATACATATATACATACATACATATATACATATACATATATACATATATACATATATACATATATACATATATACATATATACATATATACATACATATATACATACATACATACATACATACATATATATATATATGGTCAAGCAGCAAAAAATCAAGAAACGTGCTAAGAATCAACAAGAGAGCCTTAAGATTTTTGAGTAAGAAATTAAGAGGATCTCAGCTTCAGAAAGAATAAGGAAAAATGGTCATAGTAAACTGCCAGGAATCCACCATTCCATAAGTAAACGTTGAGCTAACCCAGACCGTGACTTCCTTGAGAGCAGAGTCCGTGATGAGGAATGTCAGAGAAGCCCCCATGTAATAGTCACATGAGCCACAAACATGGCCTGCCCAACAGTGGCCCGTGGTGAAATTCTAGGTCTTGGTAGTAGGATGACTTTGTCAGGAAAACATTCCAGAATGGACTACAGAAGTAACACAGTCCTTGGAAGGCACTGCTGTTCAAATGTGGCCTCTGCCAGAAGAGAGGCTCTGTGTGTCTGCGGGAAATTGGGGCACACGAGTGTCCCTGACTAGTCAGAATGTCTGAGCACGCAGTCTGTCTGTAACAGGATCTCCAGTGTGACAACCCTCTTGGTAGTGACTAACCTGCAGGGGTGAGGTATGGAGAATGCCCTGGTACACACTGGGAAATGCCTTCAGCAACTCCTAAATTACTTCTGGAAACGGCAGTTTCCGGGGCAGGACACTGTCAGCAGAGTTGACAGGATGGGTCACCTCTGAGTGTTGTGGATTGCTGAAAAGGGACCCACTGAAATTTCTATGACTTCTCACTAACTAGACCCCTTCCCTCCCTTCTCCCAGAGGGAGAGAAAGCTAGATAGAGAGGGTAAGATCTGTCAGGGATGAAAGAGTGGCTAAAAAGGCTAAGAATCCTGAGTATCCTTGCTCCAAAAGCTAAACAACCCACCTAGAGAATCTATAATGAGACAGAGATATGTGCGAGTGTGTAGTGCTGTCCTGAACCACGCAGTCAGTTACACACAGCATGGACCTCCTTCCTAATGGTCTTATTCACATACACTAACTATGCATTAGAATGGGTACATATCATGGTAACACTTCACACGCAAACACACATGTCGATCAGATTCACCCCACCCTTGTTCCCTTCCACTCCCTTACCCTTTCCTCTTCCTGGCCAGTCTCCCACTTTTATTTTCACATCATATGTGTGTGTGTGTGTGTGTGTGTGTGTGTGTGTCTGGTGTGTGTGTATATGAGTGTGTTGTATATGTGAGTTTGTGTGTATAAGTGTGCATGTTTGTGTGTGAGTGTGCAGATGTGTTTGTGTGAGTATGTGTTTAGGTGTGTGTTTATGTGTGAGTGAGTGTGTATGTGTGAGTGTGTGAATGTACGCATATGTTGTGTGAGTGTATATGAGTGTGTGGTGTGTGTTTGTATTCGTGAGTGGGTGTGAGTGGATATGTTTGTATGTAGGAGTGGTGTATGTGAGTGTGTTCTGTGCATGCGTTTGTATGAGTGTGTGTATGCATGTGTTTGCATGTGTGTTTGTATATGTGAGTATGTATGTGTGTATATTTGTGTGTGTATGTGTATGAGTGTGTATGACTGAGATGCACTACAGTTGTTTAAAGGAATATTTGTTGTTTATGTGGTGTGTGTGAGTGTGAGTATGTGTAAATGTTATGTGAGTATGTGTTCTGTGTATGTGTTTATATGTGTGTTTGTGTGTGTCTGTGTGTATTTGTGCATGTGGTATGTGTGTGTATGACTGAGATTCACTAGAACATTTGTTTATAGGGATGTGTTCTCCTCATCAGTGGTTACACCACTGAAGAAAACCTCTCCCCTTACTCCATTCCTTCCAGGGTTGCAAGGGAGAATCTGTGGTTCCTGCCCATCCCGGACCTTCCCTGCCTTACAGAAGCACAGCGTCTGCCCTCTCATTTTCTTCCTGTGAGCTTCTGTCTCCAAATATCTCCTTTGTAAAGACCTTAGCCATCCTGGACCAGGGGCCTATCCTGCCACATCTGTAATAACTCTAGTTCCAAAGATGTCACATTCTGAGGTACTTGGAGATTAGAATATCAAAGTAAGAATTTTAGGGGGACACACTGAACCCAGAAATGTGTTTACTATTATACAGGGTTCTATAAAAGGTCTTTGTAAAAAATGACTATTTTGATTTGGTATAGCTAAGATATAAATATTATCCACAACAGCATTTAGCAAACTTTGGCTTAGAGCATCATGACACTATTACTGTCCAGTGTACCCTAACCTTAAATATTGCTGCCACAGATGATTATAAGCTAGAACTGTTCAGATAAAAAAATAAAAGAAAATCTCTGTCAGCCTTCTGAGTCATATCCTCCCAGACCTGCTACTCAGTTTGTTTGCAAACAGCCATGTGTGGAATTACCCACCTTAACAGTGGTATCCACGTGGAATTACATACCCTAACAGTGACATTCACTGTGGAATCACCCACCCTAACAGTGACATTCACTGTGGAATCACCCACCCTAACAGTGACATCCACTGTGGAATCACCCACCCTAACAGTGACATCTTCTATATTTTCGTTTTGAAACTTATCTCCACCACTCACACTCTGGCTGTATTTCCCTGCAGACACACACAGCTTTACTTTGTTATTTTAGTGGCTGCTTGGGGATTTCTTGTTCAGCCAGGCCAAGGATTATTCCCCCAAAGGCTTGCACTCTGATCTCTGCATCTTTGTTCTAATGTGTTCTACCTAGAATGTATCTTCACACATGTGCACACACGCACAACACACACATGAGAACACACACACGGCTTTTATCCTCATCTCCTTCAACTGCTAACTCAATGTCAGCTTATCTATGAAATCTAGAAGTCTACTCTGCATGATGTAAGACCCCACCCCTTCCCAGAATGCACCTCTCCTTTTGCGCATGCAGATTCATCTTAGTTACCCCAGCGATGGCTTCCTCAACTAGAATGCAGACTCTCTGCAGCAGGAATTTATTTATTTACATCATTCATAGCCTGCACCATAGTCAAGAACAGGGCTTATACCACCTCCTTCATAGCAGAAAATTGGTTCACACTCGGTATCCCAAGATGCAGAACAGAGATCTTTGTAGATGTCTCTAACTACTTAGAAAAGAGATCATAGAAAGAATAGTAAGTCATAGGACACAAGGCATATAGAATTTGTGTCACCAAACATGACACACTGAGCTATGGAGCCTAAGTTGTTATCAGATAACTGTGTCCAGACCACAATAAGCTAGCAGTTTGAAAACAGTTCCATGGTGCACCCTAAAGCCTTCCATGTCTGCCATCAGGCACGCCAACCATTCCGAAATCTGGCACTGACTTCTGACCCAATCAACAAGGGTGGCTGTAGGATCTACTTCCAGTCCTTGAAGCAAATATTTGCCCACTAGCTTACATTCAAGTCACCCTCCAGGATGACTTCCAAGGAGTCAAAGGGCCTTTGCTTATCTCCTCTGTAGAGGATCCAGTGTCTTCAGCCAGGATCAGGATTTGGTTCGGCCCACATGCATATCTCTACCTTAGGTTTAAGAAAAGGGTTACTTATAGAAACTTAGTAAGAAACGCATTGTGACTAAAAGTCTTAGTGAATTAATTGTTCAGTAATTTTGTTTTACTACTTACTACATGTACATACACATACATGTATAGAAATATTCTAGAGTAATGAATTTGTTCATAGTTCCTAGTATACTGGAGTATTTCTTGCTTCTACACTTACACAGGACCAACCGTGATGCGGGCTCTGGCCTCTGACCTATGGACTTCCAGGTACCTGCAGGACAATGATCAGCCTGCAAGCTCTTCTCATAGGAAATGTTCCAGAAGCCCAGCACTGATGTGACAAAGTCACACGATAGCTGAAGTTGTGACAATGTCACACGGTGGCAGCTGGCAGCACCTGACATACAACCTTGATTGACTAAGATGCTGGCTGTGGCATTAATGTCAGATCATAGCCTCGCTGGAACCCATCTCAGAACACCATGTTTCCTTATCTGATCATGAAGAGCATTTTGCCATGTGTCCTTCTGAACTCTCTCTAAACAAAGACGAGCTTTTATCACCACGGGATGCTGCACTATCCAAGGCGCTTTCATTTTAAGTGGCAAGTTAAACTGAGTAAGAAGGTTATCATTAAAAGCTATTCTTTAAATGTCTGTGACTGTGTATACTTTTTGTGTGTCTGTGTGTGTCTGTGTCTGTGCGTGTGGAGCTGCAGGGCAACCTCAGCTACTATTCCTCAGATGCTGTCTACTTGATTTCCTTAAGGCAAGGTCCCTCACTGGTTTGGAGGTCCCTTACTGGTCCCTCATTTGCCCAGTAAGTGAGGCTGGCTAACAAGCAAGCCCAAGGATCTGCCTGTCTCTGCCTCCCCATTCTAAGGTTGCAGGTGTGCACGGTAATGCCCTGCTCTTTCATGAAGATCCTGGGGTGGGGAATGGGGTGAAATCAGGCCACTGTGGCAGCAGAGTAGCTGCTGTACTGACTGAGCCATCGCCCTGGCCTTCTGGAACAAGCATTCATATAGCTACACTTACACAAATCCAGGGACATTTTCAGAAAAACACCTCACACAGGAAAATAGACCAGAGAGGGCAGCAGTGGACTCCTGAGCTCCCGTGGGGATCACAGCTTTAGAAACTCCATACACCTGTGCCACCATGCTTAAACACACAGCATGCTGTTTGGTTTCAGTTGTCGGCTTCTCAGCCCTTAGTGAAAATGGCAACATTGTTTTAAGTGATACTGATGATGAGAGGGAGACTCAGCTGTCTCCAGGGAGAAGCCGCGGGACTGCTTACCCAGACCCTAAACACAGGAGCAATACACACTAACAGACTAGTGGAGTCAGTAGGGGTTCTCTCCTGTCTCTCTCTCTCTCTCTCTCTCTCTCTCTCTCTCTCTCTCTCTCTCTCTCTCTCTCTCTCTCTCTCTCTCTCTCTGTGTGTGTGTGTAGCTTTGTGGCTCTCTGTCTTTCTCTGTGGCCCTGTCTCTCCTTGTCTCTCTCTCTACATCTCTCTGTGTGTATGGCTCTGTCTCTCTGTCTCTCTGTGTGTCTCTCTGTTTCTGTCTCTGTATGTCTCTGCCTCTCCTTCCCTCTCTCTGTGTGCATAACAATAATTAAAGAAGAGGTTATGAGTTGAGAGGGACTAGAAGGATACGGGAGGAGTTAGGGGAGACAAAATGGAGTTGAAATGATGTAAACACAGTATCAATGTATGAAATTCTCAAAACCATGTTTAGCTTTTTAAAAAGTGACTGGCCATTGGAACAAGCCCATGGAAGAATGGCCAGAATGGAGCCTTTTAAGACAGTCGTGCTCTGCAGTCTAGGCTGCCTTTGAGCTTGTGGTTCTCTTGCCTCATGCCCCGCAAGGCTACAATTTCAGCCCTGGCCAGGACTTTCTATAACTGTGACGGAGGCAGAAAATGGGCTCATCTCTCGTCTCTCTCCAACAAAGACAAGCAGAGACAGAGTTTCTGAACACAGGTTGCTCACAGCTATGGCCGTCAGGAAAGGAAGCGCTTGTCCTCACACATCTGGTGACCAGTGGTGCTGACTCCGTACCAGAAGAGGAGTAAGACACCATCATTCACAGTGCCCCTCCCCCAGTGGAGATAATCAGAAACAGCTCTAATAAACGAAGCAACAAGATGCCTTTGCTAGGTAAGATACCCACGTGACATCAGCTCACATGTGGCCACATGTCTTCCCAGGATAACCCTCACACTTCCCCAGTGGGGTTGTGAGGAAGGCCAAAAATCATCGCTTAAACAAAGCCTGATTGCTCTCTAACATTTGGAAGAAAGTTCTATGTAGACGAGGACTCCAGCTTCCGGATTTGCTCGACGTAACCTCTGAATGACTCTACTGGAACACACGCATCTTCGGCGGCAGGAAAACTTTTTATGTGGTTTACTTGAGACAGGGTTTCCTGTAGCCCAGGCTGGCCCTGAACTCACATATAGACAAGGATGGCCTTGAATCCCTAATTCTCCTGCATCCACCTCCCAGATGCTGTAATCACAGGCACAAGCCACCATGCTTGGTCTAGGCAGTGCTAGGAATCGAACCTAGGACTTTCTGCACATTCTGCAAGCTCTCTAGCACCTGAGCCACATCCACAGCCCCAGAAAGTCTTTTAAATACAGATTAAATACTAGCTCACTTTGGAAATAAAAGTTTTAATTGTGTAATAAATCTGAACCAATCTACTGAGGAAATGGCTATTTTCTATGGAGAGCAGGGACAATCAAATCTTAAGAGATTAAAAGTCATGTTCTTTTGGTTTTGTTTATAAATCTGCAAATTTGAATTCAATTTTAAACAAACAGTGTGCAGGGACATATCAGGAATGAACAGAGATTCGGAAATGTTTTTGCAGTTCTACAGCTGAGAGATCTCAGAAAAGCGTGTTTCAAATTACCCATCGGGACTCTGCACTCCTCAGAGAGACACGCAGACAGCACCCACCCAGCATGCTAACCTGAGCATGGGGAAAGAGCTGCACAAAGCCCATCTTTCCACGACAGCAACTGTCTGATAATTCAGTTCACCTCAAAAAATAACCTATGTAAGTAAGAATTATTATTTTTAGGTGACCTCTCTCACTCCTCACACAAAGTCTGGTTGTGCTGGCGTAAGTGATCACACTCAGTATTTTTCTCCTAGCTCTCTGGGAGGTCAGAAGTTGACCAGGTGATCTAAAATATGTTGGCTCCCATTATTCACAGGCTCAGACAGACAAGCAGTGATAATCGGGCACAGGGAATATTTGACATGATAAATGGCAATGAGACTTGGTGGTGGTGCTAATTTCTGGCTTCAAGGGAGCTTCAAAAATACACACACACACACACACACACACACACACCAGGCTTGTCTGCATGTAAGAGCATAAACAATCAGAGGTGCCGAGTTCAGTCAGGGGAGAAATGGATCTGTGTGCTGCTCTTTCCACCTTGGAAAAGTCACCTCAGGTTGAGACTCAAGATTACTTTGTCAAAAACAAGTCTTTCACACCATATAG
The DNA here is from genome assembly GCF_004785775.1 of Grammomys surdaster. Taxonomy (NCBI): domain Eukaryota; kingdom Metazoa; phylum Chordata; class Mammalia; order Rodentia; family Muridae; genus Grammomys; species Grammomys surdaster. The sequence goes on along the minus strand of NW_021620749.1, from coordinate 2,504,619 downwards.
ATCAACTTAAACAACTTCCATTTGGAAACATATGGTTCTTCCTTGAGAAATGCTAAAGAGGACCCACATATGTTGACAATGAGGTTTAGGGGGTGGGGGACATCTGTGGAAACCAAGGTAGGGGAAAAGCAAAAGTTCCAACTTGAAATCACATTCTTTGATGACCTTGTCCTTCAGCACAGAGGCCTAGCTCCCTGCACTTCCCAGTGCCATCAAGTCTTGAGATTATGGGGATTCCAGAGAAAGCACGAGGTAGTGTCCTCACAGTGAGTCATTTGTGAACCAGGTTCAAGGGAAAATAAAGAAACCAAATCATAAAAAAAATAAAAAAATTTTTAAAATGCCCATTGACCCAATAAACTTCCAATGCTGTTATGATGTCATGATATTAGCAGGACTTAGAGATAATGAATCCAAAGCTACCTGGGGCTTGGGAGATGGCCGACATTAAACTGCTCCTTGTACAGGCAGGAGGACCTGTGTTCCATCTCTAGCACCCACATAAAATAGTCAGGCACAGCAGAATACTCCTGTCATCCCAGACCTGAGGAGGCCCAGAGGAGCAGCTTTCAGGCTTGCTGGCCAGGTAGCCTAGCTGAATGGGCAAGTTCCAGGTTTAGTGAGACTCTCTATCACAAAATCTAAGGCATAGAATGAGTAAGGTAGACACCTAACACAGACCTCCGGCCTCTATGCTCATGTGCATACACACACGGACACACATACAACATGAGCATATTAAAATAATGCACCACAGTGAGAATTCAAAGTTCTAAGTTATAGGATATACAACAAAACGGACTCACTTCAGGCAGAGTCCAGGACTAACCTGAAGAGGATCCTGTTACCCACACTTCTGAAGGCATCTCTAAGGAAGACACACAAAGCCCACCTCCAGCCAGGGCAGAGGACCAGTGGACCTTGATTCACAAGCTGGCCCCTCTCCCAGGACTCTGCAATGCACACTACTCCCACATGTGTAGCCGAAGATGCCAGCCTATTAGGAACACATCTCTTTTCATTTTAGCTTCTTTCTGTCAGACTTAAAGAAGCCTCACATAAAATGATCAAAGATGTTTTCATGGTCCTTCCAAGCCTACATCCCAGCAACGGCGCTTCAATGCCTTTCTGTGAATCCTCTAAAAATGAGAGTTCTGAAGATGTCTGGCAACCGAACGCTGTGCCTCAGAGCTATAATATTTTTAAAAGGCATTCAGTTTAAATTAATATATTTGGCCAGACAACTGTATTAAAATTCTTGTTATTTTTTCTCTTATAATGGTAGCCTGTGGTATGACTAGTCTTCTTCAAAAAATCCGTGCAGTTATTGCTTCTCTCTTGCCTGGGGTACATCATGTGTTTTTCATTTGAGTGGGTTACACTGCAATACCTCATTAAAGCAAACACTCGGCTAAACGAAAGTCTTCATACTGTGCCACAAAGGGCGTAAACGAACTCAGAACATTTCAGGGGCTCATAACTCACTGCAAAGCACTCTTGTACCAGCTGCCCCATTGATATTCAACTCTGCTGGGTGATGTCACAGTGCCCACGCTCTTAAAGCAGCCAGCCTTTGGAAAGTCTATATGTGTGATCAGGCAGTAAAGCAGTTACTGTGTAAATAGGGCCATTTTTCCTACACAGTAAACAGTCCTTACCCTGACACTCAGATACAAGCACACACACACACATACAGAGACATATGCACACATACAAACAGACACACAGATACAGACAGACACACAGGCACACGTATACATACATACAAACACACACAAATGCAAACACACACAGACATATGCACACATACAGACACACATATAAATACACACACATGTAAGCACATACACACATGCAAGTATACACACAGACATATGCACACATACCCAGAAAGACACGTAGACACACAGACACACAGTGTAAACACTCCAGTTACATTTGTACCACAGCAAGGACTGACTCCTAGCCATTTACTGGCAAGCACAGTCTTTCCAGCCTGCCTGCCTCTCTCTTGCTGGACAGCTCCTTCCCACAAGCCTTTCCTTTGAGGGACCTGCCCTGACCAGTCTCTTTGCAGGACAGTGAGTGCTTGTCACCAAGGAAAAAAAAGTCATTTCTAGTCTTTAAATTCTACAGTTTTCCTTTCAATGGTTTTGTGAGAAGCTGTTGAGGATGGTTCATTGAAGTCCACATTGCCAAAACACCTGGCTCAGAGCTCCTCTTGAATTCACAGTAAAAAGCCTCTGGCCTGAAGATGCTGTCTGCTTTGAAGGATGATTTTTGTTTTTAAAGTAGCATCAAAGACCTGAATGGGAATAATCTTACAGGAATGTATTTTACCCTCATCTCCATGAGGACAGACACCATTTAAAAAAAAAAAAAAACTAGAAAATAACGACCCTGGCAGGATGTGGGAGAAAACAGAGTGTTTGTGTAGAGTTGTTGGAAATGTAAAATGTGGGTAGCTTCTATGGAAATCAGTATGTTGGCACCTCAAAAAACTGAGGCTCAAGAGATGACCCAGCCATTATGAGCTGTTGTTGCTCTTGAGGAACAACAACTGGAACGTAATCCCTGGCCCTCATACCGGATGGCCCATAATGTCAAGGGAATATTTGTACAACCGCATTCACAGCACTGCTAATCCTAATGGCCAATATCTACCAATTTATAAATGACTAAGTGATACACAACAGAATGTCCTTCAGCCTTTATAAACAAAAAAGATCTGGCCCAGGTTATCACAAGGCTGAATCTTGAGGCCATTCTGACAATCAAAAGAAGCAGGCACAGCAAGACAGGTGACGTAGGATATCACTTCTACAAGGTCCCAAGAATTGTGAAATTCATGGAGACGTTAAGGTGGCCAGATCGGGGCCTGAGGATTGGCAGTGTAGAGAGTTACAGAGTGAAAAGTTTTGCTTTTATAAACGTTAAATGAAAGGACTGCCACGTCTATCACACCCTTATGAAATTAAACCTTAGCCGGTTGTGTTCTTTGTAGGTTTCAAAGCATATTTACTCCTTCATGTGGTGGGTTTTGATCACTGTGTGTGCCTTAGGATATGCATTGACCAGTTTAGGGAAGCTGAAGATGAATCAGAGGTGGACCCTACACTTCCCAATCCCACAAGGATATTAGTACCAGCCAGAATGTGTTCACTAGGAGAAACTGGCATTTCTTAGCTTTTCAGTTCAATTGTAATTTTAAGTATTCCAGTATATTGGCTCCAAATTCACTTGAATTTCTTGTGGTAGCTGAATTTACAGTTACCCTTTTTCTAAAAGAGGCACAAATAAAACACTACAAAACTTCACCTGGAAATGGTACATCCTATTAAATCTGTTTTCAATCAATTAAAATTGCTAATTATTTTTTAAATTTTTTAAAAATTTATTCACTTTGCATCCCAATCGGCATCCCCTTCCAAGTCCACTCAGTCCCTTGCCCCATCCCCTCCCCTTCTCCCCTTCTGAGAGAATGGAAGCCCGCCTTGGGTATCCACTCATACCCTGCCACATCAAGTCTCTGTAAGGTTAGGCCAGATCCTCTCACTGAGGTCAGACAAGGCAGCCCAGTTAGGGGAACATATTCCACAGACAGGCAACAGATTTAGGGATAACCCCAACTCCAGTTGTTGGGGGATCCACATGAAGACCAGGCTGCACATCTGTCACATATATGTAGGAGGCTTAGGTCCAGCCCATGTATGTTCTTTGGTTGGTCGTTCAGTCTCTAAAAGACCCAAGGGTCCAGATTAGTTGACTTGTTAAGTCTAATAATTGTCTTCCTGTGGACTTCCTGTTCCCTCTGGGGCCTTCAATCCATCCCCCAGCTCTTCCATAAAAGTTCCCAAGCTCCATTCAATGTTAGCTTGAGCAGTGGTCCACTCAGGGTCCTCCACCATGTGTCCACTCTCTCTTAGAGAGCATGTGTACTACTGTCAGGCTCACCATCACCCAGGGACACTGGGGATGATGCTCCTGCAGTCTAGAGTGTAAGACAGACCCTGACACTTGCTATTTCAAGGTGCTGGAGACAGGAATGCATCTGCAAAGGAGTGGGGCCTTTTAGTCTCAGCATCCAAAGCACGGGCGATGATCCATTCAGGCTCTACGCACCAAGTGGATTTGCTGGGATTATTTTGACCCTGATTTTTTTTTTCTTCAGGTCATCCTTCCTTAACCCTACCGGTAACAGGGCAGGGCTTGTAGAAACAGGGCCCATGAATAAAACTGTATGAGGAGATTTCTGAGAGCTTGTGAGAAAACTCCAAATAAACAAGACAAGAGTCTCGTCACCCCAGCTCCTCCATAATAAGGTGGAACGCACCTCTCTCTCTTGCTCGCCCCTCCCAAGCCTAAACAGGAGAGAGTGAACCCCAGATTACCCATCATCTAACATTATTATTCAGATGACGTTTCCAAGCACAGGTTGTCCTCATGACTTACCTGGCTTGAACTGAGGTGACCGTGTCCTTTTGACTGTATACAACAGGAACAGAAGTGAATTTTGCTCACGTGACCTTGCTTAACCCTAAGACTTTGAACTATCTCATGACTGGTAATAGAACAGCAACAAGGGGACAGGACTAATAGACAAATTTGATCTAGTGGAGAAAGAAATCAAAGATTGTGTGTATGAATAAAAAGTTTAATAAATCATATCTTCAGATGGGTCTGTGATCGTCTTCCTCCAAGTGGCTTAATAAGAAGTGAGTGCCCACCAGTTACTCTGGACCAGCTACTCTGGCACTGGCTGGCCACAGCTGCAGGTTTCTGAGGATGAGCCTGGATGGGGTTTCACCCAGGCTATGTGACCAAGGCAGTGACCAGTCTGTCAGCTTCCATAGCCAGAATCATCCCCCTTCACAGCATTCCAAGGTCCTCTGATCTCTGCAAATGACTACACATGACTGATGCTGGCCTGGCGGCTGGGCTTATGTGGGAGGCAATCACCTGGAAGCCAAAGAAGTTCTTCCTGGGGTTTCGTTCAGACCACCTGTACACCTTCAGACCACCCAACACCTTGGTGAGTAAAATCTTCTCTGGAACAGAGCCTGTCAGGACACAGAGGCACACGTGTCTGAGCTTTCAACCAGTTCCTCACTTGGATACATGATGCTGCAGAAGCCTGAGGGATGGGTTTATGTCTACCCACACTGGGCTGGCAGGACATCCTGCCAGAGCAAGCTGGCTACCTAGAGGACAAACCAGCAGGCTCCAGGTTTAGTGAGACACTCTGTCTCAAAAAATAAAGTCAGGGGTCACCAAGGAAGACACCCATTACAAACCTCTGACCTCCATATGTGTGCCTACATGTGTGCACCCAAACATGAACACATGTATACATGCATGCAAATCTCAAGCATGCCTTTCTGTGAGACCACAATATTGAAGGCATAAGCTATGCTGATGAATAGAACTTCTGAGTCTACATATTTTTTTTTTTCCGAGACAGAGTTTCTCTGTAGAGCCCTGGCTGTCCTGGAACTCACTCTGTAGACCAGGATGGCCTCAAACTCAGAAATCTGCCTGCCTCTGCCTCCCAAATGCTGGGATTAAAGGTGTGTACCACCACCACCCAGCCTGAGTCTTTTTTTAAGCATGAGAAAACTGAAGGAAATCGGTGAGCAGAGATGCAAAGTAGAAAATTAAAGGCATTTAGGAATTGCTATCAATTTTTTTTGAGACAAGGTCTCACTATAGAACTCTGACTAGCCTGGGACTCATTGTGTACACCAGGTTGGCCTCATCCTCATAGAAATCCACCTGTCTCTGACTCTCAACTGCTGGAATTACAGGTGTGTATTGCCTTCTCTAGTCTTTTAAAGGGGCCTCTTAAGAATAGCTCTACCCTGTGGGCTGCAGACTGTATATATCCTCTCTTCAGGACTTTCTTAAAAGCTAATGAGCCTCGTGCCTGTTCCCAAGTGATAAGGAACAGTTTTCAGGACTAACCGCAAGACAGCAAAGCACAGATCCCGGTATGGCAGGTGTGTGCTCTTTCACAGTCATGGTCTCAAGGGACATCACTCCTGACCCTCTTGGCTCCAAGACTCCAGTATGAGGTGGCACCCCAGCCGGGTGATGTTCCTACATCTCATTGCAAAGGATTTGGTTTGTTGCTGCCGTCTTTTTATAGAGATGAAGCTATATAACATAAAATTAGTCATTTATTTATTCTTACTTTATTTTTGAGACAGGGTCTCACTATGTTACCATGGCTGGCCTGAAACCTCAATGTAGAACAGGCTTGACCTTCAAACTCAAAGATCAACCTGCCTCTGTCTCATCTGAGGCAGAAGGTGTGCACCACCATACCTCACTCATTTGATTTCTTTTTAAAGAGACTTTTCACTTCTACTGGGGTGTGTGTGTGTGTACATGTTTTATAGATACATCCATACTTACAGGACAGAGTGTAGAACTTACACATATAAAATGTACAATCATCAGAGCAGAGTTAATAACCCCAGCCACTGAGTCTGGGTCTTTGATCCTCTTCCTCCAAGTGGCTTAGATAGAAGTGAGCATCTACCAATCACCCTGGCCCAGCCGCTCTGGCACTGGCTGGCCACAGCTGCACATTTCTGGGGATGAGTCTGGATGGGGTTTGTCCCAAGCTATGTAACCAAGGCAGTGACCAGCCTGTCAGCTTCCACAGTCAGAATCATCCCCTTCATAGCATCCTGAGGTCCTCTGCTCTCTGCAAATGACTACACTTGACTGATGTTGGCGTTTGTGAGAAACTCACTTTGTGAAACTACCCATCTTCAAGTTAACAGCTTAGTGTCACCTCAGCTATTTGCAGCATGGTTCGGCCACCACCCAACCTGGTTTCAAACATTTCTATTGCCCCCAAAGGAAACCTGTACTTATGCCACAGGCTCATTTCTGTCTTCTCTGTGCTCTTTCTCTGTCATGTGCTGTGCAACTGGCCCAACCTGACAGATTAAAAAAATTAACAAAGCACACAGACAAAGAGAGAGACAGAGACAAAGAGAGCTAGAGAAAGGCAGAGACAGACAGACAGATAGACAGACAGACAGATAGCACCATGAGAAAACTATGTAATCACTCTCAAAGTTCTGACCTGACCTGATGGCCCTCATGGGAGACAGAAGGAGACAACAGTCAGAACCTCTGCATTCATCTCTATTCTCCAGGACGAAACAGTGTAGCCCTGCTTCTAGCAGTTTCTCCATCCTTTGTCATCTCCAGCTAATCCTTCCTGGGAATCAGTCTCTATTTGGGGCTGTAAATACTTTCAGTGTCCTTTGGAAAGTGTGTGCCACAAGTCACCTGACTGCAGCTCCATGCTCTAAGGAAGAGATACAATGTGGGGACAGTGGGGACATATATTGCCATGGTTTAAGAAGATCCCTGAGGTACACTGAGAGAAGGCCATAAATGGTCTCCTCAGCACAGCAGCAGAGCCCACCAGGACTGCGTGTGGACTCCTGGCCCCACAGAGAGGGCCACCTTCTTCCACTGTACCTGGATGCAGTCTGGTGGCTGTGGAAGGGCTGGGAGGGAACAGAGACTGAGGTGAGGAGAGAAGATACCTTTTGCAAATCGCCCTGCATTTGGCCATAGCTCTGAGTGGGGCAAGCACTGTGGCATATGTGCCCCACCTTTATTTATTTGTGTGTATGATGGTGCCAGGTACTGAACACATGGCTTCTCAGGGCAAGTCAGCCCTCTGTCACTGACACACATTTCACGTTTTTTATCTTAGACATGACCTCATTAAGTTGCCCAGGCTGGCTTAGAATTCATTCTGAAACCCAGGCCAGCCTTGAACTTGCAATCCTCCTGCCTCAGCCTCCCTGGTGATCAAGCTAAAAAAAAAAAAAATGTCAACAACAGGCCCAGTTCTGCCTTTTTTCACAAGGCTTTAAAAGTCTGAGGAACCCATCTGGCTGAAAGGTGCCAGCCAGTCAGCAACACATCCATTTAAGATGCTTCACTCAAATGCACTTTGAAGGAAAGTCTGGGCTGCTCAGCCTCAGTGGTCTGAGTAGAAGTCTTCTATTCCACCATGATAATCCAAATAAATCAGATGCGGGCTTCAGACGGCTGAGAAGCCTCGGCCTCCCCAGCCCACCCTACATCATCAAGGACCTCATATGCTTTCCTCATAATGGCAGGGCTTACTTTATATCATATATTGTTGCTTCCTGGAGTATAAAAAGAGCCTTCTATGATTTACCTACCACCAAATATATCTGAAAAGTATCATACTCTGCATTTAAAGGCAAGATGTCAGATTTAAGTAGCATCTTAATTTAAATTTTCTTATGAATAATTGAAACTAAAAACACTATCAGATTTATCCTCTAAAAGTGTTACTTCGTACTATTTAAAATACAGATAAAATAAGTTTGTTTTTTTTAAAAAAAAAAACCCACATAACATATTTAACAAGGGAACGTCTCTAATTTAGATGAATTCATGGGATTCTCCTTAAAAATAGACCCTGGGGAGCTTGGGAAAAGGTTCTCTCAATAAAACCCGAGGCACAAACTTGCAGACAGAATTCTGGTTCCCAGAACTCAGGTAACAGAGTGCATGGCCTAGCACATATCTGTAAACTTAGAGATTCTACTATACAGACAGGTAGGTCTCTGCAGCTCACTGACATGCTAACCAAGCCAAGCACTCAGCTCCAGGTTCAGTGGGAGACCCTGCCTCACACAGTAAGGAAGCTACTGCCATCTGATAATTACCCCGACCTCTGTCAGTGCTCATGTATACACACATACACACACATCCCACAAATTTAATACCCTGAAAATACAGCTCTGAAAGCAAAAACCCTAAGCGCTGCTAATTCATGTTGTTTATAAAACCATTGCGAATGCCTGTGACTTTTCAACACAAATTACTCAAATTACAAGTTTTGCTCTCTGTGTATTTTCCAGGGACTTGTTTATCAATCCTGCTGCTATGTCTGCTATGATTTCTCTAGAGACTAAAAGATGTTTATCAGACCAACGACATCACAACCATGACAGGCTTCACTGTGTTTATATCAACTGGGTTTCCAGGGGCTTCGAGACACCGCTTTAAAAATCTCAGTTATTCTGTAACTTAATGTGTTCCTGATGCTTCTGCAAAAGTGTATTTCTGAAAGTAGAGGAACAAACAGGGTTTGTTCAAAATGAATGAACTATTGGGTGTCTCTTAGGCATGCACAAGCAAGTGTGTTTGCACACCCCTATGAGATGGTCTGAGGCTTCCACGGTGAGCCAACCGCTCCACGAAAGAAAACTCAGCAGTGAAAGGGTGCTCCAAGAAAGTCACTACTCTATAAGAAATATGAGGGATACTCACAAAGAGAAATATCCAAAGGCACGTGAGAAATCTCCTTCTGCTGTTAGAAACTCAGTAACTTGTTTAAAGTGTTTTAAAGAGAATTGAGGGCTGGAAAGACAGCTCAGCTGAAAAAGTGCTGCCGTACAAGCACAAGGATCTGAGTTCGAGCCCCACTGTGGAAGGAAAGCCGAGCATGATGTTCATACCTACGCTTCAGGAAAACCGGCAAGCATCCAACCTCACCTACTTTGAAAGACTGAGGCCAGTGTGGGATCCTAGCTCAAAAGAAAGTAGCAGCAAACAGTATTTGAGGAAACACACCTGAGGTTGACCTCTGGCCTCCACATGCGTGTGTGCACACACAAGCATGCACACTCCACCCTATACACACATGAAAGTATTTTTAAATTATCTTTTTCTGCTTTTTATTTTAGGGGTGAAAACCACAGAGAAGAATACATGGGACACACGGTCACAAGTTTTCTGCTGAAACCTCTGGTATGCCAAGTCCTGTCCCTCCAAATGTATTTCCACTGATGGGGAAACAACTGGGGAAAACCAACTTTTCTGAGGAGCTGAGATCCTTCTTCCGGCAGCTTGCTCCAGTGTAGGCACAAGTATATGCAGAATGCAGGCCGTTTGCCTCTGACACCACAATCTCTAACAGTCCTGGAGGTCTAGCTAAAGTGGTGAGCGCCAGCTATGGAGGTGATAAAGGAAGCAGAGGATCGGTCACATAACCACCAGGAAGAACAGCATGTGTGGACACTCTGAGGTGAGGGCCTCTATGAGCAGAGCGAGCTCTGTGGGCGGAGCGAGCTGTGGGCGGAGTGAGCTCTGTGGACAGGGCGAGCTCTGTGGGCATATCGAGGGATGCAAGGGTGTGCAGTGATAGGGAGGAATGGAGTCAGTGGCATGGGGCCACCTTGAAGACAGGAGCCATGGTGGAAATCACTGGAAGGTTTGGGACAACTCAATATTCTGATGGAACTCAGCGTTCACCAGGTCACAGGTTGTCTGCAGAGGGAGTGGGGACTGGCTGTAAGGCAGAACTGTGACGCATACTGAGTTTTCTAGTGAGACGGTGACATTCTCGGAAAATACAGTTAACAGAAATGTCTGCAACTGAACACAGGTCTACTACCATGGCCTTACTCTGATGGCAGAGCCACGATTTTACATTTCCTTTCCCAAGGTATCTTATTCTAACACACACACACATACACACACACACACACACACACACACACACAGCAACTAGCTAATGCAATGAAAGTTATTAAGTACGATATACAGCCAGGGTGAGGTTTGAACTGCTAATGGCAGAATGGCAGAAAGTCCCTGGCTAAGATTCCTCTTGCTAACCACAGGTAACCACTGTTCCCGCTCTTGCTCTTCCTGAAGCTGCCTGCAACCCCCAGTAGGACCCCTTCTTCCTTGATACCTCTGGTTTTCCCAGACCTATTTCAGCTCAGGTTCCACCTCTCTCTCTCCAGGCTCAGCTCATGCTACTAGAATCCTGATTATCTCTCCTGTTTCAACCCCGGAGGCTGGCTACGCCAACTTCGTCCCTACCTACCCTTCCTCCATTTTGATACCAGAGAACCAAACATTATGACGTGAAAGTCATGTAACTAGGCTGGTTGAGCTCCTATAAACCCCCTTTCTTAGTTCACTGGGAACTGACTTTACTCCTTAACTGCTCTTTGGTCCATCTGTCACGTAGATAATTAGGCTGCTGGAAACTTTCATAGTCTAGCTTTTTATCCCCAAAGTTCTCTTACTTCACTCAGAGGCGGCCCTTGTTTGTCATTTTGTTGAGAAGAACCAAAGCATGTGACACCTCCTCCTTTGATGTGAATCTCTAAACCTCAAGTTCTCCTGCCGCCTCAGGGGTAATAGGGCCCCTGCTCTCAGACCCTGTCAATGTGGGAATTCTCTCTCTTCCTCTCTCTCCTCCTGAGCCCTCGAAACAGCTCACCTTGCCATGGCTGTCTTCCCTCCTGCATCTTCCGTGTAACCTGAAGTAAGTGCAAACCACATCTGTCTGAAGTATCATCCCAACACCACTTGGCTCTGTTGAAACTAACATTCAACACCTCAGTTTCTCTTGCTTTAACAAAAGCTTATAAAATCAGGAAGGTGAAACATGGTCACGAGGACACAACATGACAGAATTCTATACATGGTCACCAGGACACACATGACAGAGTGCTGATTGTGGTCGCCAGGACACACATGACAGAGTGCTGTACATGGTCACCAGGACACACATGACAGAGTGCTGTACATGGTCACCAGGACACACATGACAGAGTGCTGTACATGGTCACCAGGACACACATGGCAGAGTGCTGTACATGGTCACCAGGACACACATGGCAGAGTGCTGTACATGGTCACCAGGACACACATGGCAGAGTGCTGTACATGGTCACCAGGACACACATGACAGAGTCCTATATGCGGTCACAAGGACACATACATGTCAGAGTGCTGGCCTTTGCAGTTGTAGTTCCCAAAGGCGACATCAATGCATCTTGCTCTTTGGTCCCCTTTCCCATTAACAACATGCAAGGTGGCTTTTACTGAACAGCACTGATGAAGCTTTGGTTTGAATGACTCCAATCTAGAGGATGATGCCTTCCCAGCCATGGTCTGCATCTCGCTCCAGCCTCACCCTCAGGAGCCCCAATACACCTCTTGCCAAGCAGTTATTCAACCCTTCCAGTCCAGAGGCTGGAAAGTGAGTCTCTGATCTGACCCTGTCTCATTTCCGCCCCACTCCCTCCTGATCTCCCTCATAAACCTGTTCTAGAAGCAGCCCCTCCCTCTTCCCGTAGCCACCTTACTCCCTCCTTACTCAAGCCCCAGGCCTGGTTGGCTGTGTAGGCAGTTCCCATCCCCAAAGCCCCCCATCCTCTATAGCCCACACATCACCTCTGTCCAAGTCTTTGGGTTGCCTTTGCATTCCTTCCCAACAGTCCATAAGAGTTTTCACTCCTTTTCTGTAGTGGCTGCAGCCATATTAAAGCAGCCATATTAAAACACCAGATGCCTATCTGACTTTTCTCTGCGCAGACTGAAACATTGTCATGATGAAACGCTACTGTGTTCCTTTCTGATCCAACACAGGACCTTGTCCACCATTACACAAAGCAGTGGCGTGAGTTCACTTTCAGGCCCAGCCAGGGCTACTATTCCTTATCTACTCTGTGCTCCTGGGAAATTCTCATGAGCAGTGCTCACAGCCCCAAATACAGTCACCATATTGTAAACTGAACCCTGATGCAGGTACCACACCTCAAAAAAAAATTTTCTTGTTGATGCTAGGCTCCCTGTGGAAACATCTATCCTCCTAACCACCAGGCATTTCTCTACCTCCTGACCACTATGTCACCGTAAAAAGAAACACAAAGAGAGGCCCTAGAGGCCGTACCAAGGGACAACCTGGTCCAACCTGCTCCTGGTCATCAGAAGGTCCAGTTCCTATTTTTGCTTCTCAAAAACTAAAACATGACTCGGGGGTAAGTCCAAGAGTAGGTAGGTGGTGCCAATTGTTAGATGGGGCTTGGGCCTGGTCATCATCAGTCATGGTCTTCATCACCTTTCCCTCAGCTGATCGTTTCTTGGGGATAAGGATGTGGCTTGGGATGTGGCTCGGTTGACCAAGTGCTGTGTATCATGCATAAAATTCTGGGTTTGAACCCCAACACCACATTAATTTAGGAGTAGTGATGTTTGCAATTCTGGTACTTGGGATTACAGAATGATCATAACTTTGGGGTCATTCTCAGTTACACCATGAGTTCAAGGCCAGCTTAATAACACCCTGTCTCAAAAAAAAAAAAAAAATGAGAACGTGCCTCCTGCATACACCCACTAACTAAACAAATAAATAAATCTAAGGCAACAAGGAGACCCCAGCAGTCAGTCGCTCCTGATCTAGCTCTTCTTTGTGGAGATTACTCACTGAGCTGACAACCATTAGGAATAATCTTCCTCTTTAAGTCCCCTGACTGTCTGCAGGCCATCTGTCTGAGGATGACTCCAGAGTCTGCCAAGGCTACAGGATCTGCGTTAATCACCATGATGGTTTACTGGCAAGCCAGAGAGGCAATGTTCCCTTGTTAACCAATGTCATCGAGGGGCGTCCACATCAGCTCTCTCACACAGGCAGCTACGGCTGACTCTTGCCAAGCATTTGTTATTGGGTTAGAGAGGGAAGATGACATTTTACTCACGGTGCCACAGTGACCGTGCGGCTTCCAGCCCACACATGACCGGTTGTGTATGACAGTCTCATTTCAAATCACCATCAGAGTGTCATGCTGACTCCCACAAGTCAAAAGAAAATGCTGCCACCAAGGGGTTGGGGGGACACTGCTCAGGTATTTGGAAGGGTCTCTTGATACTAAAAGAAAGCTAAGGTGAACAGCCACCTCACACATTCAAGGGCAATGCAGTCAGTATTTACCACATTTAGAATTCTGAGCCAGTGTGTCCTAGCTCTCAGGGGCTTTTGGTGTGTTTTGCTCTTTGTTTTGTAGAAACTGATTTACTTCCATAGGCAAAAATACTTCACCACATACATCTGCACAGTTCTCTTAGTTCACTAATGCCGTGTGATAAAACTTCCTGGGAAGACATCACATACACACACACACACATCATACACATACACAAACACACACACACATCTACTCACCCCATGACAGACCAAAATACAGATACCACAAAAATCCAATTTGATGAACTAATGAGTGTTATTAGGGTTACTTACAGAATCGGAAATAACTCTAAGACAGCTGCACCACCAAAGCCCACTCCAGTATGGGGGAACCTGGAGCATACTGCACAGCCTGCAGGCAGCTCAACAGGTTGAAAAGTGTCCTTTTCCAGGTGCCTCGGGTGGCCTGGTCTCAGTCTTCTTTGCAGCAGCTCTCCTCTGAGTCTTCCTTCCATCTGAGTAGGAATCTCGGCTTTTATTTCGTACTCTGTCAGGGAGGGGCCTAATGAGGCTGGTCAGTTTCAGGGTCTTCCTGAAGCTAGTCTGAGTTGTTTATCTATTTTGAGTTGTTTATCTATTTTGAGTTGTTTACTTTGCTGCTGAGTGAGTTCCCTGCAGGATGGAATGTTTCAATCTCAGAAGAAACTGCTACACAATTGCACTCTGTAGAACAATATTGCGACTCCAGAAACCTGATTAGAATGTTTGTTGACTACAGGTGATTTTTAGTATTTTTGGTCTAATTAAACGCAACAAACTACACAATGTGCAGAAAATACTGCATTGCACATGTTCCTAGATAGGAAAATTCATAAACACCGAGCAGGAAAATATCTTAGGTCCCCTTTGAACTGCAGTAATTGTTCTGCACTAAAATTGCAACTGTGACATAGACTATAGTATTCTTTGACAAAATAGAAAAAGTAAAATGAAATTCCACCTTTCCCCTCTCTTGGTTTCTACCTAGTTTTTAAGGTCTCATAGAAAGGACCAAATGCAAATACTATACCCCTCGGGAGTTCAATAGTTGCAAAATTTCACAACACAAATATACACACTCACACACATTCTCACACTCATAAACTTACTCAAACACATGCTCACAACACAAGTCACACACACACACACACCACTCATAGTTAAAACCTTGTTTCATTCCAATAAAACAGCTGTGAGCCATGAGATACCCAGAGACCTGCAGCAGTATTTGATAATTTAATTGTGACCTCCTATGCAAAGCTTGCAGTTTTATTTCAAGTTTTAAATTCATACTTGACACGCTCCTTAAACCAACAGAAGCTCCGCCCTTGGGATCTTAAACTCTAGCCCCCTTAAACAAAGACCATTACTGCATGATTTTTAAAAAATTTGACAATTTTATATATGTATTAATGAATTTCATTCATTTCTAGATCTCATGATTCCCCTTGCTCATTGATCCCTCCTCCTCCTCCTCCTCCTCCTCCTCCTCCTCTTCCTCCCCCTCCTTCCTCCTCTTCCTCCTCCTCCTCTTCCAACAAGATTCTTTAGACTATTTTTTTCCCATAATGACTCACTGGGTTTAATTAAGGTTTAAAATTTTAAAAATTTAAATAAATTTTAGAAGCTACATGAGTCTGGAACCATGTTTAGTAGAATCATATGAACAAAGGTGCAACAGCTCCAGGCAGCACACAAGTCCCCTGCTTGCATTTAAAAGATAAGACAGTCCTAAAACCATTTCAAGGCTGGTAAATGCCCAGAGCTGGGGCATCTGGATATAGAATTCTTTAATGCCTTCCATGATTCCTGCAGCCAAGGCCCTAAAGCAGTGAGCTATGCATCACCTAAAGGTTCTTCACAGTTCAGAGATCTGTGGAATCAAGACTCCATCGTGAGTATCCTGCCACTAACCAACTATGGCTGTGCACCGCCAGGAACCTCTCCAAGCTTGGAGTTTAGCTGCTCTGCTATGGTCTACAACCAAAATCACCTACTCAACAACATCACAGGGTAGGCTTCCCTAGCTAGATGTCTGGTGTACTTTTATATGACTTGATATTAAGAAGGTAAAATGAGAGGAGGAAGGGGAGGGGGGAGGGACAGGGACGGAGCGAGAGAAAACTCTTAAGAATTGTTTTGTATACTCCACCCTTTTGTAGGTATGCAGCAGGACAATACCATGGCAGATGATAATTTTAGAACAATTGCTTGTTTGCAACCAAGTATCTATTCTCCGTTTTAAAAATACACAAAAAAGAACAATGGCAACAGTGATGTAGAAAGAACCGCCTCTATGTATGCATGGGCTCCTAGCTGCCCAATGCCACCCTTCAAGAGCCACCAACAATGTCTTCCATTGCTTCATGATGCCAACCTTCATCCATAAGGATATCTTCGGAAGCTGGGCGGGAAAGTTGTGCCTCACAGCAGCTCATGGGAGGAAGAATGCACTGTCAGCCACAAGCCATGACACCCATAACCCGCCATCAGTCAGTGTTGCTTGCATTCCTGGCTTCTCCGTGTACCTCTGAGGTTGCCACTACCAGGTCTGGGGTCCACACCTGGTGGCAGGCACTTCATCCAAGAGACAAAGATTGGTGGGAGCAAAAAGCCCAGGAAACTGGTTTCTGAGCCACAAGGAGGACAAGTCACTCACTGGACTCAGAGCTAGACTGATGGCCAGGGACTCTTGTGTCTTCTTCCAGTCACCCCTCCAATCCAAGTTACCAACATGTAGTACCATCTGCAGCTTTCCACACTCACAGATGGGCTAATGGGTACTAACCTCAGGTCCTTATACCTTTAGGACAGGCAGTTTACTGATGTGCCATCAACCCGGTCCTGGGTTTCTGAATGGTTGAAAATCTATTGCTGCATTAGAAGTTATAAATGACCAGAAAACTCTGGAATGGATGGACCTGAGCTGTTGCTGGGGTCATTTCCTCTAAGCATGTGAAGAAAGATTCAGTGATCAGAAGAAAATGGTTTATGTGCATATTTCTGAGTCCTACTCACTGAGGAAACTCATTCCACGCATGTGTCCCAGCCCTAATAAAAAAATGAGACTAAAGACAGTACGTTGTCATATTGACAGCAGTTTTGAGTTTCATCTTTCAAAACAGGGCGAGATGCAGTTCCTCCTTCTACTAGGGTCCTATAGGTCATTTTACCTTACAGGGCCTGGTAAAACCATTTGGTCCAGGGCCAGAGGTTATGGAGGGTTTGCTACAAATAGAGAACAGCTATCCATCACTTTCTATAAGTTCAAGTTAAGAATAGTAAACAGCACCAATAGAGTGGGGTGGTGGTTACCATGGCTACCATACCTCTACAAACCTGCAGTCACTCTTTGATGGGAATTTCTTTTTAAATTTTGATTCATGCATCTGTGAGTTTGTGTGTGTGTGTGTGTGTGTTTGTGTGTGTATCTCTGTGTATGTTTGTGTGTGTGCACATGACTGCAGGCACTCACAGAAGCCAGATACAGGTATTGGATGCTCCAGAGATGGCAGCTGTGAACAAGGAAATGGTCTCAGGTCCTTTATAAAAGCGGCAGTTTCTCTTAACTGATAAGCCCTCCCTCCAGTCCCGGGAATGTAGTTTTAAGCAACACACACACACACACACACACACACAGAGCGAGAGCGAGAGCGAGAGCGAGAGAAGAGAGAGAGAGAGAGAGAGGACAGAGAGAGAGAGAGAGAGAGAGAGAGAGAGAGAGAGAGAGAGAGAGAGAGAGGTCTTAATTTACTGAGCAGCTATGGAGGTACAAGGACAGCAAACAACGAAGATGAATATCTTGGTTGTTTATAATTGTTTATTAATCATGCTTATGTCGAGATTATCTCAATGAATAATCCAACACACCAAGGCTCACTTAAAGGCAATGCAGTCATGCGGGTTGTGGCCATGAGCATATTAAACACCAACATGAAGAAAGATGGGAGGTACGCAGTTTTTCACCCAAATATGAGAAAATGATAAGATAAAATTAGGGACACTACCTACTTAACTAGAAGAGAAAGATGAATAATAAGAACCACAGGGAATGGTGGGTCAGGCTCCTTGTGCATCCAGAGTACAGAGTAGCAGCTGGCATCCTGTGAAGATGGCTGGTTTCCTACCCAGGAGCACTTGGTCACCAGACCCTGAAGAAACGGCCCCTGCTTCTTAAAGCCTCAAAGATTCAAGTATGGAAAGATTTGGTGGAGAACGTTCAGGACCAGAATGCCATGCCTATGGGAGGATTCTCTTTCCATTTTGTCCCTAGTTCTCAAATTCTCTTAAAAGAACAAGGTTGGGGCAGGAGGCTGGCAGAGCGTAGGATACCTCCCTGTATCCACGATGAATGGAGATCATCTTACTATCCAGTCATACGGAGTTGAGAACAGACCCCTCCCTTCAGGCCCCACTTCACTGGAATCATGAAGCCCATGGGGCACACACAGACCGAGACACACAGCTGCATCAGCGCAAAGACTGAATGTTGGACTTCAGCTTTTAGAGAGTAAAGGTTCACATGCTGACCATCATGATTTAGGGGTTTAGGCTTGAGGTGCAGCTAACCAATGACGGGCTTAACCAAATTACTAAACAGTTGACTACCAACTTTAAATGATACTAGAGGCAAATAGTAAAAAGTTGAATAACAAAAAAAAACTTTATTCAGGACATCTAAACCCAAGAAACAGAAGACTTAAGTTATCAATTCATACATTCCAGCTTTGATTGTAGTGGCATTGATTTTAGAGGACTATCCAGCGGCAAGTGACTGGACACCAGCATGTCAACCTGTACTGCTCAGCCAGCAGGCAGCTAATTCACCTGTTATCAGTGTCATGGTTTAACCGAATAATTCGGTTTGTATACCAAGGTCCAGCTTCGAGTGAAATCTAAGTACAACTGATTGTACAGAAGCAATGACAGACAGGGACACGTTCAGCTGATTGATATAGTGTCCTACGAATTAAAAGGTTCCCCAAAGCACACAAGTTTTTAATAACAGTCAAAAACGTGTTAAAAGAAAACAAACTGTCATTTTTCTCCATACCTGGAGCCATGTTTCTCCATGTGGTATGTTTTATATAACATAAGGCTTCCTGGTTTTGCTTCTTTAAATCTCATGTCTGAGAACTAAAGCCTTGATTCTGGATGCCTGGGAGCATCCCATTCTCATGGAAGACTAAGGGGTCTGCAGAGACAGTTCAATCAATACAGTGACTGCCACACAAGCATGAACAAGGGTCACATTCCCAGCACCCATGTAATCCTAGTGATGGGAGCAGAGGCAGGGAGATTTCTGGAGGTCACTGGTCTGTTTCATTCAAGGAGTTCTAAGCTGTAGTTGAAGGCTCAGTCTAGAAAAATAAGGTGGCAAAAGCCTGAAAGAGAAACCTCACATCTCAACCTGCATGTACACACACACACACACACACACACACACACACACACACACACTCGTGCACATGCTCACAGACATTTGTGCCCTTCTCTGTTCCTGATATCTTTGTTCATTGATAACATATGATAAGTATTCATTAATCTAAAAGCCTAAAATCTAAAACACTCCAAAGTCATAGAGATTTAAAAGTAGATATAACAGTACAAATGCTACATAATCATGGAAAACCCTTCACCTGACCTCCATGGTGGTTCATGGTTAGACCTCAAATGTAGGAAGAACATTACATAACATTTTCTTCAAAGTATATGTGTAACGGGGCCCATGAAGTAAAAAGATGAGTTCCTTGTTTAGACTTGAGTCCCATGCCCAGATAGCTCAGTGTGAGTGTGCATGTATTTCAAATCCAAAATTAGTCTGAAATCTAAAATGTTCTAAAATGCTGTCCTTCTGGAACAAAGCATCTTAGGTAGAGGACATCCTATCTGAGTTCTCAATTTTGTATATAATTCTTGCAGCAAACCCCCCTCTAGGGCCAGATGAGATGGAGACGGTGGGGTGGAGTTACCGGAACAAACCACACCACTCTTAGAGTCTTCCCTGCAGACTCTAAGTCATTCTGTGTGTGTGATGAAAGATGTAAAACTTATACCATCCTTGGCTCCCAGGGGAACAAAGTGTAGATGCAGAGCCCTGTCAGGACCCTCTTCTGTCAGTCAGGAAAGACTTCTGACTCTTGACTGTGTTGCTAACACACACACAAACACACACACACACACACACACGATATGTTTTAAACCTATGTTTTAAAACAGAACTCCCAAGACTCACAGGACAAAAGCCACCACACTGGTCTTTGGTCTCAAACTCAGCTCAACAATACCATTATCACGAAGCTCACTGGAAAGTCTACATAAGTGAGTGTTGTTGGTTTTGGGGGGAGCACTGAGAAGTGGTGAGGTAGCAGTATAAATTCCATCTTTAAAAAGGTAAATAGCACTTCCTGGAACAATCTACAGAGAACCACTAAAGAATTAACAGCCAAGCTTTCTTCAGTCGGTTTGCTTTTTAAAGCAGTCTCAGAAAAACACATACACTCTCGATTAAGCAAAACTCAGCCAGAATTTTCATTCAAGCTTGGAATTTGGTTATATATGTATAAAGAAACTTTCCCTGCTTTTTACAGTCCCTGTTGCTTTGGGACAAACCTCAACATCTGGATACCAGAATCGAAGAGGCAAAATCCACAGAGACATATGTGCAATTTTATGCTTGTAAATCCTCTGGTTTGGCGGGGGGGGGGAGGGAGGAGGGGGATACATACTGGTGTTTCTTGTCCACAGAAATCTCAGAATCTCAGAGGGCTTATCAGAGGTATCCAGAGATGAAATGACGGGCTCGCTCACAATGCTCACAGGAGCCTGTGCAGCCCAGCAGCACTGGGTGGCTACTGCGTGGTGGCCTGCTTCTCAACAAAAGTCCCACCAAGAAGCCTTGCTCTGCAAGGCCAGACTGCAGTATGCGGACCTGTCCTCCCTGCTGAACAGAAATCTGAGTGCGCCCTGGATAATCTCTCTCCAAGCTGACACTCTGGGGACATCTACAGGTCCTCACTGGTCTCCTTTGTTCCCTTTTGTTTTGGTCAAGAGAGTTGAGTAGGAGTGAGAATTTGCTTTGGTCTTTCCTCTACCACAGAGGTTCCTCAGAGAGGTGCTGGTCCCCCAGGGGGTCCTGGCACAGCCTGAAGTTAATCTGTGAACATCAAAGTGTTCGTGACTGTGCACAGTCTGGGAGGAAAGAGAGAGCATTCACCACATTTCTAAAGAAGTCCACGATTCAACGTGTTCAGAGGCATCATCAAGCTACAGAAAGGCATGTTGGTAACTGAAATGGGCAGATAGGAGGCGGCTGCCATCACAGAGTTCTAAGGACAGCTGTGGTCCATACAGTGACGTATGGAGTGGTAAAGGACCAGGCAAATAATAGTCCTTCTGTGAGGTTACTATGGAGCTGGAAGATCTCTACTGCCGGGTCATAATGTCACACCATGCATTACTCCCGCACTCATAGCGATGGTACCAAGCAGGGCGGGCTGCCAACTGCCTCACAGTAGAGCACGTGCAACTAGCGATGACTGTAAGAACTGCTACCAGCTTCCACACTGACTAATCCACACCACTACTTAAAGGGTTCAACCTCTACTTCGTTGAAGGAAGAAGCATGCTAGCTTCTATGTCTGCAGCTCCGTGTACCTGGGGTTAGCTGCATCTCTGGAATGCATGAAAATGTCACATCTGGCTGTCTAGCATGCATTACAACACCATGGTGAGCAGCCAGCTCAGGGATGCAGCAGCACACAGATACCTGGTCATGATGCTCTGGAAGAGTCGGAACTATGGAGCTGGTAAAGTGGCAAGTGGCTTTCAGCGGTGAGGAAAGGGCCGAGCCTGGGACAAGCTGAATCCGGTCTCATTGAGAGTGAAGGTTGAGTGTTCCTGAGGGGCAGGAGGGGAAAAGCCTTCCTCAGGAAGCCTTTTCTTTCTCGACCCCCACCAAACCTTCCTCGGGAGTCTTTCTCACCACCACCACCCACTCCCCAGTGATTCTCTGTGAAGCAGCTCTGAGACTATCCTTGCTCATTCACACTGGTTTATTTGGTGGCTGATGTGAATGCCTGTATTTTATTCAGGGTGGACCAGGGATTCAATATCTTTTGTGGAAGGAATACTCAGAAGGGAAGCTCATTGGCTGAAGGCTATCTAGACAATTTGTCATGAAAAAGAACTCCGGGTGTTTGTGCTAGTAACTCAGTACCCATGGTCCTCAGTAGGGTGCCCTGGTGTTCAAGAGCAGGTAGAGGCAGGCAGGGAATGGCTCCACTCCTGCCTCTCTCAAGTCAGAGAATCAGGGGGTTTGAGCTCATTCAACCTTACCCATTTCTTATGCCTGTCTATTTAGTAATGTGGTCCCACATGTCCTACAGAGTCAGAGATTTTCAGAGCAGTGTATAAACTCTGGGCAATGCTGTAGAGGGGATGCATAGCCTCACTTATGTGTCTACCACGCCCACAGAGCAAACAAGAAGAGCGATGGATGACAGATGACAGATAGATGACGATAAATATGAGATAGACAGTTGGTAGATAGATAAGAGGCAGATGTAGATGATAAGACAGAGAACACAGATAGATAGCCTCTTTGGCTCCCAGAGAACAGTAAGAACATTACCTCTCATGTATCTTGTCAATGCCTACATTCAGCACACTGTCCTTGGTAAGTCACCATACACTGTTCACTACAGGTAAAGGTTCCTGCACTGGGATTTCACAAATTGACTCTGAGAAGCCTAAGAAAGGTTGTCCACTATACTTGCCAAGACATACGGCCTTTGAGAACACACCATTCTACTACACAGCGGTTGTATGGCTAGATTATATTTAGAGAGGGGGAGGGGAGGGGAGCTGCATAGTGAATTCTGGATCCTGTTACAGAACACAACAAAATCTGTCAACGGTTATGCCTTCACTGTGACTATGACCTCCTTACTTCAATCAATGCTTATGTATCAGGTTGTAGGCAAAGCACAGATCGAGATTTTAAAATTACTAAAACACAAGCTTTCTGTGATTTAGATAAGCCAGGCACACAGACATATCTCTGTGTGATAAACACTGCTCCTTCCCAACAAGACTAGGGATGAACAGGACATCAAAGAGCCCAGAGAAGGCAGAGCCGAGCTCCTGGCAGGCAGGGAGGGGGACGGCCGGACAGGAACAACAACCACTTCCAAGCATGGCCTTTTCACACAAGTCTGGATAGGCTCCTGTGCTAATCACCAAGCCCGTGGCTGGTCAGCGCAGTCGGAAGAGCAGCAAAAACTGCTGCTACGTTTGTGGGTTTGTTCTGCACGAGCTACACAGCCCCAGAGCTGGAAGCCTGGATCTGGTGTGTCCCGCAGCTTGTCCGTCTGTGAATGCTCGTCAGCTGATGGCTTTTAAGATAAAATATGTCTGATTTTGCTTCTATTAGATGGCATTAACATAAGCAAATAAAAATATCTGTCTCATAAAAAATTGAAAAGAAAAGCCAGGCAATGGTGGCTCACACCTTTGATCCCAGCACTTGCACTCGGAAAGCTGAGGCAGGGGGATCTTTGAGTTGAAGAACAGCCTAGTCTACAGAGCAAGTTCTGGGACAGCCAGGGCTACGCAGAAAACCTGTCTTGAAAACAAACAAACAAAAAACAACAAACCTGAAAAGGAGTGGAGGAGGAAGAAATGCAGTGTGGTGTGGGAAGGGCCAAAGGGGCTCTGGAAATGCTGGGGAAGGGACATCATCAAAGAACAGAGCATGAAGTTCTCTAATGATTCACAAAACTGTTATTTTTATAAAAAGACAAGACTGAAAGGGAGTATTGCCACTGTCAGCCCTCAGCAGACATGTGTCTGTGTGTGTGGACAGTGTTAATATAAAGACTCATGATGGGTCAAAATGCAGAAAGAAGTATCTGTGGAACACTCAACCGAAATGGCACCTAGACCACACCCTTCCCCATGGCAAGGAGAAGGGCATGGGGAGCTGAGGTTGGGAAGGACATGGGTGAAAAGGTGTCACCTGGGAGTGGCACTGCACTCCTGAACATGTGGCTCTCTACATGGGATCACGGCAGTCAACATTCGAACCTGGAGCATGCACACACACACACACACACACACAGAGAGAGAGAGAGAGAGAGAGAGAGAGAGAGAGAGAGAGATACAAACAACATAGATTCATACACACATATACATACACACACTCACACACAGAGATATGTGAAAACACACATAGATTCACCTACACACTCATATAGATTCACACATAGATTCATACATACATACACTCACACACAAACTTATGCACACAGATTCACATACAGAGACCTATGTATATGCATACTTATACACACACACACATTTACCCACATATACACTCTCATACACACTCATACACACAGTTTCATACAGAGATCTACACACGGACACACATATACTCACACACATACTTACACACACACACACTCATACACACCTCTTTTAGTAATCAGAACAGTGGCTCACAGATAGAAAATGCCTTCTCCCAACATAGCTTTACCTGAGTTACATTCATCCCCTCTTGTTGGGAGCCGACTCCTAGCAGAAAGCGGCTATCATCTTTGCAGCCATCTCAGGCCATATAACCCTGACAAGAGACCTGTTTTCAACAGCCCACAACAGCTGAGCACACTCTGATAAACATCTTGTTTTTCTCACATATCTTGTTTTGCTGTTTAGTGCCCCCAGCTGCAAGGTGCACATGGTATCCACACTGCAAGGCACGTGATGTAGTGCCTTCAGCTGTGTTCCCCTGCTTGTCCAAGGTGGCAAGGCACATGGTAAAGCGTATAAATACCCAGGATTTCCTTTCAAAGAAAGAGACTTGATCAGACTCTCTGTCTTGTCTTCATTCTTCGTGTCTCTCTCCCCTCCATCCCCACTCTCTCTCTCTTGCTAGACCCTGACCTGCAGACCGGAGCAGCAGAATGGGCCGGGACAAAGTGGCCCCCAAACATGGGGAAGAACAGGTGGCTAGAGAGTGGTACTCAAATGTGGGGCTCCAGTAAGTGGGATACAGTGAAGGACACCGTGGGAATTGGAAGCGTGCATCCTCACTCCTGCGCTGGAGACCCTGTTGACTGACCCGAACGGGCCGTTAAACCCTCTCAGCATCTGTGGTTCTTCATTGTATATATTGCACTTAGAAAACCACAGAGTATATAACCCATCTCAGCAGTCAGAGAGGCAAGCATTTCATGCCACCCCCCCCCCAGTCCCAGACAACATCAAGTCCCCAACGCCCACCCCCTCACCTTCCCACAGACTCATCCCTTCCCCACAAGGTAACTCTACCCAGAATTCCCCATTTATTTCCTCACTTCTTTTCCCACCATCTGTGCACACTGTACCAGACAACACAGCCATGATGCTTTAGAGCAGTAGTTCTTCACCTGCGGGTCACCTAAGACCATGCGGAAACACGGATATTTACATTATGATTCATAACGGTAGCAAAATTAGTTACAATGTATCAGTGAAATGGTTTTATGATTGGCGCCACCACAACATGAGGAACTGTATTAAAGGAGCACAATGTTAGGAAAGCTGAGAACTACCTTAGAGGATTTTTAGATTTTTATGTGTGGAATATTCTCACTGACTTTTTTATTCAACATTTAGGAATTGTCCTTGCTGATACATGTCTAAGGTAGATATTTACAGCTTATCTGCTATACAATATGCCATGGGTATTGCTATATAATATGCCGTATTTATCCATTCCCTGGTTGACAGACATTTAGGCTGTTTCTATAGTCTTCTGTCACAGTTTCATGTTGCTTACATGTAGCACAGTGTGTTAAATATTAAAACTTGACCGCAGCTCTGGCATATTCCCTGAATCTTCATTTTGTAGCTCATGACCTTAAGTTGACCTTTTGTTCCTTGCCCTGACTAAAAAAACAAAAACAAAAACAAAAAAACCCCAACAACTAGTATTTTGACATGGAGCTTCATGGACTTTGGAGACCCCCCAGCCTCCTTACCCTCAAACCCAACCTACCAGCTTAAAGATCAGACAGTGCTGCTTTGCCTAGATCACCTATATGTTGCAAATGTTGTAAATGTTGCAAATGTTGCAAATACACCTGTTCCTTGTTTTTTCCATACAAAAAAAACTGGTTCTAAGGACTGCCCTGCCCTAGGTCGCTGTATCCCTGATTAATCAGTCTCGGAGTGTTTCAACAAACCTCTGATACCTGACTGAGACTGGTGTTTGAGTGGTGTGTGTGACTATTCCTGGACCTCAACAAGTATATGTAGGGTGCCCTGCTGAATGACAGGTAGGAGGCACACCTTCACTTCACAGAGAGATGCCAGGGTTCACTTCCACTGTGCTACATGCAAGGTGTCTGAGGTGAAGTGAGCAGAGCTGTCTGCTCCGATCCTACTGAGTAAAGTTAGATACTGAGCTCTATCCTGACGCTTCGAGCATTCCTTCCTTCTTTCATTATTTCCAGCCTACCAAACACAGAAAGTGGCAAAAGTCTACTGTCCTGATCAAAAGCGACTTCCAGAAGATACAAAATGTACCTACGATGAGGACCATGACCCCCAGTGGCAGCCTGTGGCCACACATATATGAGACACACGGTCCTCAGGGCACTGCTTCATGCACACCCACAGTGGTACACCACTGCTGTGGAGAAGACCTCAAATGACAAAAGCATTTTTGTGGAAAGAATGGCAGCCTTCACACCCTGTGAACACCTGGGTGAGGCTCCAGCCCTTTGCAGAAACTTCCTCCCTCAGAGACAGAATCCCCACTGTGCACGCCATCTCACTGAAGAAAATCCAGAATCTCGGGTTTTAGGGAAAGCATAGAACAAAGCCTGCTCCTCCAGCATGGTGTCAGGAACAGTGTTCCTTCCGCATCCAACAGAAGTCCAGGAGAAACCATTCAACTTGCAACTGATGGAACATGAGCAGGTTCATAAGGAACCGGGTCCTTAGTGAGAGTCTTTCTGTCTTACAGGCAACAGCAGCCCTGAGCAGGTGTGACTTCACAAGTATGACTTCACATCACCAAATCGCCTCTCCAAAACAAGAACAATTCGAGTGGAAATTTATTTAAAAACAAAATGACATAAAACTCTGTTATTGGGACCAGATAGATGGCTTGGCCGGTAAAGGCACCTGCTGCCCAGCTGACAACTGAGTGTGTTCCCTGGACTCTCAGTGTTATCCAGGAATCCTTGGTACTTCTAAATAAAAATACAATTTTTTGAAAAAAGTTAAACTACTACAAGTGCAGACAGCCAGTTGGAATTTGGTAGCCCACAGCCCATTTTTTTTTCTGTATCTAGCTTTTATTTGTGTCAAATGTACTAAAATCATCATTGCATAACCCCACCAAGCTGGCCTGAATGAATGTGCACACGAGAATGACAGGGACAGGCAGGTTCCCCATACCCTGCTCCCTTCCTTCACCCCCAGAGCCTCACAGCAGGAATGTTAGAACACAGCTGTCAGGTTTGGGGTGCAAAGCTTCTGGAGGATCGGCATGCTGAGATGAACTCGCATTTGAACACTGAAACCCAACGGTTCGCTTCCAGTCACTTCCTATATGATCCCACACAGGTAGAATTAAAACAGAGCCGGCCACTGTTTTCCCATAAAGGCACAGAGGGTGAAGGCTTTCAGTTTGGGGCAACACACCCTGGCTGCAACTATTCAACTCCACCACCATATACAGCAACAAGTAGCAGATAAATTAGGTCATCTTCTAACCTCCAAAACTACATTACAGCAGGCACAGTTCTGCACTTGGACACACACCTGAATAATAAATAAATAAATAAACTTTAAAAACGTATCTACATCCATGACAGTAACACTGAAGAGGAAGCTGGGGCTACCTCGCAGCAGAACAGACCTTACCTTAATATGAGCTGCTGGGTCAGGAACCGTCTGGATCATGACCTTCAGCAGGCCAGCTCTCTCACCAGCCTTGCAGAACCCGGGGCAGCTACAAGACAGAAAGGGAAATGGGATTCTAAATGATCACCTTTCCAGCTTTTATTCCCCAGTAAAGCCACACAGAATACAGTGTCTTTAGAGATGCTTGGCTCTGCAGTGGGTGCATCTGCCACAGAGCATCTTCAGGTGAGCAGGGTTCATCCTTGTCCAATGGCGATGACACTCACTTTCAACCACAACAGAACTCAGTGTACAAGTCCAGAAGAAATTACCCAGCGCTTATCTTAAAAGGGCCCACATCAACCGGGCAGTGGTGGCGCACACCTTTAATCCCAGCACTTGGGAGGCAGAGGCAGGTGGATTTCTGAGTTCGAGGCCAGCCTGGTCTACAGAGTGAGTTCCAGGATAGCCAGGGTTATACAGAGAAACCCTGTCTCGAAAACCCCCAAAAAAGGACCCACATCACCAAAGAAGAGCAGTAACTTGTGATGTTCTATACGCCAATGAGGATGGACAACAATGAAATAGACATTTCCAATAACTGGAAGAGAGGAATTTGATGCCAAGAAAGACAAATGCTTGAAGTGACAGATGTGTCGGTGCCCTGACCTTGACCACCACTAAACTTCACATGTGTGTACTTAAATATCACATCAGAACCAACAACTGGGTACAATTATGTCTCCTAACCATAAATATACATGTTTAGAGAAATGACTGACACCACATGCAATTCACCTACCCTACATTACACAATCAACACTGATAAGTCTTTAGATGGTGAAACTAAACAAAATGCAGGATGTTTCCTGTGGTATTAATAAAAGTTTAGAAGTTCAAACAAAAATTAACGCAACCTTTACATCTCTTTGCATTTCATTATTAAGTTCATTTCATTTTGCTTTTGAGGCAGGGTCTTATGTACCAGAGACTGGCCTTGAACACTTGATCATCCTGTCTTCTCTTCCCAAGTACTGGGACGACAGCTGTGTTAAAAGTTTCTAAGTCTCCCTTGAAGCTTTTTCAGCCAGAACCATAAAAGGAGAGCCATCAATGACAGTGAGAAGAAACCATGTCATTTCAACACAGACATTCTGTTTCCAGTCAGCTGGGTTCACAGTCTAACAAGCAAATGGGCTGGGCATCAGCACCTCCCCTCTCCTTCCCCCACCATGCCTTCCGCTACCTTTCTATGCCTTCTCTGTCACCTGCCTTCCCCACCATGTGCACCCTCAAAGTTCGAGCCAAACTCTTCTTCTGTAAATTGCTCTTGTAAGGTATTTTGCCACAGCAATGGGGAAAATATCTAATACATTCATCTTTCCAGTTCCAGAAAAACACACAGAATCTGCCTAAAGGGACAGGCACCAGGAAAGGCTGGCATCCAGCCAAAGACACAGGTCCAGACAAACAGTAGCTGTGGGTTCCCAGGAACCCTAAGGCTTAGGATTTGTATAGATACAAGACCAGACTTTAGAAACCTTGGCAAAGGGGCTCTCCCTGAGCACAGGTACAGAGTTGGGTGAGGGACGGGAAACAGGTCTCCATCTCCCTCTTTA
The DNA here is from genome assembly GCF_004785775.1 of Grammomys surdaster. NCBI lineage: Eukaryota > Metazoa > Chordata > Mammalia > Rodentia > Muridae > Grammomys > Grammomys surdaster. The sequence continues at coordinate 2,475,294 of NW_021620749.1, read as the reverse complement.
GAAATCCAGGAAGCTCAACAGGTAACCAGAAACCCTATGACTCACCCATAAAGTGGGGGAACCCTACTGTGGTGCATATCTGTACTGTAGATACATCAGAGGAGTGCACTTGCTCTTTCCCCGGATTTCTGTCGTGGAACCTCAAACGTTGGAATTCCCTAAGTAATGAGCATCCTTTGTCCTAAATTGATGACCCCTGGTGGGCCTGGGCATTGCTTTAGGTTGGAGACTGGTTTCCAGAGAGATGAAACCCTTTGACTCTCTCCTGCCCCCACCTCTGAGCTATCATGAGAGGATGGAAATAGAGCGAAACCAACGTTCTGTGAGCTGACCATCCATGACTACTTAATGAAGGGTCTGTGGAAACGACTGGTAACAATCGAGAGATGCCGCTGTGTGGCGGAACTTTTCCTGGGCAGTCTCAACACAACCTACTCACCCCAGATAGGGATCCCACCAGAAACCAAAGTACGGGTACCACTGGAGTCCGACTTGGTGAACCAATTAGTTTGATTGGACTTCTTAGTGCTCTATTGCTGTAAAGGGACAGACACTGTGACCAGGGCACCTCTAATAAAGGAGAGCATCTGACTGGAGGTGTGCTTACAGTTTCAAAGGCTTAGTCCATTATCACCATGGTGGGGAGCATGGGGGCAGACAGGTGGGGAGCACGGGGGCAGGTAGGTGTGTTGCTGGAGAAGTAGCTGAGAGTTCTACATCCTGATTCACAAGCAACAGAGACATCGAGCTTCTTGTCATAGGCTTTGGAAAATCCGAAGCCCACCCTTCCATGACACAGGCCTGCAATGAGGTCACACCTCCTAACCCTTTCAAATGGTACCACTTCCTGGTGACTAAAAGTTCAAATATATGAGTCTATGGAGGCCATTCTTATTCAAGCCACCCTAAGTTACTTATGGGAATATGGGTGAGGGGTTACTTATAGGAGCAGAAATGACTCAAAGACTGCTGCATCATCAAGGCCTACCCCAGCATGCATGGCAGGTCACCAAAGCTAGGAAGCAGGAACACACTGTACAACCTGCTAGACAGCTCAGCAGGCTAGAGAACGTGGTAAGTGACCCAACTTGGTCTAAACCTCTTCCAGGCAGCTCAGCTGGTTTCTGCTTCTTCTGGGCAGCTGGTCTGATCTGAGAAGCTGCTTCTTCTTTGTAGTTTGGCTTGTCTGAGAGAGACTCTCAGACTTTTTATTGATGACCCCCAACCGATATAGGCTGTGGAACACACTGATACCCTGTAGGTGCTCTATGCCAAGCTGGATCCTTTGGAGCTCACCCTGTGCATCTCCTTAGCAGCTTACCGTGGATGTCCTCCCTAACCAACTGTAGTGGTTCCTCACATTCTTGTGTTCTGAGAGTCATCTCAATAAGGAATTGAAACCAAAAGTGAATTCATGGGTACCTCAGGATGCTATAACCAAGTCAGGACCAAGTGTGAGTCGTGTGACGTCTCAACTGATATCTCAAATGAGGACACCTGCAGGAACTGAGCCCTGAACTCTGTGATGTTGGATGCTAACTCCAGGGAGTTGGTGGCAGCAAACTGGATTGTCAGAATCTCAGTTAAAAGTCACAGTGTCAGATAATCGAGAGTTGTTGACAGAAACTGGGTGTTTACTGTCTAAAACTAAACAGAGCAAACAGCCTTTGGCACTGCCTGCCAGTGTAGATATGAGACTTGGCTGGAATAACTGGCTTATATCTTAATTGAGCTTTCTCTGTGCACCCTTGCAGGCTCTTGGGAGGGGGAAGGGGTTAAGCCTGTGAAAGCCCTCAGGATACAAGGCACACAGCATTTATTGGTGTGGGGTAGAGGTGGGTACTAATGACATGAAAAAAGGAAAAAATCAGGCAGGGGAGATGGCTCAGTGGTTAAAGTTCTGACCACCCAGGCAAGCAGAGTGGAGCTCAGAGACTAAAACCTAGGAAAACCTCAAGCTGGTGTGCAAGGCCATGAGTATATCATCCTGTGGTCAGAAGACAGAGATGGGATCACACACACACACACACACACACACACACACACACACACACACGTCAGCTGACTAGCCGGACTGGCCATATCAGAAAGCTCTGGGCTCAGCTAAGAGATCCTGACACAGAAGGTTAAATGGGGATGGACTGAGGAAGATTCCCAACATCAGCTTCAAGCTTCCACATGCTTGCACACACATGTGCACTTGCACACACGCATACACCACATGAATACATATGAAAGGAAAAAGCAAAATACCCCCAAGTAGATGGTTTTGAGGGAACAAGATGTTGTTAGCTGAAGAAAAAAATATATAATAGGATATAATAGACATATAATAGATATTAAATATATAATAGATAATGTGTAATCTGCTACTTTTTGTAAGGGCCCTTTGTCATTTTTTTTTCAATGTTAAGCTAACTCATCATTAAGTGATGATAATTTAGGCAAAATGATCCAAAACAAGGAAGCCTGGGAAGCCTCTGACAGAGCTGGCCCGGGCGGGTGTGCTTGTTCTGAGTAAGGGAGTAGCAGGCATGTCAGTCTCCAACCCCAACACAGTTGCATAAAATCTGCCAATGCCTGACTCCCCCCAGGAGCATCAGCACCCACTCATCCTAGGCTGGAACCTCCCAAGGAGTGTGAGGCAGGGGGATGCCTGGGGCCACAGTTAACAAGACAACCCCTTTCCAGCTTGTGCAGGTATAGAGAAAGACCCCTGAGTGTGAGACCCCCCTACTCCATGTCTCCTCTGCTGGCTCTAGTGCCAACAATGATGCTTACCTAGGGATAAGAAGGTATTATGGGATAAAGCATGGGTTAAGGCTGGCCTCATGGCTGGGACACTAGCAGGATGTAGTGGAGCCTGTAGAAGGGTCTAGAAGGAGGCCATCAGGTCTCTGGAGGTGGCTGACTCCAGTCTCTCACCATCTCTTTATTTGTTTTCTGGCAACCATATCATAAGCAGCCTCTCTACCACACGCTCCCTCCATGATGCACTAGACTTCCATAGGCCCAGAGCGACGGGGTCAAAAGACATGGGTTGAAACCTCTAAATCCATGAGCCGAGTGACTCTTCCCTCCTTTGAAGTTCACCTCTCAGTCTTTTTGCTTTTTCCTAGTAACAGAAAGTTCGCACAGCAGCCGAGGAGGAGCCAGAGAAAGAGCGAGAATCTCAGCATGCTGTTCATTCATCAAAACCTGGGGGCGTCTTTGGAGGAAATGGCTTGTCTTTACAAATATGAATAAACATGCCCACTGCTGAGAGCCAACTTGTGTCATTTCCCCTGTCCCCCTGTTTACATGTTGGAGGCCTAACTACCAGTTCCCGGGAGTCTGTCTGTGGTTGGAGACTGGGGCTTTATATAAAGGATGGAATTAAACTGATTGCCTCATCCAGTATATTTAGTGCTCGTATGAAAAGCAGGACACCAGGGCTAAGGAGAGGGCCCAGCGGTGGAAATGCTTGCTACACAAGTGTGCATGCAGAATAGAGGCCAGATCCCCGAGTCCACATAAATATCATGAAAGCTTGGTGGGAAGCTGCCTACGATTGCAGAGACAGAAACAAGGGACCCCTGGGGTAGACAGCTGTGTGAGGGAACGCTGTGTTCACCTGAGAGACTCTGCCTCCATGAATATGCTGGTGCTAGACTGAAGAAGACTCTTGGTATCAATCTCAAGCTTCCATATGCATGTACATACACATGTGCACCACACACATGTGAGCCCCACACATGAGAACATACATACATCCAGGTACTCAAAATACACACACATGCACACACACACACACACACACACAGAGAGAGAGAGAGAGAGAGAGAGAGAGAGAGAGAGAGAGAGAGAGAGAGAGAGATCAGAGCTTGACCTTCATCAAGGAAAGATCTGAAGATAGACTCACACCCCCAAAACAAAAGAAGCCCAGCACAGATGTTCCCCAGCAGCAGTCTCCCACACCTTAATCTTGAACTTCCAACCCAGAGAACTACACTTGAGGAAAGAACAGCTCATGAACAGCAGAAGCCTCTGGCAGGGCGTGGCCAGATGTCCTGTGTCTGTTGTGACTACAGAATTTCTTCCTAAGCAACTCTGTTCAGAGCATGTCCCAAGCATCATGTCACACCCACACACCCACACAGACACACACAGAGACACACACACACCATGTGGTAATCACTCTGTGGCCTCTATCTGTGAGTCCCTTCTAGCCTTCCCTGTGGATTGCTTTCCTGCAGGGCTGGGCGCTCACAGATCAGGGAGCTCAGTGGTGTGTCCTGCCTATGAAATGCTGGCTTCATCTCACATTGTCATTTCTGACTTTGTTAGACAATCAGTCCATGGAGACTCATTCTTTGTGTTGCGTCTGGAAAGGAGGCTGCTGTTGTATTGTATGAAATACCTGACTTTGTAGGAGCACAAAGGCATTAGAAAGCATGCACATTGGACACAGAACCCAGGCCCTCAGGTCTTCTTCAGGGGCAGAGGGAATTAGGGATGAAGGAGAGAGTTGGAAGGCTTCAGGATTAACAGGGACAACTCTAAAATCCACAGTGTGGGAAGAAACCATACTCGGACAGAGCCTGTGGTTTGGGGAAAGTAGCCAGCGGTGGCTGTGGTGGTTTGGAACCACAAATACTAAATATTTACATGTGTACCCTTTGCTTAAAACAATCTTAACTTGGGGGTGGTCTATTATAATAAAATGCGTCACTGTTACAATAAAATACCTGAAGCAGACCATTATAAATAAAGAGGTTTGTTTTACAGGCCACAGTGATGAACGCTGGAATTCTAAAGCCATCACAGATCCTAGCAAGGGGCTCTCGACCCTTTTCTATGTCACTTTATAGTAGGAGATGTATCTTTGTGCAGTCTCTCCAAGATGCAGGCAAGGGGGTGTCAGCATAATGAACCAATTTGATCTGTTACTTCCTAGAGGCCCTGCCCCTAATAACCACATGCAGATGCCCCCAGCCTCTTGGTGCCACTAAGAAAACACTCAGGAGATTATGCTGAGCTTCCTGTGATGGGCTGTGTTCAAACCACAGAGGAGTAGTCTGCTCAGGTGCATTGTAGTCTTTAATGTTTACCTCTGATTGTCCTTGGTTCCGCCATCTTTTTTCTCTGGGAGTCATCTGTCCCGCTCTTGACCACCACAGCTTTTCTTGGGTCACCTGATCTTAGAACAACCTGAAATTAAATTTAAAACTTTAAACCTTATTTCCCCAAATAGAAATAAGATTACCTGTGTTGACAAATTCCATTCCTTAAAACGTTATTTTAAAATATCCTTAAGTGCGTGGGGCGGGGGGAAGGGAGGGCTTGAAATCCTTCCCTTAGAGGCATTCCACTCTCATGAGGAAAACTGGTGTTAAGCAGGAAATGTTGGCAATAAGATGAAGGAGGGGCAGTCTGAGGCAAACGGGCTTGTAGAGAAGGCCCTTGCAATTCCTATTTCTGAGAGCCCCCAGCATTAATACTAATGGCTTCTCAGGGCATTCCTCTAGAATATTCTCTGGTCAAAACAGAGAATCAGTGTTTGAACATCCCAGGAAGGTGGATGAGAGGGAACTGGAGAGATGGCTTAGTCCCAGAGCTTGCTTCATGAGCTGAGTACCTGCTACTGTGTCCAGTACCCAGGTAAAAGTGAGGCACAGACAGCAGGTTCAACAGGCTTCTAACTTTGGCTCAGAGGGGGGGTTCTAATCTCACCTCTGAGCTGGTGGGGGAAACACTACTAATCAGCCAGACTAACTTAGTCTGAGAGCCCCACATTTCAAAGAGAGACTTCTCAGAAAGCAAAGTGGGCAGCTCCTGGGGAATGACACCTGCAGGTGATCTCTAACCCAAATGCACACACTCACACCCCCAAAATAAAATCATCCTATAGCCTATCATTAAATAATGGTTGTAGTCTCGGTGGGGGAGGGAGGAAGCAGCACTTTCAATTTGTAAGTGCTACAAGGTTATTGTTTTTAAAAGATTAGAAGATCACCAAGCTAGGAAGAAAAGAATCTTCCTTAGAATATGTTATCAAACAAATCTAAAACTCAGCATCTTTTTGTCTTTTCTTTTTCTGATATACAGGGAAACCTATACTTTTGCAACTTTCCAAGAAAAATCTCCCATTCATAAGTATTATATCTGATGGAATCATGTCTGCAGAAAATTGAAAATGGAGTCTATCTCCAAAAAATACTTTCAAGTTAGGCTTGGGTGTTGCACTGAACCCAGAATTTATTGTCAGCATCAGCAATGTTATCTTTAAGAATTCTCCCTACCACTTCCCTCCGCAAGTCCCCAGCTAACTCCATTCAAAGCATCCAGGCCTGCATGTGGACAGACATCCACCTCACAGTACCCAAATGTCACACCCAAGCCCTTGCATGACAGGGAACTACAGGAGGCCTGTTGACAGACAAGATCAGGATCTAAAACCCACATATATGATGTGTTTCCAACCTCACAGAAGGAGGAAAAGCTGGAAGAGAAAAGAAAGGGAAAAGAAGGAAGAAGGGGCAGGTAACATGAAGGACACACGTCAAAAGACGATAGACCTGTGCTGAGAGTTTCCAAAGCGAATTATAAGGGGCTCTTGATTTCTTCTAAACTCTTTATAAATCTATTTCTTTGTAATTGGAAAACAACTTAAAAATCGTGATCATGTATCATGTTCAACTAAGAGAAGCTTCGGTCTTCTTTTCAAATTTTGTGTATTTTCCAGTTTTTCTGGAACCAAGAATAATCATCTCATAATCCTGAACACATTTCAATGTTTCCTTCGTGGTGCTAGTTACTTTTAGCATCAGGTGGAGCTGAGCGTTGGTTCGTCATCTTCTGTCTCGGTGTTCCACAGCAAGGGGAGGATGGTAGCGTTGGATCAGGTTTCACAGGGCTGCAAAAACCCTCAGTCTACAAAGTTGTTTCCAAGTTTCTTTTTCTCCAAACCCAAAAGCCAATACAGATTATTGCCTAGTTAACTATTTTCCATGGACTGTGGTTAGGCCAGCATTTCATTTCCAATTGTTGCAAAGGGAATACGAGTCTTGAAATCATGGGCTAAGACGTCTCACGCTGGGCTATACTGTGCTGTGTTTTCGTGCCAGAAACTCTAGGCTGAAAGAATGGCTTGATTTATTTATGGTGGAGACAGTGTTGGACCTGATTATAAGGCCAAAGTAAAATCCCACAGAGGATTCTATTGAATGTATGCGAAAAGTATTTTTAAATCAGCATGATAGAATTATTAATATTTCATTTATCCTAAGGGTATTTATCTGACAATATAAATTATCCATAACACAGCTGAGAAGCCACTATGGATCCAAAAAGATGTCACAAAATCCAGGGGACGGAGCTTTGCCAGAGAGAGGCATGCTACCCCGCCTCATGAGGTAACAGCTGGCCTGGTCAGAGTGAAAAAATACAGAGAACTATGCAAGCCAGACTGAAGAACTCCAAAAACACAGCTGCCGGAGGACTGGAAGATGAATGCAGACACCCAGCCCAGCACAACTGGGGCTGGCCAGCACCTGTGGGCAGCAGAGGCCAGCATGTCTTAGGGCCTGCACATGGGGTTGCTAGCCCTGCCAATATCATCCCTGGAGCTCAAATGGCTGTGGGGAGAAAATAGAAAAGCCTACTAGAAATGGTCAAAGGCAAACATGGCTGACTGTCTGGAGGCATATCTTAATTTGCCCAAGCAGCCTGGATGGAGCAGGCTGAGCTTGCGGCCCCACAGACGTGCTCACCCACTAGCAGCTTGTGTCTCTGTTTACTCATCTGAAGGCTAGAGAGAACAGGGCCTGTCAGGAATAAGCCACCTCTGCCTCTCCCAAAAACTTAGGACAGAAGAAAAAAAATTATGAAACAAAAAAAGACCAAACAAACAAACAAAAAGAAACGCACCGTGTAGATTTTTTTTTGCCCACCATGTGTCAGCAACATGAATATTCATGAGTAGATGTCAGCCATTAATAAGAAAGAGAGCTAAACACCCACGAGAGAAGGTCTTAGGGCAGAAAAACAAACTGGGAGAAATGAAACTTCTTTATGTCTTGAATATGATACACTCCCCACACAGGCTCACATGCTGAAAGTTTGGACTCCAAGTGCTGCCAGCATTTTGAAAGGTGGGGGTGAGGGGGAAAGGTGGGGGAAAATTCAGGAGGCTGGAGCCAGCTGGCAGAAGTGGGTCACTGGGGCAAGCACTGAAAGTTATACCTGTGTGCCCTCTGTCTGTCCTCCCTCTCAGCCTTTTAAACGATGTTTTGGGACAGGAGAGACAGCTCAGTATTTAAGAGCAGTGGTTGCTATTCAGGGGACCCAAGGTCAGTTCTCAACACCCACATGGCAGCTCACAACCATCTGTATCGCCAGTTCTAGGGGGATCCAAGGCTCTCTTCTGGCTTCTGTGGGTACTGGCACACATGTGGTACACGCACACACAAACTCACTCACACATGGAGGCAAAATAATCCTATACATAAAACAAATGTCTTTTTTTTAAAAATTGGTCTCATTGAAACAACATAATTTAGAAATAAAAGATTTATGAATCTTCCTCAATATTTAAAATAAAAATTATGAGACTCACCAGAAATACTCTTCACTTATGTTCAGGGTAGGCCTCTCTCTCTCTCTCTCTCTCTCTCTCTCTCTCTCTCTCTCTCTCTCTCTCCCTCTCTCACTCCCTCTCCCTTTCTTCCCCATCCCCTTCTCCTCTCTCCCTTCTCCCTTCTCCCTTCTCCCTCCCTCTCTGGCTGTTCAAGTATACATCAGGTTTATACAGATTTCCCATGATTCAACTATTAGTCTCTATAACTCATGGCTCAAGTTGGCACCTGAGCAGACTTGGGTAAGGGATAGATAGGCATTACTTGGCCCTAAAAGTGCACATGAAAGAAGAAAATTATATCTGGCCTTTAGTTCATAAAAGAAAGTATATGTTTCCCTCTGGGTAGTGGATGGCCAAAATAAGAATACCTGCCACAAAGCCAGACAATGGAAGAGGTTGGGACCAAGATGGCCAAGGGTTATCAACATCCCAACTGTTCTCAGCAAGACAGAAACAAGAGAAGGAAGGATAGAAAGTGTGAGGGTGTGCAGCACCGGGGACAGAACCAAGATACCTAGGGAAAGGACAAACACTCAGAGTCATCATGGTCTGTGAGGGTTGCAAGGTACCCCTCTTCTTGTGTGTAGCAGAATATTTCTTTCACTACTTTGTATAAAGCTCGGCAATTGGGCCGTATGTGAGGTAGGCGGAGTGAGGAGTCAGAAGGAGAAGGAGGAGGAGGAGCTAGGAAGGAGAGAGATGTAGGAGCCATGGAGGACCATGCATGTATCGATAGCAGTCCTGGGTAACAACTTATATCTAGGTTAGTTAATTAGGTAACACTTCCAATTGTGTGGGCATCTTGTTAATTGAGCATTTCCAATTATATAAAGCCTTTGGATAATTTTAAGCATTAGAGTCTCATTTCTACCAGGTACCATGTGGATGGCGGGATGGTCTGGGCTCAGCCCAGCATTGTGGAGACGGCGTGGTAGATTGGCAGAGCCACCTCCCACACTGGCATCTTGTAGGTGCCAGGGCCGGTGCTTCTGGCCCACCTGAGCCGCAGCAGCAGCAGCAATAGCAGCAGCGAGACCACACTGCCGCTTGTGGCCTCAGGCTTTGCCTAGTTGGGAACATAATGGCTCTGTAACAACAAGGCAGATTGAATGCCGCCGATTTTAATATTAACCAGTAACACTTGTGCTTTTTGCTCCCTGGAGCTTATCCTGGGCTGGTAAAAGTAGCTAGTAATGGCACCTGTCTGTGGGAGTGGCTAGGTCTCAAACATGAGAAGCACATGCTTACAGACTACCAGTTACAGAGTCTGATGCTTCCCATAAGATGTCATTTTCAACCTCCAGGAGACACAAGCAAATGTCTCCGAAGGCCGAGTCTCTACCCAGCATCTCAGAGTTATAGCTGCTCCACAGGAGGAATGTTTCCTTTCATGTTTCCCGAGAGCAGGGACCCATTCACAAGAGACATGGGGGAAATGACCCCCCTGTTGCAGCCCCTTCATGCCAAGACGGTGGGACCCAATTTCATACCAACATCTTCAGTCCAACCAGCCACCCTCCTGTGCTGAAGATGGGTGGAAGACAGGACAACAGGATCCATTTCTTCTGACCAGAGCTTTGATAACCAAAAGTTTCCTATGTGCCACATCACAGAACCAGCTGAAAACAGATTCAAGCAACTGAGTATGTGTCATGTGGATGCCAAGGGGTCTTTTGCTTGCTTTGTTTATTCTTGTTGTAATATTTATTTTGGTCCAGATACACAGAGGGCCCTTTGTAAGTAACTCATTTGAGATGTCAATGTGAAACTTCAGAGAATTTCAAAACCCTAATTTAGTTCTTCGAACATCAAGGGAAGGCCTAGGCTTGCATCCGGTCCCTGTGTCCAACCCACCAGTGTCTCCACAGTTCCACAAATGATGGATGTCGGGTTGGATTTTCTGTCTCCCTGGTTATGAGCACAGAGGCTGCCGGCTCTTGTTGTTGGGAGTGATGAATGTCTTAAGACGGAAGGAGCCACTGGGTTGCAGGATATAGCCAGCAAGACACCTTCCCCATCCATTCAGACTCGAGTCCCACTCAGCAGCCGTACAGGGCAGGGATCCAAACACACTTCAACTCCAGTGACAGGAACAACTGAAAGCTCAATTATACAACTGCTGCGCCCCCAAAATACCTAAGAAGTTTTGCAGAACCAAAAGAAAATCAAAGGCAACTCGGTCGGTGCTAAGCACACAGCAGGTTTAACTACAAATTGATCCAGTACCAAAATTATTTTTTAATTATGGAGAGAAGTTCTTACAGTGTAGTCCAGACCAGGCTTGAATGCCTGAAACCACTGCCTCCACTTTCCATGTGCTTGAACAATAAAACAACAAGCCTGGTTCACGTTATCTTTACAAACATACTCATTGGGTTAAAAAAAAAATCATAGGGATAGATTAGAATCACAGGTAAACATTATTTCTTTTGTTTTGTATGCAAAATATTGTTTCTATTGTTTTTAAATGTGCATGTATATACCACGTGGTATATGTCTGCACATTTTTTCCTGTGGGTGGCTGGACACAGATGTATGAGCAGGTATGTACATGTATGTATGCATATACATCTAGAGGCCCAATGATGACATCAGGTGCCTTCCTTGATTGATCCCTGCTTTATTGAGGTTTTCTCTTGCCAAACCCAGAGCCTGTTGGTTCTGGCTAGCCTCACTACTCCACTGGCCTCAGAGATTCTCTGTCTATGACTTTTGAGTGTGGGATCATAGGTGAGTACCATTCCTGCCTAGCTCTAGCGTGAGTTCTGGGAGTCTAAACTCTAATCCTTATGTTTTTCCAGTAGGTGCTTTGTCTGCTGAACCATTTCCTGAGCTGTTAGCACCTGTGCTACAGAAGAGGGACTCCCACACCCAATTCTAAGATTCCTTGACACCTTAAGACTCTTGTGATCTTATTACACTCCCCGAGAATTTGACTCTGAGAATTACCCTCATATTTCTTGGTTCTTATTCTTTTAAATGTTTTAAGATTGTGTGTGTGTGTATGTGTGTGTATATGTGTGTATGTGTGTGTGTGCATGTGTGCTTTATGCATGCAGGTTACCACCAAAGCTTCATATCCCCTGAAATGGTAATTATAGGCAGTTGTGAGTCACCCAATATAGGTTCCGGGAATCAAAGTTCAATCCTCTGTTAGAGTGGCATGCATTCTGAGCCACCAAATCACCTCTTTAGCCCTTACATTTCCTTAAATGTAAACAGGCTTTGATAAATATTGGTTTTAATCATTAACAGTGGTGAGGTATTGGTATGCATGCCTGTGAGTGTGTCTGTGTCCACATGTGGGTACACACCTCTGTACTGCATGCCTGTGGGTACACACCTCTGTACTGAATGCCTGTATGTGTGTCTGCATGCGCACATCTCTGTACTGTCTGTGTCTGTATCCACACATGGGTACACACCTCTGTCCTGCATGCCTATGAGTGTCAGTGTCCATATGTGGGTGAACACCTCTGTACTGCATGCCTGTGTCATTGCTCAGGTCTGCTTCAGGTAGCCATGTTATTGAGATTTCATGGGTTAGCATCCAATACCAAGTGGTTAGCCATAAAAGCATATGCATATAAGCAACACTACACAGACTCAGTATCATGTATTTATAAATGTAACGATAATAATTAAAAAAGAAGAAGCCATGAATTTGAGATGGAATTGGGGGACATGTGGGTGGGGTTGGAGGAAGGACAGGGAAGGGAATGATATAATTATATCTTCATTAAAAATAAAATAAAATTTAAAAGGATATTATCCTCATGCTTTTAACATCAAGAATAGAAAACTGTACAAAGAAAATGATCTTTGAGAGGGGCAGTATCCACTACTGTATAATGAGATTTTTTTTAAAAATGGCTTCTCTCATGGAAAGCTCCTTCTGTACCTGCACCCAACCAGGAGTACCAAAAGGGGACCCAGGTCCTCTGCATGGGAGAATCAGGCCCAGTTACAATTATAAATGTCCTGAAATACTAGAGAAAAATCCAGCCTCTGCCACCCATCCTAGCCCAGGGAAGGATTATATGTGATATATACCTAACAGAGAACAAAAGAGAGGCAGAGAAGCTTCCAGCATCCAGAATTACGGCAAGAAATAAAAGCAAGGGGGCGGGGGTTGGGGGTGTTGACCTAATACAGGGCAGCTCCTGGGGGGTTTGGGTAGAAATAGGTACTGAGACTTTGGGGAGAGTTCTAACTAAGGTCAAGCCGAGTCAGACAATGTTTGACACAGGAAAGCAAGATAGCTGGGTTGGGACCCTTCTGTAGAACACGCTAGGACTTGCAAGGTGACTCAGAGGGTAAAGGTTCAATCCCCAGGACTCACTGAACTCATGCCATGAGGTTGATCTATGACCTCTATATGCGTGCCCTGGGGAATCTGGCAGAAGCCAACATAAAACCTTCACTTACTTCCAAGTTGGTAAATTAAGAAAAAAAAATCCCACTGCAGATGAGCTGGCTAAAGATTATATGAACATAAAGAAAAAATTAAAATGAATTAATCTTAGTGGATGCTAGAGGCATATTAGTGCCCAAATACTGAAGAAAAATTGGACCAAAAGTGTCTGTTTAAAAAGAAAAATCACAGCAAACAGTGGCACAAAGTACACTAAACCCGGACAGAGCTGAAACAGCAGAAGCTGGTCTGCTGCAAGCAAAGGCTTCATGTGCAATTTCTTAAAATTAGCTCTTCAAAACCGTAAGACAAACCGGTGGCAAACCTTGAAAAAAACTCAGAGGCTGAACAAGGCGCTGTCAACTGTCATGAAATGCCCTGTGTTTATTGGGGTTCCCTGGTGTGTAGATATTGAAAATACGGGTAAATAATATCCAGGAGATATCGGGGAGAAATGATAACCAGACTTGGGGGGGCTGGGGGCTGGAGGATGAGATTTCAGAATGAAAAAAGGGCTCAAGGAAGAAGAATATAATGAACTCCACATCTCAGCGTATCAGACTGAAACATCAAAGAGAAAGGGAAGTATTGAAGGTGGCCGGGACAGAGAAGAGATTATCTACAAAGGAAAAGATCTGATGGATACAAGATTCCTCCTCTGCAGCAGAGATGCCAGGAGGCAGTAAAATCATACCTTCAAAGTAAGAGAGAAAGCAACTGCTAACTTACACACACACACACACACACACACTCACACACATCGGGCAGAATTATGCAAGAATGGAGTAAATTGAAGAAACATTGTAGGAAGGCTGACAGATTTTATGCTCATATACACTTAACTGAAGGGCTATCAGACTTTATCTTCAATAAGGAGGATATTAAATCCAGAAGGGAAATCGCTGACATTTAAAGACCAGAGATTTAAAAAGAATTAGTCAGCAAGTTGATAAATCAAGATAAGAAATGATACAATTAAGAATATAATATGTAGGGGGCTGGGCGATGGCTCAACCTCACAAGCATGTGAGCTTGCTTTTGATCCTTAGCACCCACATTTAAAGTAAAAAAGGCAGGGTGTTTCACAGAGATCCTCACAGCCAAGTTTCCTCTACAAGAGCAGCCAGCAAACGGCATTCAATCCTCCGCCAACCCACATGCTGCATGTTCCAGTTTTGTGGCTGTGATTAAGCACCCTGAGAACAAGAAAGTTGGAGAAGTGGGGCTCTTTTGCTTACAGTTCCAGGTCACACACTATCACTGAGCAGAAATCAAGGCAGGGACTTAGCAGGCCACGTCTCGTCCACAGTCAAGTGCAGAAAGAAATCAGGCGCATGGGTTCTTGCTTGTGACCAGCTTTCTCCCCTTCACAGTTCAGGAGCTCCCACCCAGGGAGTGGTGCCACTCACATTCAGATGTCGATCAACAATCAAGACAACCAACCCCCCACAGACACGCCCACAGGCCAACCTTGTCTAAATATCTTATCTTTCCAGAACTTCTAGGGTGTGTTGATTGTTAAAACCCACCAACACAATGGGGCAGTATGTAGCAGGCGAAGTGGGTTGAGACTGAAAAATGGGCAGATGTGATGGGCCAGGACCTCTGCTCCACAGCCCTGAGCATCCGTCATGGCGTCTTTTGGAGGAAGGGAACAGATTGAGTTTGATGGGGTTTGAAGGCATGTTTTTAAGATACACCACATGTTCCAATACACAGAATAAGGACTTCACAACGGGTCTTTAATATGGAGGGTCCTAGCTTAGAAAACTGCAGTTATTAGATGTTCACAAAACTGCCCTGGAAATGTTATTACATGGATTTTCTCTTTTATCTTTTTCTTTCTTTCTTTTCACTTCTTGCTTCTTTGCTTCTGGAAATGACAAGAACAGATTTTTGATGGAAAGATTTTAATACAACTTTGATAATACTAGATTTTAAAATATAGGGCTGAAAGATGGCTCCATGGTTGAGAGTGCTTGTGCTCCCCCAAAAACCAGCCACCCGAGAGTGAAGCAAATTCCATTGACCCTAAACCTTCGGGATCGGCCAACCGTGGGACAGTAAAGTGGGATCCTGTCTAACTATCCTGGCATGTAAACTTGCCATGTTCACCGTGTGCCAGATGCACCCGTCCCTCCAAGCATGATCAGAATAAAGCCACACAGCCTTGTCCCCATCAACATTACAGCACCTCTTCTCCACAATACACTCTGAAACCTGGGTTCAAGTCCCAGCACCCACATGGTGGTTCACAAGCTTCTGTGACTCCAGTTCCAGGAGATCCAACATGCTTGCTGGCCTCCATGGACACAAGGTATGCATGTGGTACTCAGACATATATGCAGGCAAGACATGCGTACATATAAACTATATCAGACAAATATAAAATATTTAATATGTCTAGTTTCCAGCCTGATGTTGCTCCTTTGTTTGTTTGGGGGACCTAGCACCATCCGTGGGACAGGTTTCTTTGGGACCTGTCCTCTGAACAAGAACACTTGTGCATAGTGAGTCCTGTGTCCCCTCTTAAAACAGCTCCTTGCCTCGCTCCATCTGACGTGTAACCTGAGTAATGACATAAATCTCTATGAGCAGACAGGGGAAAGGATGGCTCACAGAGTCATAACTACTACAGAAGTCTGTCTGGCGAATCTAAGCAAATGATATTTGCACACCGAGGTTTGAGAAAGGCACATGGGCACATTTTGAGTGCTTGCTGGCTCACTCTTAAACTATATTTTAAGTGAATAATTGGATGATTAGAGCAAAAAAATAAAAATTGCTTATGTCCACCTAGGGAAGCAATGAATATTGATCAAACTGTATAAATACACACACACACCATAAGTGAGACAAAACAACTTAACTGCCATGCATTTATAAAGAAATCACTGGCTGGTCAATAGTCCAATTTAGTTTCCTAACTAACAGTAAGCCCAGCCTCCTGTAACTTGATTGGGTCATGGTATTTTATCACTGCAACAGCAAAGCAACTAATAAAGTAACAGGAAGGAAGCACCCTCCTCCTTCTCTCTATATACCCATAGTGGGTAGTTTATCATTTCTTGAAAACCTGAATCTGCTCTCAAGAGGCACTGTCCCCAAACCAGCAGGTGGCACAGCTGCAGACAGTGACACAACACTGTGAACACAAACTGGATTCCCTGGCCAGCTGTTTTCCCCTGGCAAACCCATTCCAGATAATACTGCTCCCCATCCCCCAAGGCAGAATGCTGGCCTGGTAATAGACTAAAGAGACATACAGACCCAGGGCTGCTGCATTCCCTCTCATCAGAGTGAGTAAGAGGAGACCCTGTGTCCATATGCAGCTACCTGGCTTCCAAGAGGCCGAATGTTCTACCCAGATGGAACCCCACTTTTCCCTAAGGACAGTCTCAGTGCCACCTCCTTGGCCTAGCCTGCCCTTACACAGGTAGTGCAGAACACACTTCAAGACACATTGGTTAGCTCTGCTTATCAGCAGCTAAGAAGTCGCAGAAATACACAACCCACGGACTTCTAGAAGTCTCCAAGATGTCAGAGAGAATCCCACGCTTCTCAGTGATTAAACTGAGGCTCAGCCAACAGTGAGTACCAGCCAGGAGTGAAGCCATTTCAACATCTCCCCCTCACAGATTCCATTACTTATAAGTAAGAGGAACTGGTCTCATCCAGGTCCATAGAAGGAAGCAGTGTTCAGGAGAACGTTGGAGACCATTAGGGCCTAGTCAATTCTCTTTCCACCCTCTTCCATCCCCACAATGCAGCCTTAGGCAACAATAGCCTCGGGCACAGGTACCTCACCCAGGCTTCCTGATCTGTGGGTGTGGTTATGTGAAGACCTTAGGTGGAATCAGAGGTGAGCAGGCAAGCACTCTGATTCCTGCACAAACCCTTGCCACCCTTCCTCTCTGTGATAGCCTCCTCCTCTTGAACCTAGCTGTAACACTATAGGAAGGACAGCCATCTGGAGGCCATGTAATGAATGTTGCCTGCCACAGAACAGGCAGGAGCTAGGAGGAGCCCAGGTCTGGGACAGCAGCTTCCTTAGAACAATCCAGGATGCCTCGTGTCCATCTCTCTCCCTGTGCAAAACAAATATATGCTAAAGAAAGCAAATGGTCATTGATCTGTTTGGTGAGTTGGTAAGAAAATGAACCGGGTAACTCTCTCAGGCACAGCAGGGTTCCCAAGACATTATTCTGTTCTGTCTGGTGGTAGTCTCCTGCCTTGCTGTGGTCCCAGATATACCCAAGACTGACAGACTAGGGAGCATCAAGGTGCAGCTTCTGCAGCCTGTACTCCATGGTAGACACCTATGCCTCACCTCATGAAAGTAGTAAGGTCGTTCGCTGTACACTTAAACTGGCATTGTCAGCACCACTGCAAAGCCAGTTTCCACATCACGGAGGAATCGTGTCAGATGACACAAGACAACCTGAGACAACTGGATGGCTAGACAAAACTTTCCCTGCCAGAGCCCAAAAACACTGTGTTCTCTGTCTTAGACCAGATCATTGTCTGCACAGAAGTCAAATGCCAAGAGCAAGAACACTTTGGGAAGGAGATTCTGGCCCCAAAGGGCAGGTTATTGGGCCCTGTGTAGAGATCTAGCTATCACCCAGCTCTGGCATTTCCTAGTTGAGGGATCTTGGCCCCCTTCCCTTTTCTGTTCAGTAGACACCCAGAAGTACTTGAGAAGATACTGAGGTAAGGTCTATGAATAGGAAGCATTTGGAGTGTAGAAAGCAGTAACAAGTGACAGCCGGTAATCACTGCCATCAGTGCCGGAGTGCCAGGCAGTTGTATACTGGTAAACGGGTCTTGGTTATGTTTATTTAAGTTGTTTCTGGTTTGCCACATTGCCAATTCCCTTGGAGCAAACAGTCCCTCTGTGGCCAACTGAAAGCTGCCAATACAATGTCACAGAAGGCAGAGTTGAGAAGAAAGACACACCGAGCTCCTGTAAGGTGCCAAGGGTTCACCCAACTGCCTTATGCCCTGCAGTAATGCCTGTGGCATTCTGCCTGTGTGGCTTCTCCATAAGTGTGTGGCAAAGAGTCTAGCACACATTGTGGACATAGAAACACTTAAAAAAATAATGAACTATTCCTGGTTCATCATGATTAAAAGACTGAGCTTGTTAAGGGAAGAGAAAGGGGGGACAGGAAGTAGCAAGATCAAGAAGAGGAAAGAGAAGAGAACAGAGCAATGGTCCAGAAAGCAAGTGAGCACAGAACTTGAGAAACATTTTTAAAAAAAAAAAAAAAGGAAGCAAGAAGCCCCTGGGCATCTCTCTGTCTTTGATCACTGGCACTGCCTGGAGGAAACGCCCTCTGAATTCCAGAGGAGAGACTGTCTAAGGACTGTCCACTGGTGAGCACAGACAAGCATTGATGGATAATTTTTTTCTTAGAGCCACATCAGGCAATGCCAGTGAGCAGAGCACATGAGCCTCTGTGGAGAGTCTCTGAGTGAAAGGACTTCCTTCTACTGCCTGTCATCTGTGTGTGGAGATGGTATCTTATAAAATGGCCCGCCTGTGTGTCTAGCAAAGCAACCTATGCTGATTTTTCCAGCTTGACCTTGGCATGACCTTCACTAGAGGAGACTATAAACCTGAGAGCAACCCAGCTGCATCTCAACAAATGTCATTCATTGCCTGGTGAATTTTGGCAATGATGCTGCTGAGGTCCTTCCAAGTCTAAGATTGGACGGTCCCACAAGTACACATTAAAGAGGCTTAATGAAAACCCCTTCTGGAAAGAGCTGCTCACAGGGAAACACACCTCAGGCACGGAACACATTTCCCTTGCCAGCCCTCCAACCACAGCAGAGCTGGAATAACCTTTAAAATGGATCCTGTGAGCAGCCCACATGGATGGACTCTCCCCGACCGAATGGAAAGGCCTGCCTTTGACAACCTGCCTGGCACTGGGAATTCTGTACATGCCAGTCCGTGCCTGACAACTTGGAAGAACATTATGTTTAAGCAAGTTAGACTTTTCCTTGAAAATACATCCATGCCTTCATTTCCAATGGTCTTTGCAGATTTGAGGGTGTAAATAAAGCAAGCGTGCTGTCTGCCTAACCTTCCTTCCTCTCTCCTCTCATCGACGTGAGACAGCATAAGCCTGTCCCCATCTTTAGCACTGACTCAAGACACTGAATGTCTCTAAACTACCTAAGCTGAAGAGTGGCCCTGCACTATCAACCTATGCTGCTCTAATGTCTGTTAGAGTACGTTTGGATACATCTCCTTTCCTTCCTCAGTGGTTTGGTCAGAGCCGAAAAGTGAGAAAATGCAAAGAAGGGGCTGTCTTTAGAGCAGAGGTGTAAGAAGCCCTCTTACTCCATGACGATATCAACACAGAGAACACAAAGGACAGGAGCTGGGCTGAGCCACGGCCAGGGCTCAGGCAAAAGAGTGCAGAGGCACAAGGGGTCATGAGACCATGTGGATCACTGAGGAAGCAGCTACAACTGAGGATTCTTCCAGAGAAGAGCAACAGCCCCTCAGAGGAGCCGCGGGGTACGGGGGTGTCTCCCACATACTTGGCTAACCTATTGCCAGAGAGACAGGGGATGAATGGGCCAGAGTTAGCCCTCTGTGCTGGGTTCTGGCTCTCCTCAGTCACTCCCTAGCATAGAACACTGCCTAAGTTGCAGTCCTGTGGCTCGGGCCTCATCAACCATCAAATGAGAATAAGCTTAACCCCGCCCCAGGGTAACTGAGGAGCTAGTTAGTCGTTATGAGCTAAACAGCAGAGCCTGGAACCAAATGGTTTAGCATGAAATGCCAATCAGCACTTGAACAGGAAGGGAAGAGGGACCCAAGACAGGAAGTAGCTGTAGCTCAACAGGAGCAAAGGAAGATGGGACATACATAGGCCAAGTATTCAAATTAGATCAATGCCCGCTGTCGGTTCCACCACCATCCATTTCTGAGATGGCATTCATAACTCTACCTGTCCCATGCTCTAGCCTGTCTAACTAACGTCTGAGATAGAAATGATATCACAAGCCAATGGGGCTTGGACCATAGCACACTTATCTGTTATCCAAAGAGCAACAGGGGAACTTGTGGGTATCTTCCCCTCCCCTCCACGGGGGTGGTGTTTCCTTGTCTTCTCACTCCCCATTGGCCATCCACGTCCTCCCTGCCAGCCTCCCATTTAATCACAATGCCAACTGTCTTACTTTGCTCCTGGCTTGCAACCTTGGCCCATAGTCTCTGGAATAAAGAAATACAATGGTATCAACAGCAGACTGTTGCCCTTCTGAGATTCCACTTAGCAGGACAGTATACAATGTACTGAGTAAATCTATTTCAGCCCACCTTGTCTGACTCCATTGACGGCACCAGGATTTATGACCAGCCTTATGGCTTCATCAATTAGCTAGTTGAGCTGTTGCCACAGCTTACAGAACTGTCATATCCGTGGATTTATGGCGCTCTAGGTAACACGGCATCATTGCCCTCACTATCCTGGGAGCGTTCATTTCACCCCGAGAGATAATCCATCATGGTTATTATGCGAACACCAACGTAAACAAAAGAGGAAAGAAACATCTAGGCTACGGTCTAATTGCCCGAATCAATCTCCAGAAGGAAGGAGATGCTTGGTAAAGTTGGCCGGCTTCAGGAGAGCTCAGCATACTCAGAGTGGTTATCGCAACTCTAACAACACTAGTCACTTGCAAACGGAAAAGTGTAAGGTGAAGAGGTCCATTGCAGGTCTGCAGCCAAGCACACACACCGCTCTCTGTTGGGATAGCTAGGCTCTGCTCCTTCTGTAAATGCAGATTTTAAGCGCTACATTAAAAAACGTCACTGAGTCAGTACAGTATCCTCTCAGCATAACCAAGTGTCATCAGTGATGAGAGGACCTCAGAAAAGCAAGCAGGCCAGCGTGCTTCACCCCAGCATGCTTTGAGTCTGTGTGCTTCACATCTGCCTTCAAAGCACAAAGCCAAGGAAGGTACCATGGGTCTCACACACTGTTTCCTGCTCTGCCTGGTTTCA
Source organism: Grammomys surdaster (assembly GCF_004785775.1). Lineage (NCBI taxonomy): Eukaryota > Metazoa > Chordata > Mammalia > Rodentia > Muridae > Grammomys > Grammomys surdaster. The sequence continues at coordinate 2,454,234 of NW_021620749.1, read as the reverse complement.
TGAGACCAGATGTAGTGTGGGTGGGTGGGTGGATGGGTTTGGGTTTGTGGGGCACGGAGGCTGGGCAGCAGGTTCTATTTGAATTAGTCTCTGCTCTTTTACTCAGGTAGAGAGTCTTTCTTAGCGCTCCTTCCCGAGTGACACAGTCAGAGCTTATGAAGTCCCCAGTGTTTCCGCACCCTGTGGGCAACTCATCTGCTTAGGAGGAATGTGTTCATGTGAAAATGACCAGTGAGGAAAATCATTTCTTCTACTGATTCTGCATCATCTTGTAGACAAGGACCGAACTTTCAAATAGATTAGAAAGTAGTGGCCCTAAACAAATAAAACTTTCCTATCCTCGTGGTAGAAAGGTTGCCATGAGCAACTGCCAGTTTGAGTGACATCTGAGCAGTAGAAAAAGCAGAGATTTGTGAGACAATACTGTGGGTTCAAATGACTGCCTCTGCCAAGCACTCTTATCCTGGGAGAGAATTTGTACCCACCAGGGTGAAGCCAAGTTTCCCATTATGGGGGTGGCAGGAAGGCTGGGAAACCATGACCAGAAAGCAGGCAGGCTTGGAGGGTAGGGACCACTAGAGGCCACTTACATGCAGTCTTTACATCAGAGGACCTCAGAGGAACATCAGTTACCCATTCCTGCTTCCCAGCAGAAAGCCAAGGAAGGTACGGGGGAGGGGAGGGGGAGGGGGAGGGGGAGGGGAAGGGTCTTACTGAGAGGATGAAAGCTATAGGAGGGACTGTGTGAGAGAAGCCATTAGTATGTAAAAATTAAAAAAAAAAAAAAGACATCCATCTATTGGTAGATTTCAGGACAGAGGAGCCGGAATGCAGAGGGAGGTCAAGATTGGAGGTATGTGAATGTTATTAGTACATGGGCAGATTTGAAAGCCCGGAATGGGTTGATGTCACCAGGAAGCACTAAGCTGGTCCCTTCTGTGACAAGGGAATTGTTGTGCATTTGTTATGAATGAATGTTCCCTTCTTCAACACAAAAATGAAGCCCCACCCTTGTCTCCTAGCTTTATCTCTCTGTAGGAGGGCTCTCTCCCTCTCTCTCTCTCTCTCTCTCTCTCTCTCTCTCTCTCTCTCTCTCAATCTCTCTCTCTCCACTAACTGTGGGCTTAGCCATGTCCTGTGTCAGCCCAGTGAATGCAAGAAAAAGTGGAAATGAGTCAGTTCTGGCTCACAATGCGCTGAGGAATCACAGGTGTCTGCTTACTCTTCGAGCTTCTGCCTGCTCCCCACCACAGCTGCTGGCTCTTCATCCTGACACAAAAGACATCTGGAGCCCCTTCATGAGCTGCTGAGCCTGATCAAGTTCAACTAATCCCAAGTTAGTGTTGTTATATGCCATTGAGATTCTCAGGGATGCTTGTTACTGTAACAAAAGGGTGGCAGGTACACAAAAGAACTCACTCAACTAAAAGAGGTTCCAACAGACTGGGCTAACCTCTCTCAAAGATGCCAGACCTCCAAACTAAGAGAGCCCAAAGTACTGTTCAAGGTAAGCCTGAGACAGTCTGGGGATGGCCAAGCAAATGCTGGAGAACAGCCCAACCTGTCTCAAATACACCCCATCATGGACTCGCCAGTGTGGCAGCTACACTTACAAATATCCAGTGGGCTGATGATCCAGCAGGTGGCCATATATCTGAGGACAGAGAAGTCTGTGGCTGGTTTGCATCCAGGGTACTCCCTGAGCACAGCATACACAGAGAATTCTCTGGAGTGCTCAGAAAGGCCCCAGAAAGACTCCAGGAAGAGCAGATGGCTCAGGTACAGTCCTAGGGGCTTGGGCACAGAGGAAAGGTGGCCACCTCCTGTCAAGGGCTGTCACACCTGCTACAGGCTTCATCTAAGCAGAAAGAAAGCAGGTGCCTCCTGTTACCCCCATGAGCTTTTCCATCTCCACAGGGCAGTGTGACACACCAAACACGATCCCCCCAGTCTGGAAGCATCTCTCTTCAGTTGCATTTTATTCAAGAATTTGCACAAATGTCCTTTAAGAAATCTGAAGCAGAGTAATACACATAGTGTGAATCAATCTCTCTCTCTCTCTCTCTCTCTCTCTCTCTCTCTCTCTCTCTCTCTCTCTCTCCTGCCTTGCTTCTCCCTCTCTCTCCTTCTCTTCACACACACACACACACACATACACACACACACATATACACAAACATACACACTCAAGCATGCACACACTACAACCAACAGCAGTGCACATAGACATTCAGCACACAAATGGCACATACTCACTACATACACATGGCCTATTCTATAGTGTCTCACAGGCCACACACACATAAACCATACCACAGACAACACACAAGCACACAACACACACAACTCTGACCACACACATACCATAGGCATACAATACCCACAGTTCACACAGAATAAAGCAGATTAAGACCAGGATTCATTCTTCTTCCATCACACATTAGTTTAAAACTCAGCAATGACTAACTGCACATTAGCTGGGAGGTGTTCATCACACTTGAAGGAAGCTTTCATTTCTTCTGTCTGTCAGGCGGGCAGGGTATCCACCTACACTCAAAGCACATAAGCAGCACACAAGCAGTTCTGTGCAGCAGAGGGATTGTGCAGGTGGTGTGCACATCCCCATGGCAGAGAATGAAAAACGGGAGCTCACATGCACACACATGCACATGCACACACATGTACATGCACACACATGTACACATACAGTCATGTACATGCTCATGTGCACATTACACACATGTACGTGCACATTGCACACACACGCACATACATACACACATGCACACACATGCACATGCATGCACATGCACACATAATTCCCCCACCTAGGCACAAAGTGAGTGTGTTGTCTGCATGAAGGGTGAGGCCTGAGAGATGAGTTCTTTGGCTGCTGTCAGAGGTGTGTATAGAAAGGAATCTATGTGCGCCTGGGACACACGGGGACCATCCTTCCTGTGATACCACAAGTAGGTGCTGTACTACAGCAGCTTGTAGATGTCCTAAGGGACATGTGCAAATGAAACAGACTTGAGGTGAGCTTCTCCCCTCATGGGGAAAGCTTTTAAGCTCCTCAGCACTGTTGCCGTCATTGATCAAAGCAAACATTCTCTACAGTTTCTCCTTTTGAATTGAGGAGCCACTCAGCAAGAAACAGGCATCTCTTCCATCATCCTTCACACTGCACGTGAGGCCCTAGACAGCTCCCTGGGAACTGACTCCAGAACCTGGCAGCCTGCCCTTCTATACCATCCTGACTGCGACCCGAGGGTATGGCCTCAGAGAACTTGGCTCTCTACAGAATACACCACACTCTCAACTGCAGGCCCCAGCACACCCTGCTGGGGACCTCCTGCCCACAGGCTAACTCCTGTCTGTCCTTCGTGCACAATGTGTGCTGAGTCTGCTCAACTGTGATGCCGCCGTTGCTGATCTCTTGGATGTTTTGGTAAGAGGAGCCTTCACAGAGCATCTGTCCACCTCCATCACAGTGCTGAGGTTGGAAGTGAGGCTCTGTGACCACATATCAAAGGCTGACCAGATAAAAGGGGACAGAACATAATCACAAGATGCAAAACATCTCGCTGTGAGAAAACAATGACCGCGCGTCATGAGGGACAGCTGTTGGGACACAGGATGCAAAACCTTCTTCATATCCTGTGCTATTCCTCCCTTTGTTCTGGGATGGGACGGGAGCTGAGGCCAAACAGCTGCTGATGTACATAGCTGTGGTCTTCCTCTGAGAAGAGGCAAGAGCCTTCGCAATCCAGAATCAACTCGTTCCATGTGAAATCGGACCTCTCCCAACTCTTACAGGAGACAAATACCAAGACTTGGTCATTTGCCTGATGTGCTTTGTATTTATAAATATGACGACACCCTGAACAAGAGAGGGAACAGGGTCCCTTTGTGGAGTCTCTTTATATAACGTCGCCACACAGCATCTTGAACTAGGCGATATGACTGATGTCTAACTCTGCCAGTGGCCACTGACTCATAGGGAGACAGCAGGCATATCTCTCTTTCCACAATTTCTCTGTATTTATGGGTTTTCCTGCTCTTGGTATACTCATATCATAGGGAAAAAAACCCAATAGAATCATAAAGATTCATACAACTTCATCCATGTTTAAAAACAGAGAAGTCCTCAGGTGCCATGTTAGTCAGGGTTATTACAGTTGTGATGAAACACCATGACCAAAGACACTTGGGGAGGAGAGGGTTTATTCAGCTTATGCTTCCATATCACAGTTCATCATCAAAGGAAGTCAGGACAGGAAGTCAAGCAGGACAGGAACCTGGAGGCAGGAGCTGATGCAGAGTCAATGGAAGACTGCTGCTTACTGGCTTGTTCCCAGGGCTTGCTCAGCCTGCTTTCTTATAGAATGAAGAACCACCAGCCTAGGATGGCAATGGGCTGGACCCTCCCTCATCAATCACTAATTAAGAAAATGCCTTACAGTCTTTCAAGTCTATAACTTGATCTTATGGAGGAATTTTCTTAATCAAGGTTCCCTCCCCTCAGATGACTTTAGCATAATTATCTTACACAGAAGCTTTACCCACCTAAGATAGCCCATGAGTTTTCAATGATCAATGAACCCATATGCCACCCCCAAATGACAAACATAGAGTATACGCATGCTGATTTTCGGGCTAGCGAGGAGCCAGTCAGTCTAGCAATGCCTTTGTTCAGCCATCACGTGTGCACCTCTGCGCAGCTATGAGCTAAGCACATAGATGGACAGGTGCCACTTCCATTCTGGTATGTGCCCAACAGTAGAGAAACCACACAGCCCAGAAGTCGGAACCCTAACCTCTCTGCAAACCACACAGCATCCTTCTGGGGACCTGCTTAGACAAGGGAGAGCAGTAGCATGAGGAAGAAGCAACATAGCATGCTGCCTCTTCTCTCAAGGAGTTCCTGCATCCGCCCTCCACATCTCTAAGCTCCCCACCCCATCCAGGCTCAGTCAGGCTAGACAGGGGTATCCACATACCTTGTCCTCCAGAAACCTCTTCATGACCTCTGTATCTCCTGACTTTATCTCTCAGGAGATAAAGAAAGCAGTGAATCGCAGCTCTGGTTATATATGAGAATGGTCTGGCAACAGGGACCCTCTAAAGGAGTCAGTAAGTATCTTCATTATTATCCACCACTGTTTCCATTGTGGTTCCTGCGAGGAGCTGCCTCCTGTGTGTGGATTACACAGACAACTAATGGTAAATTCTCTCAGCCCCTGCACAAGGGTGTGCGAGGCTCCCAGCCTCCCGCTTATAAAGGAGGTCTGATGGGAGGCAGTGAGGGAGTCAAAAACCTCAGCTCCTCCACCCCTGCCTCTGACCGAAAACAGGGGAAGCACCCAAAATCACCACCCTCTCTATGCCTGGTCAGCTCCCTCAGCTAATGTGCCTGGGCCCTGAGAAAAGCATGAACCCTTCACAGGACCAGTCCAGTTTGAACCTTTCTCACTTGAGAAAATTTTACATGACCTGAAGTGTATAGGTCTACAAAATACACGTAAGCAAGCGTACCTTTGATGATAATAAAATTACAAAGAAATATATTTTTACAGGGCTGGAGAGATGGTTCTGTGGTTAGGGACACTGGCTGCTCTTATAAAAAATCCAGATTTAATTCGTAGAACCTAGATGGCAGCTCGCAATTGTCTATAATTCTAATTCCAGGGGACCTGACACTGTCTTTGGTCTCCATAAGCACGATGCACACACACGGTGCACAGACAGACATACATACAGGTGAGACATTCATACATATAAAGTTAAAAAAACAAAAACTAAGAAAAATTTAAGAAATGTATCTTAAATAATGTTTAGGGGCTGGCGATGTGCCTCTGTTTGGTAGTGTGTATGCCTAGCACGGATGAAGCCTTGGTTGAATCTCTAATCCTAAAAAACTTGGATGTGGGGGTGGGGTAGAAGCAAAAAAGTCATAAGTTCAAAGTCATCGTGGGGTAGGTGACAGTGTAGGAATGATCTCGGTGCACTAGGCGAAAACATCACCTGTCAATAAAGAGCTGAATGGCCAACGGCAAAGGCCAGAAGTAGAAGGCGGGAGCTCTGGGGAGAATCTGAGAAAGAACTCTGAGAAAGAGTGAGGCTAGGGAAGAGTCACCACCCAGACTCTGAAGAAGTTGGACATATGAAACTGAGGAGAGGTAACTAGCTACGTGGAAGACATTGTATAAACTGGTTAATAGCTATCAAGAGCTAGTTGGGAAGCAAGCCTAGCTTAAGACCATGAGCACTGTAAATAATAAATAAGCCTCTGTGTCTTATTTGAGAACTGTGGGGACCAAAAAAACAAACAAACAAACAAAACAAAACAAAACAAAACAAAAAACAGCAAAATGATTGCAATGGCGCCTTTTGTAACCGTTCTGGGCTTTTCTATGTCTTCCCCAGCTCCCAAAGAATGACATGGAGGCTTATTTATATAAATGAATGCCCAGGCCTTAAGCTAGGCTTGTTGCCCAACTAGCTTATGACTCAAGTCTTGCGTTTATACTATTTTATTCTGCCACACAGCTGGTTAGTTACCTCTCCTCAGTTTCATGGGACTTCCTCCAAGTCTGGGTGGCTAATCTCCTTGCCCTCTGACTCTTTCCTCGAGTTCTTATTTCTTCCCGGAAGTCCCGCCTATTCTCTCATCCCCCCAACCCCCTAGGCTGTTCAGCTCTTTATTGACAGGCGATGCTTTTACACAGTGCACAAGAGATTATCCCTACAGAGCAGATTTGGGGCCAGACTAGGATGTGTAAGTTCTGTTTTAATAAAATGCATTTATGTACATAATATTGCCATTTATTAAAGATGAAAGAAAATGTATGTGTTAATAAGATGGGTGTGCTCATTTGGTTTTTAAAAGTTATTAGATCTTGGTCGGATATCTGAGATTGCAAGTCAGAGAGTGTCGTCAATTCAGAGTTAGTCAATATTTTGATTGTGTAACTCCTAATGTTGACAAATGTCACTTTGCATAAATAATCAGTGAAAACAGGCAGAAGTATGTCTAGGACCATTTCAGAAACTGTTGGAAATTCTGCCCTAATCCCAAGCCAAAATTCATCTAACAATTTTTTTTTTAATGAAATCAAGCCAGCAACTCAAGAGCAATTCTTAGAATCAAACATCCAAAAATGATAGCATGCACAGACACACTGTGATACTTGCACACTGGAGAATGACGATAGAAAAATAGTAAAAAAACAAAACAAACAAACAAACAAAAACCTTTGTTTTCCAGAATTAAACCATTATGATTTTGCTATATACCCAGAAAGCTCTATGTGCCCAGTAAATGCTGCAGTTCATGACACAATAGTCTCCGACCTGTGCTGAGGAGTGTGAGGGCATTCATTGGTGGCTGTTGGTGAGAACATGAACACACACAGAGCTCACGCTAGCCTGGTTGCAGACCAAATTCCAAGATAGCCAGGGCTACGCAGAGAAACCTTGTATGGAACAAAACAAAACAACAACAATGATAGAAAACAACTAAACAAAAAAAGTTCTACATAACAGATGCAGCCATTATTGTCATCAGCTTGGCCATCAAAGACTTTCTCAGGAGAAAGAGACACATTCTTACTGCCTAGCCCCACTCCTTTGTAGAGCCTGAAACTTGGGCAAACAAAAAGTCTAAAGCCTGCAAGGCAGAGAGCACTCCAGAGGACCACCAGCAAACACACACTCCACACAGGGAAGCACACACCCCAGCTGTTTCCTGGGACTTTGGAAATTCCCCACTCCCAAAATGAACTGGCACAATGACCCTGAAAGACAGGCCTCTCACAGGCTGAGGGCACGAAGCCCAGAGGGAAGGCAGAGAATGGGTCATTTATATAATCACAGAAGATTCGGGATTTTGTTTGTTTGCTTGTTTGTTTTAATGGAGCTAGAAAGAATCAGCAACTCAAGATGCCTATGCATCTTGCTTCTTGAAAGCGTGCTGGGAGAAATTTGACTTTCGGTCTGTCAACAGCTACTCGTTTTGACTGGAGAAGAAACGAGTGGTTTTTATAGCCCACCAGGCTCTTAGGGACCCTAAACCTGACCTCTTATGGCTACTTTCTTCTCCTTTGGACAAAATCTGCTTCAGCGTGAGAATGGCATCCAGCCTGTCTAGAGCTGTACACACCCCTGGTCCTCTTGCTCAGCCCTGGTTTTGACTGAGGCCCAAACACTCTCACTTCCTCTTCAAATGGTCACAGTCCCACCCAACATGACTCCCCCGGCTCCTTCCACCTCATGCCAGCTCCACAGCCCCAAAGCACTTCAGGCCTGAGTCTGCAAATGAAACCTCGTGGATAGTTTTAGAAAGAGCATGCAGCTGTAGAAGCAGTTTGCCTGGCCACTTAGAGCATCCATGAATCTATAAGCATGGAGCCGTCTCTCAAGTTCTGGAGAAACTTTAAACCTACCCCTTGGAACTCTTGCTGTCCACACTAGATAAGCAGCATTTCCCCTGCCTGGTGAGACTCCCCAGCAAGAACTGCAATGAAGCTGGACTCCACAACACTGTCCAGACTCATACCCAGATGCTGTCCCTCCCCACGAGCACGCCAACCTCCAGCCTCGCATTTGCTCATCCATAACATGAGTGGTTAACTCCTCAGTCACCAGAGACAAACTGGTGACTCAGAACCACAGACAAAAATGTTTCACACATCCTTTAGGATGGATGAGATGTTTAAAACAGCAAGTAACAAGAGTTGACAGGGAACTAGAGAAATTGGGACCCTGGACACCACAGTAAAACGAGACCACCATTACAGAAATCAATAGAGAGGCTCCTCAGAACTTTTAAAATAGAACCTTATATGGTCCTGTAGTTGTACTGATAAGTCTACACCAAGAGAGGAAGGGAGAACAAGGAGGGGACAGAGGGGAAGCAAGAAGGCAAGAGAACAGGAGAGCAAGAGTGCAAGAGAGAGAGGAAGGGGCAAGCAGCCCCTTTTATAGTGGGCCAGGCCTACCTGGCTGTTGCTAGGTAAGAGTGGGATGGAGTTTAGACAGAATGCTAGCACTTATAAACTCAGCACTTGAAAGGCTAAGGCAGGAGGACTACCACTTAGAGGCCAGCCTGGACTGTGGAGTGAGTATCAGAACAGCCTGAGTTACAGAATAGGTTCCAGGACAGCCTGGGCTACATAGTAAGTTCTAGGACAGGCTGGGCTATAGTATAATACTGTTGTCAAGGGGTTGATCTCTAGAAGACGACCCAGGAGGAAGAGGAAGAGAAAGAAAGGGGAGGGGAGAGGGGAGGAATCTTTTGCAGCTCCCTCCGTTTCTCATAAGATATGAATTTAAATTCTGTGAACTTCAGGCCTTTCTTTTTACTGGATAAGAACTTAACTCAGCTGCAGTTGGTGTGACAATGTGACCAGTTTCAAAGGCAGTGGGATGGACCCATCATCCTGAGCCTGCCTGCAAAGAACCGCAGATCCAGACCACAGAGGGCAGAGGTCCCAGGAGTGTGTGGAGCCCTGCTGGGCCAAGGGAAGCACTGGTAAAACAATGTGTCCAGACACACTGGACTAGCAATTGATAACCCCAAACTCATCAAAAGCAGATTTACAATGCACTCTGGTGATAGTTGAAAGTGGTCATTGTTTCATTCATTCATTCATTCATTCATTCATTCATTCAGGCAGGAGGTGTAGATGGCCCCAGTAGAGAGCAAAGACTGCCATTGTTCTAGAAGGTTCTGGCAGACAGTGAAGAAAGCTCATGCTAACAGATCACACCCACGTCATGAGAGTGATTTCCCAGTCTTTGGAGAGGCATAGGAAGAGGAAACAGAGTTAGCAATCAGAGAGGATGGGGTACTCCGCAGCTCAAGTAATCCCAGCACTTGAGAGGCTGATGCAGGAGGATTATCCTGAGTTTCTGGACAGCCTGGGCTACAGAGCTGAGTTCCAGGCAAGCATGGGTTGCAAAGTGAAATCCTGTCTATTATTCTTATTTTGTTATTATTTTTATTATTATTTAGTGTAAGTGTGTCCACACTAGATCATAAATTCCTAGCTATCTGGCCTGGTTATCCATCTACCTCCGCTCAGACCAGAAACCTCTGAGCCTTGCTAACGCGTGCTGATGGGAAAGCCTACACACCCAGATTGAAGGGAAAGAGAAAAAAGCCTTTGCTGTTTCATTCTGTTACCTGAATAAGCCCGAACTTTGCTTTACTTTAAGATCAGGACATTTCAAATCTGCAGTAATTGATACATGAAAATCAGGAGCTCTGGGGCTGGGGAGATGGCTCAGTTAGCCCAGCCATGCATGAGGACCTGATTTTGATTCCCCGGCACCTATGTAAAAAGCCCAGTGTGGTGGTGAACAGCTGTAATCCCGGTGAGGGGAGACAGGGACAGAGGGACCTGGAGCTTACTGGCCAGCCAGGCTACCTCACCTATGAGCTCAATGTCCAGTGAGAGATCCTGTCTCAGCCAGGGTCACCATTGCTGTGATAAGAGTCCATGACTAAAAGCAAGTTGGGGAGGAAAGGGTTACTTCATCTGCTACTTCCCAGGTTACTTGCCATCATGAGAGAAGTCAGGACAGGAACTCAAGGCAGGAGCTGATACAGAGACTGGTAGAGTCCTGCTTACTGGCTTGCTGCTCACAGCTTGCTCAGTCTGCTTTCCTATAGCACTCAGGACTACCTGAGTAGGGACTGGCCCCACCCACAGTGAGCTGGACTCTAATGCATCAATTATCAATCAAGTAAATCCACAGGCCACTCTGATGGGAGCATTTTCCTTAGGCTCACCACAGCTGTGATAAAACACCGCGACCAAAAGCAGCTTGGAGAGGAAAGGGTTAATTTCACTCACAGTTCCGTGTAACAGTTCATCACCCAAAGCAGTGAGGGCAGGAACTCAAGCAGGGCAGGAACCTGGGGGCAGGAGCTGACACAGAGGCCATGGAGGGGTGCTGCTTACTGGCTTGCTTCCCCTGAATTGCTAAGCCTGCTTTCTTATACAACCCAGGATTACCTGCCCAGAGATGGCCCCACCCACAGCGAGCTAGACCCTCCCCCATCAATCACTAACTAAGAAAGTGAAATGCCCCACAGGCTTGCCTACAGCCCGATCTCAGGGAGACATTTTCTTGATTAAGATTCCCTCCGCTCAGATGACTTTAGCTTGTGTCAAGTTGACATGAAAATTGCCAGCACAGACCTTGACTCAAAATAAGGTATAGAGAGTTAGAGACACCAGATGTCTACCTCTGGCTGCCACACTCATGTGCACATATATATATTTGCATCCATGAGCTTGTGAATGCACACCAGCACACACACAGGATCACATACTCATTTACACAGTCACCAGCTCCCTGGCGGTGTCTGTGAGTTCACTGTCCACTACCAAAACCTCTGAATTGGTTGTATGATCCCAGAGGTTGTTCTGTGTGGGACCCTGCTCTTTCCTTTCCCACATTTCAGCTCTGAAACACTTGGGAACATAAGAAAAAGAAACAAACATAGAAGTAGCCAAAGTCCCTTCAGCAGATGACAGGAGAGATCAGTAATGACACACCCAGTCAGTGGAGTATTACAGAGCAGTGGACATGAACAACAGACCAGAGGAAGATGCAGAGGGCCTCTATGAGCATGCCATTGTGAGAAAAGTCGATCAAAACCACTACATATGGAAAGTTTCCAAACACAGGACATTCTGGAAAAGAAACAGCTCCAAGGGCAGTGGAAATATCCGTGGCCACCATGGGATAAGACAAAGAACGGGTGAAAGACAGGTGAAGTGTGGGGTCTTCTAAGCAGTGAAACTGCTCTGCGTGTTTTTTTGGTTAAAATGTAATGGGGGTGCGAGTCAGGATATATCTGTCAAAATCTATAAAAAGTATACCAAAGTGACTCCTAACATCAGCCGCTGACTTTATCATAATAACACACACAGAGGCTGGTGTGGGGCACACTCATGAGAAAAGTAGAAGCAGGAGAATCAGGCTCAAAATAGCTTGGGCTACAGAGCAAGTTAGAGGCTAGCCTGGGCTACATGGAATCTTCATCTCAGGAAGCAAAACAGCAATAAATAGTAATGATAATACTAATATTTATTGACATATTAATTATAAGAAATATACCACACTAAAACAAGAATTCTTAGTTCACACAAAAATTGACAAATGGCAAATATTTGATGAATAAAAAAACCTCTATCAGTGTTATACATTTATAATAAATATTATAATTATATTATTATTATTATTATTATTATTATTATTATTATTATTATTAACAGTCCTGGACTATTCCCAAAGGCTTCATGTCTTTAGTCATGAGTCTTACCCTTTATCATAGGTATGTTGCCTGCCTGTATGCAAGTATGTGTACCACATGCATACCTGGTGCCTGTGGAGGTTAAAAGAGGGCAGTGAATCACTTGGAATTGGAGTTACGGATGGTTGTGAGCCACTGATTGGGTGCTGGGAACCAAACCCAGGTCCTCTGCAAGAACAGAAAGTAATTTCACAACCACTTTTACTGTGCTCAGGAAGAACTAACTGCATCTGAGAACTGGGGTTCTAGTAGCAACTGTGTCCTCTGGCTGGAACCATATATGGCCAAGTGTGGCTGACCCATGTGGTGGTTTGAAAGAAAATGGCCCCCATTGGTCCATAGGGAGTGGCACTATTAGGAGGTGTGACCTTGTTGGAGTAGGTGTGGCTTTGTTGGAAAAAGTGTGCCACTAGGGTGAGCTTTGAGGTCTTAGAAGCTCAAGCCTGGTCAATGTGTGACTGACACTTCCTGCTGACTTCGGATCAAGATGCAGAGCTCTCAGCTCCTCCAGCACTATGTCTGCCTGCCTGCTGCCATGTTTCCCACCATGATGACAATGGACTAAACCTCTGAACTATAAGCCCAGCCCGATCAAATGTTTGTCTTTAGCATGGTGTCTCTTCCCAGCTATAGCGACTCTAAGACAACCCAGCTTGATGAAAGTAATAAAGAGATGCAGGAAACAAGGCATTAGAGTTGGCCTAGCTTTGGCAATCACCAGCTCTGCCACTTGGATCAGCTGACCACTAGCTCATCAGATTAGAAACTGGTGCAATAGACCCGCTAGTAGTTGCCACTCTAGTCTCCAAAGAAACGTGAAGTCCAGATGTGGAAAAGAAGGGCAAGGAGGTTGCTTCCCCCACTTTGCAGGAAGGGAGTGATCCCCACCCCGCCCCTAACCCTGGGGGGTTTTTGCTTCATTGTATTTGAACAAAGAGTTTTTATGCTTTAAAAAGAAGAGTGAACATCTGTTTTCTTCCCCTGCAGGAATTTGCTCAGGGCAAGGATGAAGCCCCTGGAAGTGGAGAGCAGATGAAAGCTGGGAACAGAAACCCCAGCAGCCTTCCCCTCGTTTCTGAGGGGATTATCAGGGGAAGAATTCACTTTGGCTTCTGGACACTCGTCCAAGATGTAGCTCCCACCTCAGCCTGCTGCAGGATGTCTCCTAAAGAGGTCCTTGCTATCCCAGGGGCCTGCAGCCTAGGTTCTTGAGGGCTCCACTCAGGGGAATGAAGGGTAGCATTTCGGAAGCTCCCCACTTATTCTTTATTCAAAAGTCATCAGGTCATAAGACACAGTATCAGAAGGAAAGAAGGGGAGCACTGGGGTCGTTTACACACTCGGGGAATGGCTCAATGAGTAAAGCGCTTGATTTGCAAGCTTAAAGATTGGAGTTCAAGCCCCAGAGCATACATTACAACGTTAAAGAGCTGAGAACAAGGCAGCTGCTTAGGTTCCCAATGCTGGGACGGCAGAAGCAGATAGACCTTAGGCTTACTGACCAGCACTCAAACCTACAGCAATCCTAAACTCCTGGCCGATGAGACTCCATCTCAGAAAAAGATGCAGCCAGGTGATGTCTTAAGGCCTTTAATCTCAGTACTTAGGAGGTAAAGGCGAGGCGGATCTCTCTGAGGCCGGTTTGATCTACACATCAAGTACTGAGCCATTCGGGACTCACAGTGAGATCCTCCCCCACCACCATGTCAAAGAAACTAACAGCAAACCAAAAACTGGGGTGTGTGTCAATTCCTGAGGCATATCACCTGAGGTTGACCTCTGGTCTACACACACATACACACACACACACACACATACACACACACATACACACACACACACACACACACACACACACACACATTTCCTGGGCCTCTTACTCTAGGACTAGAAGGTACTATTTGGGAAACTCCTTCTTACAAGAAAGCAAATGCTTGCTTGAGAATATTTATTAGGACACCATAAAAAGGAAAGAGGAAACCATTGGACGTTTACAAACAGAACCAGGCTGAAGTTATAATGGAGGAAATAGAGTGTAGCCAGATAAGAGGCAGACCTGAGACCCCAAGCTGGCCAGAGCTGACTTCTCACCAATACCCGGCTATTCCTCTGCTCTCACTGTCTCTCTGTGTTGTCTAATCCATGGGAAATCACCTCAGGCTCATTGGCTTTCCAGATCCACCCCCAGTTCCTGAAGTGTGCAAATGCGCATGTGTGAGCATCTGCGTCTGTATGTGTCATCGTGGAGGACCTCAATGGGGAACGTGACTTCTAAGCTTTGCCACCCTGAGGTCAATGTTCAGAGAAAGGAGACAGCAGCAGTGGATAATGCCCCTGGCCTTCCCAACAGCCACCAGAGCTCGAGTTCAGGAACTGTCACTCTCAACTATGAGAGAAAAGTTTCTGACAAAGACTGGCTGCCCAGCATTAGGCCTTGGACTGACTGGCAGACAGAGCGACCTGGAGAAGCCCCCATCCTTCCCAGGAGCCAAGTGAGAAGACATCAAAGACACTAGTGGGTAAGGACACCAGAAAACTGATTCCTGGATTCACCTGAGACCAAGAAGCTACTTACTGTGCCCTACACACACATGTGCACACAGGCACACACTACTGTGCCCTACACACACACACACACACACACACGTTCACTCACGCTCACAAATGCGCACACACTCACACTACTGTGCCCTACACACATACACACACACATGCACACATACACAGTTACACACACAGGGGGGCAGAAGGGGAAGGGGAGACGAAGAGAGAATCCTGAGAGATGAGAACTTATTCTGTGTCTCTGTATGGAGAAGACAATTCTATTAATGGGCTTTGGAGACACGTCATCCACACATCACTAAATCATAGAAAGTGATTAAGTGTGTATGTGTGGGGGGGGGGGCATTGCTGTGCTCACAGTATATTTTACACAGCTTGGTTAAGTAATATTTTTCCCACCTGCATATTAATCCACACTGCAAAGAGAGAGAAGACGTGAGCTAGATTCTCCTTTTCGGTTTAAGGACACGGGAAAACTTCAGGAGCATCAGCCAGTGTTCTGCAGGCTCTGCAAAACTTGCTCCCCTGGGCAGGTGGACGGCAGGGGACTGCCCAGGAAGTGTTGGAGCTTTACAACTCGAGTATTATCACGAGAAAAATCACTACAAGATCAGGAAAGTGATCAAAGTTGTACGGGAACTTCACAAGAAGTGACGGGATGGGTGGATCTGCAGCCATTCCCCCGTGTCTGTCACTGTGATGCCATGCGGCATGTGTCCCAACCCTTAGATGATGATAGCCTAACTTTAAGGCAGTGGTGTAGAACAGACTAGCTCACAGGGGCGGAGCCCTTCTGAATGGGATTAGCATCCTCATGAAAGGACCGCAGAGTGCTGCTTTGAAGCCACTTGATTGTTTTGTACCTTGTCTTAGCTGTCACTTCAGAGTAAGATGCCCATCGCCAGGGCTGTGGCCTCCTCTGCACGTACTGCCCTGGATTGGGAGGAGCTTCACCCAATCCTCGTTGGGGAGAAGAGGCCTCAATCCACTGTACTCCTGTGTTATCTTAGAAATTCAGTCAGGATATAACAAAATCAACCTGAGGCCGAGTAGGTCAAAGCACGCAGTCCGCGTTATGCTAACCTCTTTCCCGAGGCTTATGTTTGGTTTTCAACCTTAACTTTTTAAATTACATTGATTTTCTGTGAGTGTATGTGTGCATGCGTGTGTGCACATGCCGTAGCATGTGGGGGTCACAGGATAACTTGAAGAAATTAGCTCTCTCCCTCCACCACAAGGGTCCTGCGGACGAATGCATATCCTCAGGCTCGGTGACAAGGGCTTTTACCCACTAAGCCATGGATCTCATAGCCCTCAACCTTTACCTTTTAAAAACCTGGAGTTTAAAAGTACAGATTAGTTTTTGTAATAAAACAAAACTTCTGGGTCACATGACTCTGAATCCCATGTCCATGTGCATGTCCTTCCCTACTCCCACACATACACAGATATACACGATAAAGGTAATTTTAATCAAAAACTTTTGAATGACAAAGTGCAGTCTTTCTCAAGTCATCTTTGACCCCACAGCTTCACTTCAGGGACTTATGCCAGGTCTGGAACAGTACAGTGGTGTGTATATGCATGCGTGTGTGCGTGCACGCGCGCGTGCGTGTGTGCGTGTGTGTGTGTGTGTGTGTGTGTTACAGCCTTTTTCAACCCTGGAAACTTAGAAGCCTGCTGAATTTTAGATCAACTTCCAAGATAGCATGACTTACTTAGCCTGACCTTCTGCACCCGAGACGGAGAATTCTGATGACTGGCTAAGAGAAAACTGGGAAGAGCCTGAACTCAGCTGACATGGATCAGACAGAGAAATCTATGCTGTAAGGCTACACAATAGGGAGTCAGATAGTTTCAAAGTAAATGTGACATCAAAGCAACTCTTCAACAAGTACACTTAGTGGCATAGATACTTAACAATGTGCTGTTACTTTGGACAAAATGGGTTATAAGACTGCATTAAAACATCTACTTTGGGGTAAATATATACGTATATTCTCAGGTACGAGGCCACTATTCTGAAATTAAATGCTTTACTTGTCACAAGCAATTATGTCCTGAGGGTTGGAAGATGGAACTTTACTATTTTGATTCATTTCATGTTCTTTATTTCCACAATAGACAAAGGAATTGCTAGCCCCACCTCTTAAGGTTCAAAGGGGTATAGAGAGGGGATTTTCAGGTTTTAAACATTTTTGGTTCCATTCATATAGATTCAGGTCACCACCCACCCCATCAGCCAACACCTGAATAACATAGACACACTTAGACACACCATCGTTCACAGGGGATGATGTCCTGCTGAGGCTCACACAAAGAACAACAGTCAGGTAACATCCCTGCCTCCAGTCAGTGCAGCCCTGCAGCCCTGCAGCTCTGGCCACTCCAAGCCCTCCTAAACTCACCTTCAAAGCTGACAGAGCGAGTAAAGAGAGCTGTCCCTCGAGGCATGTCAGGAAGCCAGCCTTTGTGTGACTTTAAGGGAGGTAAAGTCGGCTACTGCAACTTACAATTCACATAATTCCAACCCTGCCGAACAGAGGAGTACCACAGGACAGAGGGTTGCTCTGAAGAGGGGAAGAAGAGATGGGGTACCAGGCCAATAGACTTGCTATTCATGCATGAATTCCTGATGTCTCCAGTAGGAGACTGGAGCGAGCCCCATTGGGACACATGACACATACACTCTCTGTCCTGAGGTAGAATGAGTCAGAGCTGTAGCTGCCTTTTCACCCTTCACTCTCCCAATCACTGGCTTGCTGTCTAGGGCACAGGGCATGCAAGTGGAGAGCTGTCCCAGGTGACAGGGGGAAAGGCTGGGCCACCTTCTTGGAACCATCAAGTTCTGCTTCTGTAAAGAAAGCTTGGTGTTCTCAGCAGAGCTCCACTCTGTAGCCGTGACTGACAGCTTGACCTCCACCCCTCCCTTTTCCTTCCCTAGATTTGGAAGTGAGTCTACCGAGATCTTGCTGGTGAACAAGGGGTTCCCAACACCAGTCAATTTATTATCACTCAAAAAGATACCTTTTAAACTTCCTGAAGACTGTAGGGAAATACGTCCCAGGACATGGAGGCAAAATCCATGCACTCACAGTCCACTCCTGGCCCATAAACATGGCTTCCTTACATCAAAAGGATGTACCAGGGGCTGGACAGTGGTTAAGAGTGCTTACTACTTTCAGAGGACCAGAGTTCACTTCCTATCACAGGCTTGTAGTTCCAGCAAATCTGTCGCCCTCTTCTGGCCTCTATGGGCACTGCACAAGTTGGTGTGTACTCACAGAGAGATGGGGTGAGGGGGTGAGGGAGGGAAGGAATAAGGGAGGGAGGGGGAAGGGAAGGGAGAGAGAAGAAAGAGGATGTACCACTTAAAAGATCCCGGAACAGTGCTGAGCCCCATTCAGTCCGCCTATCATGGTCCATCGGAGGATCCCCAGGGTGAGGTCCTAAAGTTTGCAGGTTCCCACTCCCCACTGTAACTACATAAAGTAAGAGTATTCCCAGTGCGCACTTGAGCAGCTTGAGCACTCAGCCTCCATGTGGCTGAACTAAGGCACTGGTCCTCTGAGCCTCTCCCAAGCTGTCAGTGTGACTCTGGGTCTCCCTCGGCGCTTGCCCCCTTCTGATCCCTGGGCATTGGCCACTACTCTTCCCACTCTTTGTTTATACTGGCTTTTGTACCTACCCTTTCCTCTGTGGCCCCCATCCCAGCATGCATGGGTGCAGAGAAGGCTGTTTCTTGCCACACAAAGCACAAGAACCTGAATTTACACCTAAGATCTACAGTTTTAAAAGGCCAAGTATCTGATGTCTGCTCTTAACCTCAGTGCTGGAAAGGCAGAGACAGACCAGTCCGTAAGGATCATTGGAGAAGCAGAGACAGGTGGTTCTCTCTGAACAGCCATCCATCCATGTCTACTTGCCAAGCTCAGATCTGTGAGAAACCCTGATTCAGAAACAATAGCTGGCACCTGAGAAATGACACCCAAGGTTGTCCTCTGACCTTTACATGCAGACGCACGTGTGCGTGCAAACACACATACACACACACAGATGTACACACAAACACACATACATATATACACATTAAACCAGACATATATACACATACATGACATACATACAAACAGACATATTACGGTACTACAAACACACACAAGAACCATGTGAACTGCAGAGTCTTCAACCAATGAAAGCCTAGCTACAAGCAGCCAGGGAATGCAGACCAACCCGCAAGCTTATAGGCAGAGGGCTTTGAAACATGGTCCATGTGAGCCGCCTGCTTCTCATGTCCGGCCTCTGGCCAACTGGTAGCAATCAGACAGGACACTGGGGCACACAGGAAATCTAAAATTAGGTTTTACTACCTTGCATGGAGGATTTATGGGATGGTTTAATTGCTGGTTTGGGGACTAAAACTCAGACTGGGAAGGTGAAACCATCTTTCTGGACAAGCCCAGGGAGCCATGTGTACCTTGTGAACTTCATCTGCAGCAAGAGAAGACACACAACTTCAGGGAACAGAGAACATGACCCTGCCTCCTTGAACCCTGGTACATGTCACAGCCAGGAGCGCACTGCTTACTGCTACTCTGATTTATAATAGTAGGCAAGTTCGTGTCTTCTGGTGGGATCAGTCTTCAGACTACACACATACACAAATAGTAAAAGCATATGTATGCATGTGCATGCATGTGCACATGTGTGTACATGTGTGTATATTTGTCATGTGTGTTCATGAGTGTATGCACAGATAGATGTGCACATGTTTAAGTGTGAGTATGTATATGTGTGTGTGAGTGTGTATCTGTGTGTCTATGTATGTGTGTTCATGTGCGCAAGCATGTGTGTGTGTATGTGCACATGTTTAAGTGTGGGTGTGTATATGTGTGTGCATGTGAGTGTGTGTGTGCCTGTCTGTGTATGTGTGTTCATGTGTGTATGCATGTGTGTGTGTATGCATGCATGCATGTGTGTGTGTGCATGTAGAAGCCAGAGGTATCTTCCTTAATCATTCTCCATGTTATTTTTTTAGTTAGAAGTCACTCACTAAATCTGACCTCTGATGCAGCTGGCTGGCCAGCAAGCCCAAGGATCCTGTCTCCATCTCTCCAGCACAGGATTGCAGGTGCATGTTGATACATCTGACACTTTACACGGGTGTTGGAGAGCTGAAACAGGTCCTTGTGCCTGTACAGAAAGACCTTTACCAACTGAGCCATCTCCCCAGTATCCAAAGGCAATTCTGCACCTCGGTTTTAACACACATTTTTCTGAGTGTGACCTAACACAGGAGGTCAGCTGTGGGATTTTCCACTTGTGGCTTCATAACACTTAAAAGGGTCAGATTTGGTGTTTTCAGATTATAAGATTTTAACATTACCAGAAAATATAACACAATAGCCAGGATTGTACACAATCATTTTTGTACAATGCTCGTGCCTCTCTGTCCATGGTAACAGGTAGACTGCATCTTCTAGCAGGTAGGAGGCTCTTCCTTACGGGGCTGGCCTTCAGAGAAGCAGAAGATTACTTTCTCTGCCAGTAACAAGGAGAAGCCTGAACACAAAGTCCGACTCTTAACGCCTCTGCCCTGGTTTCTCAAACACACTCTCCCTTCATGAGAACCTGGCTCTCCCTCCCGTGCTTCGCTATTTTCAGTTCTTGGGTCATTTCTAGTAACTGCACTTAAGCGATCCTGTCAGCTCCAGGGCGTGGGTGGTTATTCCACTCCCCTCCTTGCAGAGCTTGCCCTCCATCTCTGAGTCAGCTGCCTTTTCATGAAAATACTACTCTGCAGCCATTTTCATAGGAATTTGTGCTGGCGTGGCTCTGTTTCCCTTGACACCGGCCCAAATGTTTTTCTCTTCGGATCGGTTTTTGGTGGAAGCTCGCTCGGCATGTCTCTGCATTGTTGTTTGTTTCTAGCCTATTTCCATTTTTTACTGGAGGGCAAATATCAGTCAATGTGATCCAGCTGGAGAAAGGCATCCGAGCCGCACGACCCGCGTGTGGATGTCCAGGGTGAGCTAGGGAGCCTCTGTGAAGGGCAAGAAATAAAGGCAGCCCACACGTGGCTTAGTAACATGAGAAGAGCTAGCCTCTATCTCAGGGACCAGTCTTTGACAACGTGGGCCATCTGATCTTGCGCTTTGAAAAATACCCTGTCACCCTTCACCATTTGAAGTGCATGGCTATTGACTGTGCATGTTCATTTGTGTGTGCCTGAATGTATGTGTGCACATATATGTGCATGTGTGTGCCTGAGTGTGTGCATATGTGTGTGTGTGTGTCTGTGTGTGTGTGTGTGTCTGTGCTCCGGAAACCTGGAGCCCAAGACTAAAGGGCTAACAAGCCCCAGGGATCGTTCCCCAAGTACTAGAACTACAGACACAAACCACTGGCCTTGGAATTTTACATGGGTGCTGAGAATCCAAACTTGGATGGCTGGGCTCAGCAAGCCCTTTACTAACTAAGCCATCTCCTTAGACCCTGATTTTGTGTGTTTAACGGAGCCTTTTTGGAAACACAAAGGCAACTGCCCATTGTCTCTGCTCTGTAACTGCTTGAAGACTAGAGCATCAAGCAGTAAAAATGGAACCGAAAAGAAGAAGGAAGGAGAAGCTGGGGTGAAGGAGATAGGAGAGAAGCCAGGAGAAGATGTGGGGGGGAGGGTGGCACATGGGACACAAAACCTGGAAGACAGATTTCCACTCTGCTCAAGTGAATGAGATACTAAGAATCTCAGAAGCCATCTCACATCTATGACCCAGGATTCTTATTTTTATTTGCCAGTACAGAGACTGAGAGCAAGCATTACGTTGCCAGAAAAACCCCACTCTGACCCTCGTTATCACTCTTAAATTGTCTTTATCCATAAGCTCTTGGAGAGTGACTACGCCTATGTTCTGTCTGGGCCCCAAGCGGTCTCTCTCTGGAGAGAACAAAATGGAGCCATCATTTCAAATGCAGTCCTGAGGTTACATATGTGAGTGCTAGGAAATCTAGAAATAACATCACAGAGAGTTCCACATATCATTTGCAGAAGGATAATACTAAGTGGGATATGTTTCCTGTACTGAAAACCCCAGACCAGTGCATATTTGTGAATAATTGTTCTAAACCAGGAAGTCCTTGAGAATCTCTGTAATCTTAAAGGGTAGATTGGTGGTGTTATCACCGCAGCCTTGGTCCCCTTCACCCCGTCAAAGAGTCCTGATACCCAATGGGAATGGGCAAAGGATACAGCACCTACCCCCAGAAAATCTACTCCAGCAACCCCTTCTTCCCAGACATAAATTTCCATGAGAGCCAGACACGAACAGAAAGCAGAGGCAGGCTATTCTGAAGGCATGGCAGATCTGCACCCTGATTTCATTAGACCCAAGGGCTTGTTTCTGTTGATCTGTGTGTGGACTCGGGTAAAACTTTGCTGACAGTTACTGTTGAAGTCGGCAGGTCCCACCTTATGGATCAAGGAGCAAGGAGCAGTGGGAAGAGGTCTGATGCTGAGGTAGAGGCGGAGATCTGTGTGCGCTGTGGGGGAACAGGAAAGGCCTAGCCATGATCAGACTTTATGAGGTGACTTGACTGGGTGTCGGTTATAAGGTCACTGAGCTCACCCACACACCCCCTGTAACATATATGCTGCTCAGCCTGAAGGGAAAAATCCAGCCCCACTGCTGTGATTACCACAACTTTAACCAAAAATAACAGACTCCAAGAGCTCATCTATGGCTTTTCACGCCCATAAATGTGGTCTGTCAGCTTTGTTGACCTTCAGCTGGGAACAGCATTTGTGAACCGGTAATCCTGCGCAGAGCAGTTTGTTCCAGGATCTTCCTCAGTGATATGGCAAACCATCAGCCCCCCAGCCCCCCACACACAGAGAGGCAATGCCTACAAACCCCTCCATGGAAGGACACGTGAGGGCCTTGGTTTCTGGATGAGACGCTTTTTTCCAGAATGAGTGAAGTGCACATGGCTTCCATTAGCATGTTATCATGTTTTTACCCTGTGCTGAGGTCATCGAACTCACGTGTTTCTGTATTCACACTCGTGCTCTGAATGTCACCCAAGCAACATCTATTTAAGAAATCCCAGTGTGTTATGCTTTTCTCAATACAGTTTGGATTTTAAGCTAATTTGTCCTCTGACGGGAAGTTGAGCTAAATGGATGTTGTGTAAGCATCCATCTGCCTACTCCACTGTGACTGGGTACAGAAAACATCTACCTCTGAAAGGTTTCCATCCGGTAGCCGTCATCACACGATGAGGCAAAGAACTGGGCTCAGGATGTCAACTCCATAGCTAAGTGTTCATGGAATCCTGCATTCCACCTCCCAGCACCCCATAAATGGACTGTAGCACCCAGTAATCTCAGTAATTGGGAGGTGGAAGGGGGTTCATGGCCAGCCTCGGCTGCATGGCAACTTTGAGGTTGGCCCAATACAAATCATATACTACCTCATAAACATATTTATACATAGATACACCGGAGAAGTGGGACTGGGCTATGACATTCCATGTAGCACCCACACTAGAAGGCACAGAAGTCAACTATGTAAAGTCGTGTTCTCCTCTCTGCCTCTACGTGACTGGCAATGAAGCATCCCAGCCAAAAAGAGACATTTGACAGTGGGTAGAACTTTGGCGGTTCCTTTTGTTTAAAAATCCAAGAGATGGTCTTCTCCATTAATGTCTGGCCACCAGCAACCGCCTGAATGAGGTATAAAACTTGATACAGTGATTAGAGTTGAGAGAAGCCTTGCATATTTTGTTTAACAGATTTTTTTTAATGGTTCTTTTATGGTATGCACGCCTGCGGGGAACAGTAAACCAAAGCAAGAGAATGAAATCCCCTTAACACGCACTGGCAACAACAGGAACACCCACCTACAGGGAGCCACGAGCTAAGACTGACTGCACTGCAGGCTCCAGGGCTGAACACAAGCGTCTTACTCAGGGAAGTAGGGGTGAGCACAAACCTGCCCGTGAAGACTTGCCTTTGCCTAAAGATTCAAGGAGGCTTTGGCTCTAAAACCAGCCTCATTTGACGGGCACACTAATCAATGACATGTCACGGAAGGGACGGGGCAATCACCAGGAGCAGCAGGCAGCAGCAGTTCTGTGAGATCCAGCTGTGCACTTTGGTTTAGGAAGATCCGATTTCCCTTGTAGTTGCCCTTACCAAACCGTAAGATCATACCGTCTGGAAAGTGAATTCTGCAGCGAGTGGTCCAGCCCACTGATAGTCCTTCATCCACTGGGGTACCAGCACTTTACAACAACATCTTCAAGTGATAAATGGCATAGCGCTCGGGAGACCCACAGAAAGGGAGCAGTGTCACGATGCTGGGATTATATTTAAATAGCGGATGCCCGCTAATATTTCATGTGCATGAAGCTGTCAGGGCATAAGTCCCACAGAGGCCACGCCATTTGTTACCAAGGATATAAAGTTTCAGTCTGAAAGCAAGTATTTTGTTTGGCCCCTTGAAAGCATGAAGTTAGTATATATGCAGCCCTGGGTTCAATCCCCATCACCACGGAATAATTAACAGCAATCATAATAGATAATGGGGTAAACTGACTCAATAGAAAATTATCGGTATATTTTTCCTTCCAGCTGGGAACCCTTGGATGTAGTGCTGAGGGCATTCCTGTTTGATTTTCTGTTTTCTTCAGACTTTGTTCCTGTACCTGTGCTTTCGATGATGTTGTCAGAGAAGATTCAATGTTCAAAAAAAAAATTCTACTTTGATTATAAAGTGATTTATTGAGCTTTAACACTGCACACAGTCCACCTGAACCCTAAGCTGAACATTCTAGAGCTGCAGTGGCCAAAATGGCAGCCAAAGCCATGTGGTTACTGTGGTACCTCTCGGTGGGTCTACACTGTGGTTAGGACCCACATACTGTGTCCTTAGATGAGGGGTGGGGGAAGCAATCCAAAATAGCTCACCAGTGTGGTTACGTGAATTGCCTTGGGAGTGATAGTAGTTTGGACATGTACTCTGGGAGCTTTCTCATTAGAATTAAAGTTTCTCACTGCTTTCCTCCCACGTCGCCTACAACACTTTAAACACAGGACATGACCTCTGCCTCCCCTGACAAGCAGGGCACTAGGGATGGCCCTTGTAGGCAGCTGTTGTTACCGTGGAACTGTAATAGTCCCTGAGGCACCTTTCTGAAAACTAGGGACAGCACAGTCACAGCAAAGGGGACCTGTGCCCTCGGGTGAGGTGTCATCTGCCATCTTCCACAGCTCCTAGTCTTTCCTTTCTCTGCCACGAATTTTATTCTTTCGATTCACTCTTGGGTTACTGAGGTTGGTATCCAGCTTGGTCTCTCCAAAACCCAGGAGGGGCCTATGCATTTCCTGCATTGTATGTGCTCCAGCTCCAGGGCTCCATACTTCCCACAAGACAAACACTCACAGAGCCTGTCTCTCCTACCCCTCTGCAGTCTTCACTTGTCTGTCCAGAACCAACACCATCACCATTGCTTTCACTTTGGAGAGAGAGTACTTTCTGGTCCTCCCATGGCAAGGCCCAGAGGGTTCAAATCTTAGGACATGGATATTGTCCCCAGAAGAGTGGTGTACAAGGACATATGCAATTTGTCAAGATTCTCAAAAATACAGCAGATACAAATAGATATAGCCGAGTCTAAAGAGAAAAGATGTGGAAATATACAAAGGCAGATTAAGAATACAATATTCATGGGAGTCTCAGATACTGGCTGAGTGAGGTTATGTACAGTCCTCTTAAGATGAAATCTATCCAAAGACTCAGACAACTACTCTGGATGCTGAGGCCAAAACTGAATCCACTAGAAAGAAAAGACAGCTGACTCGGCAACAGAAACCCACCCAGAGCTTTGCACAGGGCTGTCTCTGCTGCATAATCCATAAAACCCATTGGTCCTCATCACACAGGAGCCACCACTGAGGCCTGCACCCATCCAAGTGTGCTCACCTTAGTTCATGGCATACACACGCACCCATCTCCTCTATAGATTCTGTGACATATGCATGATCCACTTCTGGATATTAAGGCATGTAAGTTCACCCTGTTGTTGTTTCACATCTGTAATAAAATACCCTGACCCAAAGCAGCATGAAGAAGGGATAGGTCTGTTGCTGGAATACCAGGTTAAATTCCCTTGCTGGGGAGGGAGGGGTCAAAGCAGAAACTAAATCAGCCAGACACTTCACACCCACAGATGAGAGTCTTAAACAGTCACAACTCAGTTTCTGACCCCTCTGCGTTCCCTGCATTCTCTGGAGCCTGTGTTAACTTCCACTTGGAGGTTATTGTCTCAAAGACCTTGCCTTAGAGTGTCCTGGCATGGATACCCTCTGCTCAGCAAAAACTATCTGAAGCCAAAGCAGATGTCCACATAACTAGTTAAAAGAGAAAGTGAAAGACACACCACAGCTCTCTGGAGTCAGACAGACAGGTGACAGATGGGCTGCATGCTGGATTATTCCAGCATTTCCCAATAAATAGTCAAAGGTTTGTCTAATGTCTCGATAAGGTGTGGTGCTTTAATAATCTTTGCTCAATTCATGCTTGCCATTTAACTTTTAGGACAGTCCTTGAATTCAATAGGGGAATCAATAAAATTAAAATGTGTTTCCAAGTCACTTGAAATTAATGAAATAAAATTTGGCGTGATTTAATGCTTAATTATTGTTAAAGAAAAAAATAGTGCTGCTAAGTGCGAGTCACACAGCACTCTCAGTGTGCACACAAGCAGAGCCTTGCTGCGAGTCACACAGCACTCTCAGCATGCACACAAGCAGAGCCTTGCTGCGTCATAGGACCTGTGAAGGGCTATATTGCATTACCTATTATAGACGTGCAATTTTGTTACAAGGTACTCAGGGAAGCACTGCTTTGGGGCACTCTGCCGGGCCCTCTGTATTTGCAAGTATTAGCAAACTGCAAAAAATAAATAAATAAATAAATAAATAAATAAATAAATAACCTCAATTTCATCCCAGGACGTTAGAACCTTAGAATTGTTACCACTGCAGCTACAGTACGCTTTTCTGTTGATGTGGCAAATGGAAAGCCATAAATATCTCTCCGTCTTGAAGGCAGGGGCTTTGGGTGGGTCTCAGGGTTCAGGGTAAATTCTACTCAAACGCTGATCTAGCATACGTTCTCTGGAAAGCCTGGAATGCTTCTTAGATTCGATCTTAATTGTCTTTACGCCTATTTAAAACTCTGCAGTAAAGTAAACCTCACCGTCAGGGTCACAGAGACTGGGAAGTACTTTTCAATACCGAAAAGGCAATTTTTTTTTCCCTCTCCACTTTTGCGCATTCTGTCATCTTGCTGCTGTGTGGCGCAAAAAGAGCAAGCTTTGCACAAGACAGGTTTAAACTCCTCGTGATTACAGAGTCGGATCTGTCCATCCATCCACGGGAAGGAAGCTCACGGGCCCGGTGAGGTTGACATGGTGCTAACCAAAGCCTGGCGGCTTTCAGGGCGGGGTGGGGGGTTGGGGGGGTGGAGTGGGGAGACAGCTGACTTCTTACAAAATGTTTTTACCTTGCTCCTTAGGTTCAGACCCTGTGAGTTGTTAGTGATTCAGAACAATTCCTTTTGTGCGAGCTTTGTTAATTACTGATGCTCAGTTCAGATCTAGGCAGTCATCTAAGTCTCTGCCTCTTTCAATGTCTCCCAGCGTGGTGACCGTCCCCACCCTCCAACCAGGTACTCTTACATATTCTTTCTGTCCCTTCTTGGAACCTTTCCTCCTCATTCACTAAAGTTTTGAGCAGAGTCCTGTGCATCAGTTACACACGCAGCCAGGTGTGCACAGGGATCCTGGGTTCCCAGAACCCCTGGTTCATAGGAACTTACACCTCCCACCTCCAGGCTCACAGCTACAGACAGCAGCGTGGTGCCAGCATGCGCCATGTCTCTCCACGCATTATGAACTTATCATCAGCCTGATGCTATGACACCTGCCTTGCTATCAGCCCAGCTCTGCCTGCAGCAATGGTGGAGGAGACACGGCTTCCACACAACCAGTCTTGCAGAGGGAGCCGCATATGATTCCAAGAAACTAAGGAAAATGACTTAATTCAGCAGAATTCTGTCCAGAGTTTTCTTTAGGTCCCTAAAGGCCCTGTCACAGCTAAATCCTGTCACTTTAGCTTTCTGAGGTCCATCACTGACAAAAGCCCAATTCTTCAGTCAGTGAATTAGAACTTGGTTACCTTTCTCAGTCACACATACCTCTGCTCAGGAAAGATGGCAGATGGACGGACCTCAGGCAGTCTTGTAGAACCTGCCTGTCTGGAGAGGTTCCTGTTCAATACAGTCTCTGACTCCCAAGATACCAGAGAGCCAGGGCTCTCCCTCCTCTACTCTTAGCCGCAGCTTCAACAAACACCATCACCAAGAAGGACCACTGCCTTGCAGAAGCCGCGGGAGGAGGGATGGGCCAGAGAAGCAGCATCTCTCCTATAATCCACCCCCAATCTTTGGCCAGAGATCTAGCAGGAAAGAGCCACTGGATCGCAGGTATAGAAAGTGACTATAAATCCTGAATTTTTAGTGGTCAGACTGTGAGGCACACAACAGGCTGTCCTGTCTCATAGCCACTAAGCCACTGAGGGCTGCCTGAGTCTCAGGGTCTGGAAGGAGGAAGGTTTCCTCATTGCTATTCCTGTCAGCGACTGTAGAGAGGCAGCATGAAGATCCGTGCCTACTAAGAGCTTGGGTTTTCTCTCTAGAGTTTGTTTTGCAGGAAGAAATTACTAGGAAAAAATATTAGCCCTACAGAGTCACACTTACGATGAGAACATGTATGGAAACCCCCTTTCCAGTTATCCAGTTCAAAAGCAAGGCTTGCATCTCACATGGAACAGCTACATTTTTAAAAACCCTCTGAGCATGCTGACAGTTCTCCCCAGGTCTGATCTGGTGCCTATTTCTCCCAGATCAGAATGTTTAAGTCTTAGGTGACCTCATCTAAGTAGCCTGCCTCACACTCTTGCAGGTTACCGTCTCATGAGCAGCCTGTTGAGCAAGCCTGATCTTCCTGCACATGCTTTGATGCATACTGTGTCCTTCCAGCATTAAATGATTGCTTCTCAGACATGGGAGCCTTCCTGCCTATGACCAGCTACTACGAAAACAGGACACTTCAAAAGTTAGTTAGGATCCAGAACTTAGATGGACAGCTCCGTTTTTAGACACACCCTTTAATTTCTTGCTGTCATCTACATTTTACTTGTGCTTAAATTTAGGAAAGTAATTTTAGTTCTCGACTGCCCGCCTGCCCACACTAAGGCCCTAGATTCACAAGCATGGAGCACCGAATCCTCTCTCTCTCTGTGATACTGAAATATCTGATATAAATTGTGATGTTGAAGGGAGGAACCCACCCCTGGATATTTTGCAAAACCTGTTCACATGAGTGTAAGTAAACAGAATTCTCTGGTTACCTCCAATAACTGCCCTGAGGTGATTCACCAGAGAGGTCCGATAGCCTCGATGTGCATTAACAGCTAACAACTGCCCACGAAGAAGGGTGTTGGAAATACCAATGAGAAACAGTAACCGTGAGGCTGGGCACTCGTGTGTATCACCCACTCCCATATTAGCAGACCTCGAAATGCACTCACCAGGGCCACCAAGCACTTCAGTCACCTTTCTATTTAAACACCTCGAGTGCATCATCTTGTTTCTCTCATGAACACTGAGCCTGCTCTAAAGCATCTCAAATTCAAGATGAAGAGTGTAAGCCATGCCTCAAAGACACTGCCTCCGTGGGAGAGTCCAAGGGTCTACACTTACAGAGAAAAGCAGCAAAAGTCCTGTGTGCTCCACTACAATGGAACACTGAGTCCTGCAGAGAAGATAGAATAAGCCAGGGAACAAGATACCTGCACTTACAGAGACAGCAGTGAGCTCAGAATCACAAAGCAGAGACTCTTGTATGACCTAACTCCTGTGTCTAAGGTCCCGCAATCCTTAGCCCTGATAAGTCTCCCCAGAAAGAGGTAGATGTCTATCAACATGTCCCCAATGGAGACCTGTGACAGAGCTGACAGCAAGACACTGATTCAACCTGACAGTTTCCTCACAACCCAGGCTCCAATGACTAGTGCAAACCTGGGAATGTTTGTCACGGGGGAATAGGGGAGGGTTTTTGAAACATTAGCTCCTGTGTATCTTGAAATAAATGCTCCTTTTGATTTGATTTATTTGATTTTTTGTTAAGATAATGAACAAGAAAAAAATCAGAGCTAACATTACTTTTAGGAAAGGAAGTGTTCAGTTCTGGCATGAGGTATGTTTAATAAATGCACACCATGCAAGACCGTAGATTCGAAGGTAAGCTAAAATCATTTTGGACATATCTCATGTATGACTTACTTCTTAGTTATAAATCTGCTTTGCCACTGGCATCTTTACCATGTATAAAACATCTGATTTTTTTAAAGATGAAAGTCTCAACAAAGTTTTTATTTAATATCACACAAATCCTGCAAAAGAGGGGGGGGGAGGATGCTTGCACACAGGTGCACATGCAGCTCTATGTTCCCAGCCGTCTGATGACAAACAACGATTTTACAAATCTTAACTGAACAGGTTGGATTTAGTCACCAAGGGCTTGTGAAAAGAATAAATGTGAAATGTGTTGCAATTCTGCTTAGAATTTTTAAAACAAAACGGCGTCAAGCATGAAGTTACAAAATTGGTAATTTTAGGTGGCACTAGGATTTTTATATTCACTAACAAATATTTCCAAACTTAGAATTCTCACTTTCTAGCTTGGTGGCACATCTCAAAAGTCCAGGACACAAATCAGACTGGAGTTTCCAAAACCACAAAGGACATTTGTGATGTGTTGTCGACTCCTATAGCTTTTCTTGAGAATTTTAAAACTTTATATATTACCCACAAATTAGTACAGCACGTCCTGTGTTCCGCGAAATTATTGTTTTGATATTAGTAGCTCACTGTTTGACACCAGTGATTAATTCATATGTCTGGCTGGGATTTTATTTATCTCCTGTATGGTGACAGTCCTTGGTTAGAGCAGGACCCCTAAGCCGGATACTAGCAGAGCAAGGCTTACTTCTAGGCATGTGACAGCTTTAGGTCCAGGGACTCCAACTCCTTGGAGGAATGGAATGGAAGATGCTTGAAAAGACACAGTGGCGACTCTACACCCAAGTGTGTTGCCCTGCTCAGGGTGGAAGGTTGCCCTCACTTCAAAGTTATAACACGTGCACAGTGAAATCTTTAGCATTTACGACAGTCTGGGAAATAAACGAAATTATCTTTACATCCATAAAGAATTTGTGATCCACATCTGCGTTAAAATCTTGCGTTCTTCCGGCAGTTTAGATTGCTGTTAAACCACTCATAATAACATTTAAACCTTATGCTAAAAACAACCGGGTGCAGCGCCTGTCACAGACGTCTGTCTGTCTGTCTATCGTGTAACAGCGGTAAGTGGGATTTCAGAAGAAAAAATTACAGCCGCATTTATAAACATCCCCAACTTTCCAAAGGTGGAAGGCGATCTGGGAGCGCAGGCTGCGGAGGTGAAGAGGGACCCTGGGAGAAGCGGGCACAGTTCTGTAACCTGGTTCGAAAGATGGCATCCTCCCGCCCCCTCACCCAGATGTCACCCACCAGCTGTGACCCACAGGCTGCCTCCCACATGCGCATGTCTCTGTCCCAACACTGTTGCTGAAACTGACAACGGCCTCTTGGCCACTCTGATCCTGAAGAACACCGCCACCACGGGACATGGAGGACTTACCCAGAGCTCGGTGCCGTCGGGGAGGGTCTGTCCAGCTCGTGGGTACCCGCGCGTGTCCGCGCCCGCGTGTGCCCACGCACATGCCGGGCCGGGCCGGGCAGCACTGACTCTAAGGGTGCTGAGTGGTTCAGCTCCTGGTGTGGCGCCGGCCTTGGGGAAGCTCTGGCTCCCGCCAATCACTGAGCAGGGCTGGCCCGAGGCGGCTGGGACAAGCCTGGAGTGTGCTGGGGGCGGGGCGGATGCGCGGGATGCGGGGACCAGGTGCAAGTGCGCGCGTGGGCGTGCAAGTGTGAATGGAGATCCTCAGTGTGGCGGAATTGCGTGTACTCGTGTCCCTGGACGCCAGGGGGCTCGTGTCCAGGGGCAGGATTGGAAGGCGCGCCCCTTGCAGGGTCAGCAGGCAGGGCTGAGTGATGGAGAAGAGGAAGAGGAGGAAGGGGAGAAGGAAGAGACAAGAACTTAGATGGACCAGCGGAACAGAGAGAGCCTCCTCCGCCGCACCGAGCCTGCCTAGCGAGAAGAACCCAGACACAATTCCGGGGAGCTAAGCTGTGCAAAGAGAACAGGAGGGGGATGCCAGGGGACCCGGCAGGACTCTGGTAGGGAGTGGCGCCACAGAGGTGCAGCTCCTCCAAAGTCCTGACTGCTTTTAAGAAGTAGTATTGTATTTTTTACCCGGTCTGGTTACAACATAAAAGTTCAAATGCGTGCGTCTGCAGAAGTTTAAAACAACCCTTGGACTGCCTTGGATGCTAACGGAAAAGTCTGTCCACGTTTCACCCAGGGAAAGAAGAGATGTGGGTGCTGAGTTGTCACCTTTAATAAGAATCCAGGAACTACCGGCTTCTGAGATCAGGGACCTGCTTTGGGAGGAGTTGGATGCTGGGAGGTACAGACAAGCTTGGTGACAACTGAGGCTGGGCTCTGCTTCTTCGTTTTGGGACTCAAGGTCACAGCCCCTCAGACGTCTAAGTCGGCAATGAATTCCGACATCAAAATCCCAGAGTTCCACTTACCTGATCCTCCTTCTCCGTCTTCCTGTCTCGTGGGCGTCGGGACCTTCAAGACCACCGTCTCTGCGAGGTCTCTAGAAACTGATCCCCCAGCGCCCTCCTGCATGTTGTCCCCATTCCGACAGACTGAAAACTACCCATCTCCCTCCCTTGACTCACTTTAACAGCCAAGAATTTCAGCAAACAGCCAGAAGGAAAGCTAAGTCGTCGTCGTTGCCTGCCCCCACCCCCCAACCCCCGCCCCAGGGAAGGAGGCGAATAAGCACTCTTTTAATTTGAAAAATAGTAATTAAAACTCCTTCAACTTTTAAGGCTACGCAACCTAATCTATTAATTGGGCGCTATTAACATGCCGTTTTACTGAGCGTAGCACACAGAAGTCCGATTGTGACGGAGGGGTGTTTTCAATGAAAGTGGAGTTATTTTAACTGCAGACTGTTTACTTTTCTGTGGTTTAGTCTATAACTTTCTCTTTTTCTTGCTTCAGAATTCTGCTCCATGAAGCAAAGCCCTTAGCTCCCAGACATTCCAAAAAGTCTGCCAAAATAATAGAAAAAAGAGAGAGAGAGAGAGAGAGAGAGAGAGAGAGAGAGAGAGAGAGAGAGAAGAAAAAATACAGAGAGACCCCCCCCAAGTCTGGGTCAGACTTAGGGTTGTCTGTGGGTAGCACCAGCAGGCTCCTCCTAGGCACTCCTCCTTAGGCCAGTTAAATAAAAATAAAAACCTTCGGGTCTCTGTGTTTGCTAGGAAAAATAAAATAAAATAAAATAAAATAAAATAAAATAAAATAAAATAAAATAAAATAAAATAAAATAAAATAAAAATGAGTCTAAATAGTTGAACACAGATATTCCCTATTCCAAAACGTATGGGTTCTAGTGTGACCTTTAACCCCACAGATGCCAAAGTGAGCTCATTGATCTAAGTAGGCAACAAAGTATTTCCCTGTAAAACTGTCCTCTTTCATGAAATTGCTAGGGTACTTGAATTTTCTAGACCAGCTGCCCCATCATGATGGTTCAGACACAAATCCACCTCTCTTCCTGGGTGGAAAAAAAGAGAGAACAATAAAAAGTAGTATTGAAAACAGAAGTTTGCAGCATACACACATCCTCTGCTTGGTAAGACAGTGATTCTAAGGTGGGATGCACAAAACTGGTGTTGAGCTGGTGCCTCTCCTCCTACCCATCATCATCTGCTTAGTCCTTTACTATCCTGTGCTCACTGGTAACAATGTTTGTTTGTTTATAACATGATAATGTAGCCCAGGTTGACCCCAAATTTACTATGTAGCTGAGAAGATCCCTGACTTCCTACCTCTGCCTCCGGAATGCTAGGGGCGTTCATACACCCAGAACCTAACCCAGAACACAGTGAGCAGGAGCCAGGCACTCTGAACTGAACACTATCCTCAGCCCCAACAACTCACGATTTACAATGGCATCCTTCATTGGGGTCTTAAAAATATTTACACTGATGCTCCCATTAATCCTCAAATGTACACTTCGGTTCTTTATTTCTGTCATGCAATTATTCTGGATCCAAATCCTCTCACTGTGGTTCATTCTCTTGATAGTTAATTTACAAACTTGCCCCAAGAATTCCAGAACAGAGCTATGTGAAGTAACCAGGTTCTGACCCCATCTGGGGAGCTGGGGAGCCCAGGGAGCAGAGAGCCTCTGTTTTTTAACCCATTGCTTCCCTGGTCCATCTCTCAGTCCTCAGCAGCCCCCAGGATAAGAATGGTACAGAAAATGACAGCTGAGTGCAGCATGGGTCCTCACTGACAAATGGACACAGTCTAAAAAACAAAGAAACACCACTTAACAGAGAAAATGACAATTTCACCAAACTCAAACCATAAAACGTAATCAACGTAGGATCATTTGTGAAGTTCCCCCATTACTCTTCCCCTTCTTTCTCCAAAAGGTCCTTTAGACACAGATAGGGGATCTCTTAAAAGGAAAGAACAAAAATAAAGGGAGGGGAGGAAGAAGAGGAGGAGGGAAAGGAAGCAAGTAAGGAGGGAAGGAGGGAGAAGAAAGGGAGAGAGGAAGGGAAGAGGAAGGGAAGGAAGGGGGAGGTGAAGGAAGGAGGGAGAAGGAAGGGAGAGAAAAGGAAGAGAGGGAGGAGGGAGAGGAGAAGAGAGGGAGGAGGAAAAAAGGGTGGGAGAGGGAGGGATAGAGAGGGAGGAAGGGGAGGAAGGAGGAAGAAGGGATGGAGGAGACAAAGGAAGGAGAAAGGAGGAAGGAAACAAGGAAGAAAGGATGGATGGATGGATGGATGGATGGATGGATGGATGGATGGATGATGGATGGATCACTCGTGCTGAGCCTTTTCACAAAGCTGAGATCTCTAACTTTGAAGGACCTTAGCATGCACAGATGGTGTTTATATTGCACCTTCTTCTATACCATCTCCTCAGATGGGCTCACCTTGCAGTTACAAAGCACTCTCTGCTCATCTAATCCCCCCATGACTGCGGCATTGTCAGGGTGATGGATGCTTGAGGTCAGATCGGAGGAAATACGTTTGGATGAGTAAGTCAGTAAGTTAATTTGTGAGGTCAGAGGTCACAGCAACGCAGATGCGTTCACTCTCCACACGCTGCGGACGAACACAGCCACTCCAATTAAGTTAAAACATTACTTAAAAGGAAGACTTTGAGGAGCAAGGCTTGACACATTCCAATAGAATTAGTATTTTTAAGGATCTCACCCAGGAGATGGTCGTCTTCCTATATAAAGTTTTGTGGTCCGTCTAATTCTTTTTAAAACCCCTTTTATCCAAAAAGATGTTTTGGATTAATTTAAGCGTTTGTCACTGGGTAATATCAAGTTCCTTTTCAGCAGAGCGTCTTGGACTGAGTTGTCACACCTGTTAAATATAAGAGTCCTTTTCTTTTGATAGTCTAAGAAGGGCCTTAAAAGGTTTATGTCCCTCAATATGGAGATTTAATTGTTTTACCTATAATAAAAAATAATCCCTATAAAATTCAAATTGGGGGTATTTCAAAGCTGGAAGAACTATTGGATTGGTATGTAAACGTTGCAGTTCAAAACGTCTTCCACTTTTAATATAGCAGGCACGGAGTTATGAGTTATAAAACCCTGGTTATCATTTTGGAAGGTCTGGTCTTTATTGTCCTTGCCTGGGCGTCTTTGAGCTCACTTTACGGCCCAGCAGTTCTGTGCAGGCATGTGTTGTATATGGGCAGGGTAGCTATCCCCCTGCAGTAAATACTCATGAAGGAGGAAATCTCAGTTTCAGCTGAGGTCTGGAGTGTGGCTTCTCACACTGGCACAGGGGCGTCATCGGTGAGCTCCAGTGTGGCAGACGGTACCATCTGAGGATTGCCAGCCTGTGAGATGCTCTGGCTTCGGATGCCTGAGTTTCTCCCCTCAGCCCCTGCTGGGCCAACTGGGGCTGCTCTCTATCCTGGAAATAGGTCCAGCTTGAATGAAGTTTAGCATTGCTAAGGGGAGGTCTTTCTCCTTCAAAAGCCAAGTACAGCCTCTTGAGGTGGTCATCACACACAGACACCACCAGACAAAGGAGGGCAGTACCAGAAAGCTAGATCAGGATGGCTTAAGTGGCATCCCTGGTCTCTCTCCCCAACAGGACACTCACCCCAATATCTGATGGCCTTCATTGAAAGATGGGTGCATTCCCTAAGGGGAGTCCTCAGGCTTCTACCACAGCATTACTATTGTGTTATCAGTAACAGCTCAGTAACAGTCAGGTTGGGGTGTTCTGTGCCCTTACAGACAAACTAGTCCTGTGCATCGCTTCCCCCCACCCTCCAGTATCTGTCTCAGAGGCAATTTGTCTGCAGCCTGCACAGCAGTTCCCAATAACACATGGTGACCACAAACTCCTCCGTAAAATTGCATAATGCATAATTCCTATCAACTTGCATAGTGCACGAAGCAAGCTGATGTGAAACACATTGTACATCTGTCAATGAGCTTTGGTGACAGGGGTTATAAGAAATAGACCCAAGGCTCCATTTGTATTTTTTAAATGGAATTATCTAGAGTACAAGAGGATTTACCCTAGCCCTTCTGATGATTACATCTGGGCAATTCACTTGGCGTTTTAGCTAGTATGACAACACTATCTGTAACATTCCGGTTGGTTGCGTCTGTCGCGTGAACTTTAATGATGTGATCCCTCGTGATGAAAATAGTGATTTCTTTAAGCTGTTAGGACAATTTCTTCTCAGGGATTTTGTGTTGATAATCGTATTGATAGTATAGTAACACAAGTAAAACTTATTTCTTAATCGCTTTATCTAGCTCTCTGGGTAGTAAATTATGTGGCTATAGATGATGGTATGATCAGAGTAGGCCAAAGGTCGACTCAAATATAACACTCTGATAACTAGCTGCCATGTTCAAGAACAGAGGTCCAGCTCTTGCCTATCACATGACCTGGGGCAGGCAGGTCACAGTTACTTGACTAAGGCCCAGTCTCCTTAGGCATTGAATGAGGCTGACATAGATGACCTAGAATTTGCTGTGGTAGTTGGAATGAGAAATGTCCCCCACAGGCTTCCATATTTGAACCCTTGGTCCCCAGTTGGTGGCGCTGTCTGGAAGGTTGTGGAACCTTCGGGAGGTGGAGCCTTGCTGGAGGGAGGCCATTACTGCTAGGTCTGGGCTGTGAGGTTTTATAGCCTTGCCCTGCTTCTGTGAATAGATGTGATCTCTCAGCCTTCTGCTTCTGTGCCTTCCCAGTCATTATTCGACTCCCAGCCTTGAAATCATAAACCAAAGTAGACTCTTCCATAAATCAGTTTTGGTGATGATATTTTATCACAGCAACAGAAAGTAACTAATACCTTAGCTAAATACAGGGCTTCCCAGGGACGCTCAGGCGTAATTCATCTTCACGTATTGAATGACTGGAAGCTGTGGAGGTTTAAACAGGCATGTCCCCCATAGATTCATGTTTTCAAATGCTTGGCCCATAGGGAGTGGCACTATTAGGAGGTGTGGCCTTGTTGGAGGATGTGTGTCACTGTCAGAGAAGGCATTGAGGCCTCCTATGCTTAAGCTGCACCCAGTGTGGCTCACAGTCTAGCTGCTGTCTTTGATCAAGATGTGGAACTTTCAGCTCCTCCGTCACTATGTCTGCCTGCATGCTGCCATGCTTCCTAACATGATGATAATGGCCATGCTTCCTGCCATGATGATAATGGACTAAACCTCTGAAACTGTAGCCCCGATTAAAGGTTGTCCTTTATAAGACTTGCTGTGGTCATGGTGTCTCTTCACAGCAATAAAGCCCTAACTCCAAGAAACACCTCACACACACTTCTTGCCACTCTCCTTATCAGGGTTCCTAGGATGCCTTCCCTTCCAGCTCCCATCCATCTAGCCTGGGTGAAGAACAATGGCCTAACCTGGTCTCCATCTCCAATCACCCGGGGCCTTCTAAAATACATCCATCTTCTAGACACCTCTCTCAAGTCTCATGAGCCAGAGCCCCAGGGAACAGGGAGATTGGAGGGTGCAGTGGATAAAAGCTTTGAAAGTCCTCCATAGTTGTATGATGACAGCTACGGACCTTACAGCCCTTGAGTCAATGGCAGAAATCATTGCAGATTCTTCACCTAATCAGACATTTCTAGGTGAGTGCATTTAAAACCCACCCTGAGGTTGGAAGATACTCCATTAGTAAAGTGCTTGCTCTACGGGCATGAGAATCTGAGTTTGTAAAGATAAGTGTGATGGCATTTGCTTGCAGGACCAGCACTAGGGAGGTGGAGGCAGATGATGCCTGGGAAGGGCTTTTAGGACAGCCTGGCCAGTGGTATTGGTTAGTTCCAGGCGAGTGAGATAAACTCCAAAAACCAAGATGAGAGCTGGAGAGATGGACCAGCAATTATGAGTACTAGCTGCTCTTCCAGGGGATGCAGGTTCGATTCCCAGCATCTACATGACAAGTCACAATCAGCTGTAACTCCCATTCCTGGGAATCTGACGCCCTCTTCTGGCTTCTGTGGGCACTGCATCCACATATTGTACCGTCATGTAGGCAAATCACCTGTACACGTGAAATGAAACAGTGACATAAAATAGTGGAGGACATCCAGAGAGATGACACTTGAGGTTGACCTCTGACCTACACACACACACACACACACACATGCATTTACACTCAAACGCATTTATGTACCCCTCCACACAAATATACATACACACAAATAAAAAAAATAAAAATAAAATCCTGTCCCCAGACAGCCACCTAGCCAGAATCCCTTCTTTTTATCACTAATGACCCTCTTTTTCTCAGTCACAAAGTCTTGGAACCTTGGGATCTCATGGTCACTGTCCTCTTTAGCTGTAGTGGCTTCTGTCTAGACTGTGGCAGCCAGGGACTGGAGACTTTAAATTCATGAAGCAGGTAAGCCAAGAGGTAAACCCAACTCTTAAAAGTGCCCAGCATGGGCTGGAGAGATGGCTCAGCAGTTAAGAGCAGTGCCCATCTTCCAGAGGTTCTGAGTTCAATTCCCAGCAACCACATAGTGGCTCACAACCACCTGTAATGGGATATACTGCCCTCTTCTGGTATGTCTGAAGACAGCTACATTGCTCAATTCTAGGCTTGGTGGTACACACCTTTAATCCGGGCCAGACCTTCTGCTGGAGACCTATATAAGGACATTGGGAGAAAGAAGACTCTTCTTCACCTGCTTGCCTTGTGGGACTGAGCAACTGCTAGATCCTTGGACTTCCATTCACAGCTGCTGCTGACCATTGCTGGGGAGTTGGACTACAGACTGTAAGTCATCAACAAATTCCCTTACTGTATAGAGACTACCCATAAGTTCTGTGACTCTAGAGAACCCTGACTAATACATATACATAAAATAAATAAACAAATCTTTTTTTTAAAGTGCCCAACAACTGTCCGGTTTGGCATCCTCCCTTATCCCAGCCTTTTACTGGTGTCTTTGTGGCAGCCCAGGGCCACTTCTTTTCTGCCCTCACCTGTTCCGACTTCACCACGTATGCCAGTGACTGTGTGCACACATTCAGAGGTGCTCCCAGCTCTCTTGAAACCATCACACAGGAAAAGGAAAGGCACTGTGATCCTTCTGGCCTGTCCACCTGGTCCCTGGTGTCTCCCTGAGCCACCTGGCCTGGGTCCCATCTTGCATTACCTCCGATGTAGTGGTCAGATTTCAGGTGAACTTGCTAAGGTGGTGAATTGAGAGTTACCAGGATGCTGCTTGCTTTGCCTGGAAGAGAGGATGCTGTTCTCTCTGAAACTTGCTGCTGGTAGAGATGGAGAGGCTGGGACTTCTTACAGACGAAAGTCAGGGTGCACTGCCCCACAGTGAGCTGTGTCTCTCCAAGACTCTCTGCCTTCCTGGAGGCCTTCACAAGCCCAGAGTTCCCATGGTTGGGGCAAAAGGAGAGTATCACCCATCGTCAGGGTAGGACTAGTGAGATTAGACTCAAGAGGAGACGAAAACACGGAGAAAGAATTTTTCATAAATCCATGGAAGGTTGAGATAAACAAAGGAAAGAACAGAGAGCCACAAAAGGGTGAGTCCCTGAAGCCTTCTTTGGCTTTGCCTGGAGATGTGTAGCAGGTGACAGCAATGCTCTGAAGCTGGGCAGCTGTTCATCCCAAATCTCTAACAAGCGCCCTGGAAGCACCCAAAGTCCAGAGCCAGGAAGAGGAGGAAGGCCTGAGCTGAGCTCCCACAGAACTGCTGCAAAGGGGCAAGTCCATGGCCCACTGTGTAAGTCAACCTTGGGGTCTGTAGGCTGGGTACAGGGCATAATCCAGCCTTGGTATGTACCCACCAGCAAATATGCCAGGAGGTGCCAGGACAACCCCCAGAGCATCCCACCAATGTAGACTGAATAAAATCCAACTGGGTAAGAGCCCATCCCTAGAGACCAGTGCGTACTGAGTCTGAGGACATCATTCCCTCCAAAGAGGGAGCTACTCCCAGTGTGGTCCCTGGCTCTGTACCAGTCTGTGGAATGTGTTACCAGTTATGACAAGATAAGTCCAGAAATTGACAGTAAGTATGGAAAAACATTTATAGTAGTCTGACAGAGAGCTTTTATGTTCATTCAACCTAGTAATAAAAAAAATTCAAGCTTGGGTTTCATGTGCCTCTTTTCATTTCTTTCTGGTAACTTTTATTTTTTTCCATACTTTGCAAAATATCCATCAGCCCCATACTGGAAATTAGGTTTTCATTGTAGGCAACGTAAGAAATGTTGCCATGTATCCCCTGATACCTCATGCCTGACACCATGTTGGAAAGAGATGCAGAGGTAGGTTATCAGTCATTTTGTCAGAGGGACACCTGGTCCTGCCAGAGGAGGCTGTTTATTGGATCTAATGAAAAGCTTTTTAAAAAAAAAAAGATTTATGTATTCATTTTATGTATATAAGCACTCTATCTGTAAGTACACCTGCTCGCCAGAAGAGGGCATCAGATCCCATTACAGGTGGTCATGAGTCACCATGTGGTTTCTGGGAATTGAACTCAGGACCTCTAGAAGAGCAGCCAGTGCTCTCAACTGCTGAGCCATCTCTCCAGCCACCCCCTCCCCCAATGAAAAGCTCTTAAGATTTTTCTTGTGAAGCTAATTTGTGAATACTCCTTTGTGCAGGCAGCTGAGTCCACCACAACCCAGGGAGATGTTATTTGTGGTTTATCAGCTGTCATTTTGTGCTGTGAGTCCTCAGGAACTCAGGCTTGTTCTTTCTCTTTCTATAATAACCGCTTACCTACCATCTTGCTCACCATCGGAAACAGAACCCATCGTAAGGAATGTTTATGTTTTAATTGCTTTTGATGTTACATCTCAAACCTCAGATGGGGCTCTACACAACCCAACTCACACACCTCCTGCTACCTGATGTAACCCACAGGGTTAAGTTTCTGGCTTGGCTACCAGTGGATTGCCTCTCAGAGTTTGTTCATATTTGCAGTGGTCACTCCCTCACAAACTGCTGGATTCCCCTGTTCTGAGCACAAACGTTCTGTTCCGGGGTTCTCTAAAGCAGTCTTCCTCTGCATTACTGGCCCCATCAGCAATCGTAGGGATTGGTGGCCTACAGCTTCAGCTCCCAAAGGGACAACAGTCACTGAATCAAGGTCCCAGTTCCTTGTACCATACTGGCCCAGAGCGGAGTCTCCAGAGTTCCCTACATGGCTTCCTAGGCTTATGTTCAAGTGTCCACTGGAAGGGCATTGGGAAGCCAGCTCCTGGTGGGCGGGGTAGACAGTTCCAGATTTCTCACTATCCTATTGGCTACAGTGCCCACTGGAGGAGCAGGGTAGCCAGCTCCTGGTGGGCGTGGAGGGGCAGGGTAGCCAGTTCCTGCATTCTTACCATCAGCTCACTCTTCTCTGTTCCCTACTCTTCATCTCCTGGGGTATGAGCTACCTGAACCCAGACCCCGTCCGCAGTCTGCTCTTGAAAGGGCAGGGAGATGTCTCAGTAAAGTTATTTACAATGCAAGTGTACGGACCTGAGCTGGAGTCTCCAGAACTCATGCAGAATCTAAGAGTGCTGGTGTACACTTGTAATCCTGGCATGGGGGAGGCAGAGAAAGGACCCCTGAGCCTAGTCAGCCAACATAGAACATAGTCGGGGGTTGTAGGTCCAGTGAGAGGCTCTTCCTCTGTCTTCCACATGTATATGCACCCACATGCACACACACACACACACATCCACATGCCCACACATGTACCCAAATGCACATGCACACGCATGCTCACACATGTAAATACACATATACCCACAAGCACATCCACACACCCACATGTACACACACACATGCACCCACATGCCCACACATGTACCCATATGCACACACACATACACTCACCCACAAGCACCCACACACACCCGCGTGCACATGCACACACACATGCATCTACATGCACATGCACCTACATGCACATGCACTCACACTACACATCTGTTCTTTATGGAAACCAGAAGAAGCACCAACCACAGCAGTTGTCCTAGGGTCTCCGTGAATCCAGACCATCATCGCACAGCGCTGAGGCTTCGCCACCTACTTTGCAAGTAGAAGAGGTTGCAAGCATGGCCTAAGAGGAGACAAGAGCCAGGTGTCACAGCCAGGACTGGAATTTAGGAGCTCAGATAATGATCTAGAGACCCAGGAAGACCTGAGATCCCATCACTGAGGAGAAATGAGCTTCAGGAGCCCATCTGAGGACTGGAGAGGACGGTATCCAGGTCACATGGCACCTGAAAAATACACATGACTTCCTGTTACAGCTGCCTTCCAGCCCTCATCATCAAAGCCTGCATGGCTCAACCATTGCCTTGTGCACCACCTGACTCTTCCCTCTTTGGCAGCTCTTAATTTTTAGCCAAAGGGAGCAGAAACTAGAGGAGAGGAACAAAAATCAAGAGGGCGCAGCCTTGAGCCACTAATGGGTGACCATGGCTATAAGATGGATGTGCTATAGCGAGCAGGGTGCACTCAGCAGTGGGCACAGTACCCAGGGCAGCATGGACCCAGGTGGTGCTGAGGATGGAGAGCACGTCCGTCTGTCTGTCTGTGAATGGGAGAGAGAGCAGGAGTAAGTGTCATCAACAACAGAACTTGGGATCTTACGCTGTCTGTCAGTGGGGCAGGGTGTGCTATGTTCCGGGGCCATTCACACGCTCCTCCATTACACAGCTCAGCACATGCTAGTGATTATGTGAATCTCCATTCTGCCTTATTTATCTTGGTGCTCTCAGATCCTGGCACATGGGAGATGCTGAATAAAATTGAATAAATGTTTTTTAAATCGGGTTGAAATGAATTAAATCGAGTCTACTTTGGCTTGGATTAAAATACACTGGTAACGAAGACTAAACTATAAAGCCATCTCTCTCTCTCTCTCTCTCTCTCTCTCTCTCTCTCTCTCTCTCTCTCTCTCCCTCCCTCCCTCCCCCCCTCCCTCTCCTCATCCCCCTTCAATCTCCCTCCCTGCCCTGACTTAAAACTAACTACTTTGTGTTAATCCCATTAATCAATCAGACCCAGAGTTCTGCTCAGCTATACTCATA
Source organism: Grammomys surdaster (assembly GCF_004785775.1). NCBI lineage: Eukaryota > Metazoa > Chordata > Mammalia > Rodentia > Muridae > Grammomys > Grammomys surdaster. The sequence continues at coordinate 2,410,450 of NW_021620749.1, read as the reverse complement.
TTTGGTGAATGACTCCTCCTGGAACACGGCCCTCACAACCCAGCTCCAAAGAAAAGAGAACACGAGCTGATCCCCAGGAATGAGTCTCCTTGGGCCCACAATTGGGCGCCAAATTGCTAATGAATAGGTACATTTTACTACCCACTTGCCTGCAGCAGTTGGGATGAAAGGAGCGCTCTCTGCACAGCACCCTAACCCCAGACGAAGTCATCAAGGCTACATCCGTCTCCAGCGATGTGTCCCCTCCTTCCTCGCCTACCCTGTGGCTGAGCCCCAGTGGGTGCCCATCACCCATACCACCACCACCCACTCCACCACCACCCACTCCAGATCTCGTCTGTGGTGTTACTGACAGTTTTGTGGGCTCGTTCACAAAAGTGGCTTCGTTCTTTAGCTACCAAAGTCAATGGGCTTTAAAACAAAACAAAACAATTCTTGGAAGTGATCCCAGCTTGAGAATGAAACTCAACATCCAGCCAAATACAACTTCTGAATAATTTAAATGAGAGCTACTCAGTCTTCTGAAAACAACCCTGGCCTTGTGCTCTCTTCTGTGAACAGAAAAGAAAAAAAACCCAATGTGCAGAATTTGAGCCCTTGCGACGGTTTGGTTTGCACCGTAGGCTGCTGTTCCCATGGTGTCTCACACGGGGGTCCTTGGCAACATGTTTGGCAGATGGGAAACTGAAGATGCAGGTTGGATAAATTCCTATGTTGTATTACAGTGAAATCCATCAGCAGATTTTCCTGGAGTCTAATTTCTCTTCATTCTAATGGAGGCAGAAGCATGGAGCCGGTCCTTTAGCCTCTGTTTGGCCAAAATTTCCCACGAAAGTTCAGAAGAATCTGTGAACATTGTTTAGGAAATAAAAAGTAGACCCTTCGATGTTTCCTGAAGAATAACATTTCTTTCTGTTGCAAAGAAATCTCCTTTATCCTGGAGCCATGGTCACAGCCCCACATAGAGGAAACCAGAACCAACACAGAGGGCATTGTTCCACCCACTAGTGACACTCTGAATCACTTCTCAGCCTGTGAGTTGTGATATTCTGCATATCAGATATTTACTTACGATCCATAACAGTAGCAAAATCACAGTTACAAACTAGCAATGGAATAATTTTATGGTTGGGGGTCACCACAATTAAAGGGCCGTGTATTTAAGGGTGATGGCATTAGGAAGCTCTAGGAGGATACAAAGGAGAGACTAGAAAGGCTTGCCAGCTCTCACACCCACTATGCTGTGCTGGGGCAATGAGCTGCTCAGCCATGTAGGATGAGCCGATTTGTGTTCTAGGAACTGACTTCCTTAATGAAAATTTGGGCATCCACTCGTCAATCCACATAGAGGCTACCTATGCAAGACAGACTGTACATAGAGCAAAAGGTGCTATGAGGATTCTAGCTGGGGTCCATCTTTTCTGACCTCAGGAACCAAGCAGGAGTCCTGTAAAGAGACCAGCCCTGAGTTTACAGTCTTTGCACACTGTCTTCCAGCTAGTGGATCCAGTATCACCTGGAGAAAGGATGCACTCATTCAGTCACACAGCATGCAGGTACAGAGCCTGGCAGCATGTAGTACCAGGCAGAGAACACATACACAACAGACACTGGATTCATCTGGAAAGGCAGCATCTCAGTCTACAAGGAGTGTAAGACAGAAGAAAACTGACAACCCCCTGCGCCTGGACTTCATCGCAGATGCAGGTAAGATTTGCACAATGCCCATTGGCTGTAAGCAAACTCTAATTACACCTGTCTAGGAAGATGTGTTTAGAAGTCACCCTTACAAAATCAGCCTAAACAAAAACTCCCAGAGCCGGTCACTTTCCCTTCGGTCAGGTCCAGGCCCCAGGCCATGGGATGGTGCCACTCACGTGTACGGTAAGTTTCCCTTCTGTAGTTCAAATTTCAGGCATATCCAGAGATGGGTTTCCTAAGTGATTCCAAATCTGCCCAAGTTGACAGCAAAGGGTCACCATCACAGAGACAAATAAAATAAGTTTGAAACAACTTTTTAGCACAAATCTGGGTCTTTGTCACTACCCCCCTTTAATAAAGAATTGAGAATGGGCTGACAGGGTGGCTCAGGAAGAAAGGCACTTGCTACAAAGGCAGACGGTGTGAGTTCCATCCCTGAGACCAGAATGGTAGAAGGAGAGAATTGTCCTCTGACTCCAGGCTCATACACTATGGTTCAAGAACACCTCCAAAACACACACTTCAAATAATTGCAAAGTAAAGTGATAGATAGATGATAGATAGATAGATAGATAGATAAGGTAAATGATAGATAGATAGATAGATAGATAGATAAATAGATAGATAGATAGAGACAGAATTTAGACCCTAACCTGAGTTGTGTTGTGTAAGGATGACCAGGCACAGTTGGTGAAAAGCTAGGAATGCCCCCTTGCTGTGTGGTCTCTCTAGGAAGACAGAGAACAGGAGCTGAAGGCCACGAAGAGATCTGGATGCAAAATTACAAGTGAAACTTCTGGAGCCTTCTCAACCTTGGCTCACTAGCCGTCCTGTCTTCGCGAGGTTATTTGGCCTCTTCCTTCCCTGGCCACCCTGCCTGCCCCACCACCCATGACCACTTCCTCATTCCTTCCATGGCCCCTCCCCCTCTGCTAAGCACCTTTCAGCTCCTCCTTAGACTGGAGGACTTTCCCAAATCACAAGGATCTCTGTGCCCTCTTTTTTAGTTGCTGTATTTTCTGGGATGCTGTTGGGGATAGCAATTTCTAGTTTACTGTTGGGCCATTGCTTCCCACTGAGCGGCTGCTGAATCACATAAGAAACAATTAGGCAGCTGATTTTCCCACCGTTCACACGCGCCCAAAGGAGAAGCACGTGCCTGAAAGTGTGGCGCGCACCAGTTGCTCCTAAGGAGCTGGGACGACCGACCTCCGGAGCTCTGTACAGTTCTGAATTCCAACCGGTCACGTGGGGAAGTCTCAGGAGCCACGATCGAGAGAGCTGACCACCCAGTGTCCACGGTAAGAGCAGAGGAAACAGATGCTTCCAACCCGACTGCCCACTGCCATTCAGCTGGCTTCCTTCATCTTATTGCTACCACCCACATCCGGGGTGGGTCTTCCTACCTCAATGAACAATCAAGACATTCCCCTACAGACCTATCCACAGGAAAACCTGATCTAGATAATTCTTCATTAGACTGTCTATCCAGGAGGTAGAAGGTTGTGTCAAGTTGATAATTAAAGCTGACTGTCACAACTAGAAATAGATCCTCCAGAGCTTAGGATACAAACTACAACCAGGTTCTTAGGTTTAAATCAATCCCTCTCCCCCTCCCCCCCTCTCTCCCTCTCTCCCTCTCCCTCTCTCTCTCTCTGTGCTGCCTGTGGATCAAAACACAGAACTCTCAGCCTTGGCCATGGTGTCTCCTCATAGCAACAGAAGAGTGACTAAGACAGACGGAAATAAATCCAGCTTCTAACTTTTGAAAAAAAAGATACCAATGTATTTGTTATATTCAGCGAACACAGTATTATCTCCTCTCTCCTTTTCTTACTGGGGGGGGGGGTTGTTACTCTTCCATATTATCATCTTTTTTTTAATTAAAAATGTTCTTATTCTACATGTGTGGGTGTTGGCCTGCATGGATGTCAGTGCAAACTTGCATGCAGTGCTCGAAGAGGCCTGAAGAGGGCAGCAGGTCCCTGGAACTGAAGTTACAGAGGGCTATGAGCTGGGAATCGAACTTGTGTCCTCTGTAAGAGCAGCTGGTGCTTTTAAGCATCGAGCCATCACTGCAGCCTCCATTCCTCTTCCTTGAATGCATGGGGAAGAAGCTTGTTTTGGACAGAACAGAAGGGAAGGAGTCACAGCCCTGGAGACACTGTAGAAATTTTGCATGAGATTAAACAAAACCATTCAGAGGCTACAGCATGGCCTCACCTTGCGTTTGTGGCCCTTCAGCTCCTGGCTTTCTGGAATCTCATGTGGTCATAATGCTTTTAAGGTTTTGATCAGAGAAACTTGGCTTTTTCACTCCCCTAGAGAGGGTTGCATGTAAATTCTAGAACTTCACTGAGGAAATGGTGCCCTAAGAGTCTCTCTGCTTTCTTTTATTAATATGACTGTTTTAGCATGAATGGACAACATATTCAACAAGCCACACTCCTGGTAAGAGAATGACTAAGGTGTCCCTCACCCCTCAAAATCCCTTTTATCAGAGGACACACACTCTTTAGTTAAACAATCCCTGCAGCAGCCCTCCTGGCCTCCCGCTCCCTCCCAGAGCCCCACCTCCAAACAGTACCACACCCCTCTAGAAATGCTTGCTTTCTTAATAAAAACCATATTTAGAAAAAAAAAGAAAAGGTTTTCATGACCCATTGAAATGCCTGGACAGTCTTCAATGTCAGCTTCAGACAACACGTGTCTTATGAAAGTCTGGGGCCCCGGCTCGTTTGGCAGAGCGAGCTCTGTCCCACATCTTTATGAGAAAGAGGGACAGAGCTTCTGTTTTTGGCATTTTATATTGGAGTCTGCTTTAAGGGTGGAGGGAAAAAAAATAGCAACGTAGAGTCTAGACAGAGGAGATGGGGGTGGAGTCTGGAAGCCATTCTCGGGGCAAGGGCAGAGGCAGCCGGCGGAGGCAGCAGCAGGATCGCCTTACTCTGCCTAATTACACATGAAGAATGCTCACACTGCCGTGTTCCACGGTGGGGAAGGGATGCTCACACAGCGCAGTGAGATGGTGGTGGCAACCACCTGAGCATTCTGCCTGGGATAGCACGCTCTGTGCATCATTTTATTTTGTCTTTAGGGAAATAGGTATTCCAATGCCTGCACACACACACAGGCTCATGCACACACACGTACACACACATACCACCACATAGACACACACATACGTACATACAACACATTCACAAACACATATACACACATGCACACATACATATATACCATACATACACATACATACACACACACATGCATACCAACACATACACATACACACACATACACATACATACATACACACATACACACACACACCAACACATGCACACACATACCAACACATACACACACACACATACCACTACATACACACACACCAAAACATTCACAAACACATATACACACATACACACACATACATACACACATGCATACCAACACATACACATATACACACATACACATACATACCTACACACATACATACACACCAACACATGCACACACATACATACAAACCACCACATACACACACACCAACATACAGGCACATACATACAGACACAAATACACATACCAACACATACACAAACACACACACACCAAAACATACACTCATACCAACACATATACATATATACACACACATACACATATACCAACACATACACACACATACAGAAACACACACACACTGTGTTTTTAAGTTGGCAAAGGGACACACCATTTGCCCAATACTCTCATTATAAAGTAAGCTATTATGACGTGGAACTGCACATTTGTGCTGTACAGCTCACACAGCATTAAGATCAAGACCATGAGGCCCTGGGGCTTGCTGGAGGGTTTGATTTGCAGCTTGAGTTAACTTGACCCAATGGTAACTTGTAGATCACTAGCTTGCCAGCTCACAGCCACAGCCTTCTTGCTGGGCACGACCCCACAGTCATTTGAGATTCTTTAGTAGTGTCTTCTTCAGGATAATGCCTTTTGTAAGATATTAGCACTCAGTCTCAAAACAGACCCAGGATCTAAGGAAGGGACTCTATGAGAGTATGTGGGGTGGGGGGAGGACTTTAATGATGTATCATGCCTTACAGGAAGGATCTGGCATTCAGTAGCATTAAACAGCAGGACTCTGTGTGTGTGTCTCTGTGTGTGTGTGTCTATGTGTGTCTGTGTGTGTATCTGTGTGTGTCTGTGTGTCTGTCAGTCATAAAAAGAGACAGATACAGAGATAAAGACAAAGATAAAAGAGACAGAAATGGAGAGATGGAGACAGAAAGACCTAGAAAGAGACAGACGCAGTGACAGAGATAGAGGCAGACACTGAGACACTCAGATGGAGAGGCAAACAGAAGCGATGAAACTAATTCAAAGAACAGAGACACAGAGACAGACCCAGAAAGACAGAGATGCAGACAGACATAGAGACAGACACGTGGATGAAGAAAGACATAGAGACACAGAGACACACAGAGATGAAGATAGAGTCAGAGACTACCACTCTAAAATGAGAAATGAAGTAACTATGCCAGTCTCCAGAGAAAGGATTTGTGAGCTGTGGTCAGCATGGGGACCAACACAGCTTCTTCACATTCTGCAGGCCCTTCTGCCATCTTCTCTCCCAGCCATTGCTTCCAAGCCCGGTCATGCAGACACCTGGATGCTCCATTCCCTTTCAAGAAGAAAGCCTGACATTTTGCATTATGAGTTGAGGGTCTTCTGGGTTTGGAGGTGCAGTCTGATGCAGGTAGGGTCTGCCTGGATTAAGGATCCGGTACCAAAGAGGCAAAGCAAACATTTTAGAAGTTTCCGTGCAAATTCCCTCCAGCCAGGTAAGTGTGTGTCTCCCTCTTCAAGGGCAACACAGCCCTGTAAATAAACACAGTGACCTTTTTCATGGTTACTGTGATGACACATTCTGGCAGGCCAATGCTGAAGAGGATGAAGTAGAAGAATCATGAGTTCAAGGCCAGCCTGAGCTATGCACTTGGGAACCAGTAACATAGCTCAGTGGTGGAACACTTGCCTAACATACTCAAAGCTGTTGGTTCAATGTCAAGCATGGGCTCAAGAGGCTATAGTGAAAGAGAACTGAGGAGAAGACAGAAGGGCTGACAGGAAGTCTGGCACAGGGGGAGGTCTCAGCCTTGCCAATGCTCAAGTTCACCCTGGACCCAGGTCTTTCCTAAAGCTCCTGCTTCATAAGAAAGTTCCTATGCTCCGTGGTCAAGGTTTCATCTCCTCCCTTGTAGGATCTCCCACTCCAAAACCAGGGAGTCCACTCTTCAACACATCAGAGGCCTCTGTGGCCCTGTGAACTATTTCCCAGTCCATAAAATATAGCACACCCTTCCTCGATGCCCTCATACAAAGTGTCATGGTATCTTCATAGAACCCACAGTTCATGTTCCCTACCATCCGCATCATCTCTAGATGAGGCATGTAAATTTTGTGTCAACTCTTGCTACTTATTATTATTATTTTAGGAAATAAAAGCAATCTCAAAAGACACATGCACAGGACAGTCACCTTAGGCCTAGCTACCTAGTCTGTGGTCTGTGGCTGACTGAATCTGTGACCACGGAAATGGTTCTTAAAGCAAGCTGCTGGTGTTGGGATGAGCCACCAAAGTGTTAAAAAGTAACATTGGGCTATGCACCTGTCTTCGTAACTATGTATCTTGTGATATACACAGGCTTCTCTGTAAAATCTGTATAAAATGATCTAACTGGGATATCTCGTAGCTATCTTTGCATCAAAGTTGTGATGGGCAGATAGCTCACTAGATAACTTTTGCCCATCACAACATTGACTCCATGGAAAATTAGTGAGCATTGTACTGGAGACAAAACACAAGTCACAAATCTCCACGAATGATATTATAATAAATATTACAAGGGGAGCTTGCCAAGGAAATGCTTAATATTAATAGGACAGAAATTAAAATTGAGGTTCCCCCCCCCCATTCAAGTTTTCCAGGGCTGATTTAAGAAGCCACCTTGTAGGAGAACTCTCTAAAATCTTCTGAGCAACAGCTCCCCTCAAACCCTTACCTGCAGGGGGCAGCAGAGAGTTGCAGGCAGAGGCCCCTCTGGAGACTCCAGGGACAGCTCATCAGAAGAACCTGACACACCCCCTTCTGAAGTCTTCAGCCAGGTCGCTGCCTCTGGACATTATTGCAGGTGGTAACAGTATATTCACTCACTGACATGTTAGGGTTTGGGAAGCTGGAAGTCACAAAGATAAGGAGGTCAATGGGAACAAATGGATAACGACTGCATGTGGGGACAGGGCTTGGGAAGAGAATGACAGGCCTGGCTCAGTTACTACGGGGATCCGAGATTAGGGGCTTCAAAGGTAGACCCAGAGAGGGATGCACGAAGCTGTCACAGGGCAGGAGGGGGAGTCTTTTGTCTCAATTGGAGGCAAAGCCTAGAAGCGATTTCCTAGTTTGTTTTGGGTGAGCCTATTGCCTTGCCAGGACCCCAGCAGAAACTGTGATAAGGATGCAAAAAAAAAAAAAAATCCCAAAGATCTCCCAAAGTAACATGCTGTACCCTTGGGAACATGGTTAAGAACATTGGGATATCCACCATGGCATTCCAGAGATGCCAGCTCAGTAAAACTGAGCACAAGAGGCAAGACACACAGGTGTGGACACTGGTCCAGGACCCACCGAGTCCGCTTCACGTGAAGCTTACCATTTTGTTCTGTAGAAGGCAGGCCTTGCTGATAATGAAATTGAAGTCTAGTACAAGCCTTGCACAGGCCTCTGATTTGCCACAGCTCTATATACCTGCTAACTGTGACAAGAACCAGTTTCATGCATCTATCATCCCCGATACTCAGGAATCCAAGGAGAGTGGGTCACGTGAGCAGCTTGGGCAATGTGGAAGATTCCACCACAAAAGCAAGAGCAAAACAAAATTAAAACATGACCCACAACCTTCAAGCACCGTGCCAGATAGATCCAGGTAACACCATCACGTAAAATCTATTGTATTTGTTTTGATGGCAAAGAAGTAGAGATACAGGAAGTCCACAGGCTTTGACCTGTGCCAGACATACAAGATGATCTGAAGCTCTGTGAGTGATGATGGCGTTGTCCCCACTGCAGGGCAGTTCCAAGAGCTGCGTGACAAGCAGGTTATCAAGAATCCCTGCAAATGCAGAGCTGGGAACTGTGTAGATGCCACATCTGATGCCTGGGACTCCTCAGAAGACACTGGAGACAGCTGCTCCAGGTTTAGAATGAGGTCTGAGGAAGGGTCTCACGACCACAGCCACCAACGTTCACCAGGAAATCATCAGTGACTGTCACCGCCTCTCTGGAGCTCTGCTCTCTACAGTTCACTGTTGCCATTTCTTTTGCTCAGTTCTGGACTCTACCCTGTTGTCCTACACCCCTCTAAGACTGTCATTGTCACAACTGACCTTCAGTTATACATGTGAAAGGACGTTTCAGTCAATGACATCTTCTGATGCTTGTGCTTTCTGCTGTGACGGCCACCTTGCACTTCCTTAGAGTCATACATTGTTGAAGTCCCCTGTAGTGAATCTCTCATAGATTCTTTCCCAGTTAGCTGGTGCAGGACTAGTTTACAGAGCCTCTGGCACGCACATCAGGTTCTCAGAAGATTCCTGTAGTGGAGAACTCAGCATGGAGTTACATAACCCAGCTCTCGAGTGTTAGTCTCCAGTGGGAATGTGGTCTGCTGCAGGCCAGAAGGGCAGTGAGAGGGGACATCAAGCTTGCTGGGCTATCACCGAGACAGGCAGGACTCTGGAGAGGTGTCTCAGCAGGTAACAGTGTTTGCTGCTTTCCCAGAGAGCTGAGTTTGTTCCTTGGCACCCATGTTGGATGGCTCACAATGGCTGGGACTCCAGTGTGAGGGAATCCAACTTTCTCTCCAGCCTTCAGACAACTCAGAAACTTCAAACACATGATACACACACACACACACACACACACACACACACACACACACACACTGTTGTTTATTCATAGTGTCCTGAGTTGTCAGAGATACAGAGAATGTGAGGTGAACTTCCAAGTTTTCCCATAAGCAGATTGTCATATCCAAGAGCTTCAGTGATGGGCTGGCCCTGAGGCAGGGGAATGAGATCAGGGCTGAAGCAAAGACTGCAAAATCACTCTGTAAGAAAAATCAGTTAGCAGAGAGGAAGACCCGATACCCCAAGGTGGAGTCATAACAGAACATGCTTGAACAAGCCGTACAGTTCAAATGACCCTGAAATCTCTGAAATGAATACCCCAATTCCCCCAGAGTGTGGCCACAGAGCTTCTAGCATTACTGGCTACTCCAGACAGTTTCCTCCTTAGAAGCATATTCTCAAGAAAACTGACTCTTCTCTTCTATGACCTCGTGACTCTGTTTAGTTCTCTGTTCTAGACACAAGAACCTAGAAGTTCTGGCAGATACCCAGAGAACCCAATATCTCCCCAGGCTCAGGGGATCCAAAGGAAGAGCATCACATAAAGCTAGGGTTATTGGGGGAGAGCCTGGCTCAATTGATATCTTGTCTGAAAAAAGGGGGTGCCTCTAGGATGTAACCCTGGGCATTTGCTAAGAACTCTGCATGGCCAGGTCAAGGTCATGGGTTCAGTTAGAAATGGGCTCCAGGCTGCTGTCTGGAGCCTTCCCTGTAGAGCTAGCCCTAAGTAGAGCCCCAGTAAGCAGTCTTACAGCCCATTCATTTTGGGTTTTATTTGTGTGTATTTTCCTCCACCATTTCATTCTAATAACACGGGCATTTTTAAATGAATGAAATAGCAGTGTGACCATGAGCCCATTGTCAGCCTCAAGATGCAAAGGAAATATCACGTTCTGTACAGAATGTGTTCCCTGTGTTTACACATTTGCTGTGTTCAGCTGCGTCACTTACCAAGTGTGAGTGATGAATGGAAGCACCTCCACAGTGGCTAGATGGCTGCATCCGGACACAAAACGGTGTTTTCTTTGGTTGTTTATACATTTCTTAATTATTTACTTTTTTCTGAATTTAAGAAAAAATAATGTAAAGGTTTTGGGTAAAAGGAGAAGCCCGGTGGCTCTGTTCTTTTATTTAATAGCAGAATCATAGGATCCTGGTGGTTACAATATGCTGTCTTCATCTCCCACTTGTCTTCACTTGTATCTCATAGTCCATCATCCTTTCCTGGGTCCATCACATGGAGATGGAAAGGACCCTCCTATTAAGGTCCCCAGTATGGGAAGGGCACACAAGAGATCCTTCCTGGAAACTCAAAGGCACTGGCCTCAGCTGTTTGAAGGTCCCTGGAGTTCGTGGGGGTTCACATGCTCCCCTGACCCCATCCCACCATGCTTATTGTTCTGGGAAGCTATAATCCAAAGTGCCTTTGTTGGCCCTGCTAGGTGTTCCTCTAACCCATCTGAGGACACCTGTCTCTCAAGCTGCCTTCACTTCTCTGTTTCAAAAGTCCCTTTCATGCAAGGAAAAAGGCTATTGAGAATTTCCCAGGTGTTGGGGAGTAGATGTCCATCTGCTTTTCAAATTGAACTCCTAAATGTAGTGTGATGAGGGAGCCAGGCCAGGCTTAGAGAAAGGCTTGAAACAAAAGGTATCTCCATACCCTCTGGCTGTCCTGGGCTGTTGGCAAGCTGCTCTCAAGCCCTCCTCTCCCAGTGACCCTTCAGTTAATTTTCCTCATTCCCTGGAGACTTCTGCTCCCAACCTCTTCCGCTATTAGAAACCCCAGTGTCTCCCCCATTTTTCTTCTTTGTTCTATTAAGAACCAAGATCTTCACTGCCCAAAATGTAGAACAATACCCTGGGCTTTGTCTATGGAACAAAAATAGCTCCTTTCTTTAGTCCTTTATTTAGCCTTTTCAAATTATTTTTCCAAAACACCTTAAGCAATTTTTGAATCACAGGAGTTTGTGTCTTATTGTTTAATTCAATATAGCTTTCAATGTTTTTACAGCAGCTGTGTCAGAATTACAGGATGGTCAGAGTTCCCATGACATCTTCTCCCTTCAACTCATGAACAGCCTCCATCATTATTGACATTTCTGCCAGAGAGGTTTTTGTTTGTTTGTTTGTTTGTTTTGTTTTGTTTTGTTTTGTTGCTACAGTTGATGGGTTCACTCTGACACATTGTTACCACCCAGAGTCCATGTTTATAACGTGTTTCAGTCTTGCGCTGTACATTCTGTGAACTTGAGTTTTAAGCAATTTACATTTTTCCCCTTCAAGGCCTTTGATAAAATTTTTCATGATAGTTGTTGTACAATAGGACCAGCTGGCCCACAGCCCCCTCCACGCCTCCTCCACCACAGCCCTGTCTCCAAAACTTGAGCCCAAACAAAACCTTCTTCCTTAAGTTGCTTCTTGACAGGTACTGTGTCCTGACAACAGAACAGGGGTTAACACACTTGTGTGAATTGTTTATTCCTATGGTGATTTTTAAAATTGTCCTTCAATTCATTTTCTTCATTTAACATTAAGTGATTCATCAGACTAATCAGATGCTCTTTGTGATAGTAAATTATTACTGTCAACTTACAGGAGGCCAGCCTCTGGCCACGCGTGAGGGACTATCCAGATGAGGCTTACTTCCAGATAAGCTTATGTAGGATTATCTAGATTCTGTATATAATTGAGGTGGAAAGGCTCGCCTTAACTGTAGGCAGTACCATTCCATAGACTGCAGTCCTGGGCTGAATAGAGAGGAGACAGCAATCTGAGGGCTGGACTTTGGGTCTCTTTGCTTCTTTACTGTAGATGCACGATGACAGATACTTCAAAGTCCTACTGCCATGATAGACCGTACCCTCAAACTGCAAGGCACAGTAAACCCTTCCTTGCATTGCTTTTGCTGGGTACATTTCATCATAGCGATAAGAAAGATCACCAATCTACTCTATACTAAAGGTAAGGTTAAGAAGGGAAAATTTAAGAGGAGCCAGAGAAGCATCCACGGACTCCAACGAACGATGAAGGAGTCACATCATCTAACTTTAACACCTTAAGTAAAGTCCTCTTTCCCTGTCTTGAGTCTCCGTGGAGTTAAGGGTGGGCAAGGAGTTCAGAGCCAGTGTTCATGACCTTTGAACTTTCTTCCATTTCCCAAACATCAAATACATAAGGCTACTGACAACTCTCTGGACCTAAAGGGTATGAATGAGTCCCTGATAGAGAAGCACCAGAGAGCACTGTAAACATCCTCATCAGGGTACTGATGCAGACATAGTCTACAACCAAGATCAGGTAAAACGAGCTAGCCCAGGATGAAGAGTCCATTGGAATGGACTGAGGTAAGTCAGATGTACCAGTGGGATCATGCATACTGCCACCATTACTGGTCCCATTAGTACCTCCACAAACTAAAAGTAGGAATTGTTCCAACTGAAGTTAAAATCTATGTCAGCCAGACCTAATCCCAGAGTCTATACATGTAGCAGCCTTAGCGACAATTAGAGGGACATCTTCATTTACATCCGCCATTGGTAGGAACAGTGATTGAGACACAGCGCCAGGCCCTCCACAGGCCACTTTTCCCTAGATAGCCACGAGCTCCTCCTTTGTCCTACACGGTTGTCGGATGATACAGTTAACAAGGACTGGTGCAGCTGTGACCTTCCGTGACACCTCAGTAGAGTGTTTATGATTTCTGCCTCTCTGGGGTTGTAGGTAAGGGAAGCTGACCTTACGGCAGCACTGAATCACTTCCTGTGGTCACTGTTCTGCTCATGGTGCAGCTATTTTTGACAGCTGTATAAAATTCTAAATCTAACTCTGGGCATGCGTTTTATTTGTTTAACAAGGACCTAATAAGTTACAGTGGGGGTGGAGGCAAAAAGTGGGAAGGGCTGAGTCAGCGAAGAGAAACGTAAGACACACCCTTGTTGAAAAGAAAATAAACCCTAACAGCGGTGAACTGTGCAACTGTCACAGAGAAAATGAGAAACCTTGTTTAGAGCCAGGACTATGGTGACTTCCCACTTCCTGTGAAAGAATCAAGTGACTTTAAAGCGAGAGAGTGCAGCCCGCCGGCCCCCGAAGCATCTACAGCAAACCTCAGTCTTGACTTGGCAGCTGGGATGATGAGACACGGTCCATTCCTTATCAGAGCTGGTTCCTTCACTTCAGTTAAGACACCATGATGTCCTCTGCCTGTGATTAAGCTGATGCTGTGAGTGTGTCAGGTGTGATGCTGAGTGTCAGGTGTAATGCTGTGAGTGTGTCAGGTGTGATGCTGTGAGTGTGTCAGGTGTAATGCTGAGTGTCAGGCGTGATGCTATGTGTCAGGCATGATGCTGTGAGTATGTCAGGTATGATGCTATGAGTGTGTCAGGCATGATGCTGAGTGTCAGGCATGATGCTATGAGTGTGTCAGGCATGATGCTGTGAGTGTGTCAGGTGTGATGCTGAGTCAGGCACGATGCTATGAGTGTGTCAGGCATGATGCTGTGAGTGTGTCAGGTATGATGTGATTGTGTCAGGTTTGATGCTGTGTGTCAAGTGTGATGCTGTGAGTGTGTCAGGTGTGATGCTGAGTGTCAAGCATGATGCTTGAGTGTGTCAGGCATGATGCTGTGAGTGTGTCAGGCATGAAGCTGTAAGTGTCAGGCATGATGCTATGAGTATCTCAGGTGTGATGCTGTGAGTGTATCAAGTATGATGTGTGTCAGGTGCAATGCTG
>NW_021620749.1:2383210-2396030 GCF_004785775.1 Grammomys surdaster | reverse complement strand
GTGTCAAGTGTGATGCTGTGAGTGTGTCAAGTGTGATGTTGTGAGTGGATCAGGTGCAATGCTGTGAGTGTGTCAGGTGCAATGCTGTGAGTATGTCAGGTATAATGCTGTGAGTATGTCAGGTGTGATACTGTGAGTGTGTCAGGTGGGATGTTGTGAGTGCCTCAGATTTAATGCTGTGTGTCAGGTGTGATGTGAATGTGTCAAGTGCAATGCTGTGAATGTGTCAGGTGCAATGCTGTGTCAGTGTGATGCTGTGAGTGTGTCACATATGATACTGTGAGTGTGTCAGGTGTAATTTTTCTCAGTACCAACAGAGAGTATACTGGTCCACTACTGCTACTGGAACAAGTGTCACAAGCGGCAGCTGGAACAACACAGCATTGTTTCCTGTTCTGGAGGCTGTAGGTCCCAATGGAGGTCTCAGCAGGACTGGCCTCCTCCTGGGATGTGAGGTGACGTCTACCCTGGGTCCCTTTCCTTGGCTGTTGGATATCTACCTTCCTCCTGAGCCTCTTCCCTCTGCTGTGTCCAAGTGTTCTCATCCCATAAGAATTTCAGTCAACTGAACAGGTGCTCAGCCTGACAACTTAAATTTTATCCAGTCATTGTATAAAAACCCTTCCACTGATCTGGTGAGGTAGCCCCACAGCAAATGAGAAGACCTATGTTTGAATCTTCCGCACACACAAAAGTCAGGCATGGCTGCACAAGTCTCTGATCCTACCGTGGGACCATGGGAGTGTAGGCACAAGCAGCAGGCTTCTAGTTCAATGACAGATGCTATCTCAAGTCAGTAAAGCAGAAGAGAGACAGAGAAGACAGAGAACATTCTGGTTTTCCATGAACACAGGTATGTGCCCATATCTTCATGAACACACACCACATACACACACACACACTGAGAGAGACAGAGACAGAGGCACAGAGAGAGACATAGAATAAATGTAAATTTAAAAACCCACATGGTGATGGCACTCACCCACAATTCTCCCTGTAGGGTTAGGTTTTTTAAAACCTGCTTTAAGAAGGGTGCTCAAATGCTTCAACCCACTTCTAGCCCACCATCCAAAGGTAGGGGAGAAAAGATGGTAAATAGGACAAGGGGATGTGGGCCTGTTTAGAAGTAGTTCTTTGGGGGCAATTCCAGTCTTCGTTTGTCAGGATTCGAGCAGTCCAGTTCAGTAGGGTCAGGACAGCAAATACGAATCAGCACTGGTGGCACGATCCAGCAGAAACTGCCAGGCCTCCTCCATGAGTTCGCTGTGTGCCTCTCCCAAGGAAGTGAAGATCACCAAAGACTCGAGACTAACGAAGTGTCAAAGCATCACAAGGCTAGCTATGCAAGCATCCAGTCAGAGGCCTTTCAGTCCTGTCATACTCTCTCTAAACATCACGTGCTCTCTCACAGCTCTTGCCTCAGCAAAACATCACGTGAGTCTGAACCATGTGACGCAACCAGAAGCTTCCACTTCATCTCTGCTGTGATATTCTTTTTTTTTTTTTCTTTTTTTTTTGGTTTTTCGAGACAGGGTTTCTCTGTGTAGCCCTGGTTGTCCTGGAACTCACTCTGTAGACCAGGCTGGCCTCCAACTCAGAAATCTGCCTGTCTGTGCCTCCCAAGTGCTGGGATTAAAGGCGTGTGCCACCACTGCCCAGCTTTGCTGTGATATTCTAAAAAGCAAGTCACAAATCACCCTGGTGAAGAGGCAGACAGGTGGCATTCCAGGTTTCGAAGCTCAGTTGCTGTCTTTGAGCCCTCTCAGCTCTGACCATGTATTCTGCGAGCTCTCATCGGCAGCAGGAGTGCTAACGAAGGCAGAGTTCATCTGGCTCACGGTTTAGGGAAATGCAGTCCACCCTGACAGGGAATGTGAAGAGAAATTCATGCATGAGATAGCTGTCACATCACATCTATGGTCAGGAAACAGAGGGAGATAAATGCTGGTGTCCGATTCACTTTCTTCTTTTTATTCAGTTTGAGACACACTCCCCAGGCCATAAAATGATGCTATCCACATTCAAAGCGAGTCTTCCCTCGAAGTTAAACCTTTCTGGACTCCTCCTCACTTATGTGCAGAGGTGGGTCTCCTAAGTGATTCTAAATCTAGTCAGACTGACGAGGTTACTCCCCACAACTGGGTTCCATTAACTTCTCTTGTGAGCCCTGAACCTTGACCTTTACACATCTTCCACGTGTCCCAAAAATTTCTTCTGATTATTTTCCAGTCGTTTTAAAATGTCAAACCATTCTCAGCTCACAAGCCAGAGAGCGACTCTGTGGGTTAAAACTGGCCATCCCCTGAAGTTGCTGCTCCTGAGACTCAAAGTCACCTGTACCCAGTGCCCTTCACTTTCTTTAAGGTCCTGACTCTTCCTTCAGTCCAGGCTAGCCCACTTTTGTCCTACAACCTTGAGTTCTGTCTGCTGGTTTCCACAAAAAAAGCCTTGATTCTCCTACATTGTGAACACAGTGGCAGTGTGGTTGGTTGCACAGTTCCACCAACATCGCTCTAAGCGTTTGTGCCCCTTCATCAGTGTCTCTTATGAATAACATTCTTCTCCTCACTGCTATGGAGTGGAGAGTTGAGATGCTCTGGAGTCAGCGGGTTCAGTTTTTGCTTTAAGAGGTGCCAAGAAAAGCTCTCCGGCCAGGTATACAGCTGACGTCATGGACTTCTAACTGAACACCGTCAATCGCTTTGTCTTATCACTGCTGTTGCTGAGATAAAATACCCTGGGCAAACTAAGGGAGAAAGGATTTGTTTCTCATGCAGTTCTGGGTTCCAGCCCATCACTGTGAGGAGTCAAGGTAGCAAGAGCTTGGAAGTAGCTGGTCACATGACACCCAGGGTGTCAGAGAGTAGTAGTCACATGACACCCACTGAGAGGAACAGACAGCAGTGAATGAATGAATGAATGAATGAATGAATGAATGAATGAATGAATGCTAGCACTCCCTTTGCTGTCTCCACCTCAGACACTTCAGGATACCCTTGCCCAAGGAGTGGTGCTGCCCTCAGTGTGTGAGTCTGTCAACCTCAATTAATATAAACAAGGCAATCCCCCATAGTAACACCCAGAGGGCAGCCTGGTCTAGACAGTCCCTCACTGAGACTCTTTTCCCGGGCGATAGCTGATTATACCAAGTTGATGATTATAACTAACCTCCCATGTTGCCTTGCCTTCAAGCTTCAGGCCTCTGGCCCTCTCCTCTTCGCTCACTTCATGCTCCATAACACATCACTTTTTTTTTTTTAACCAGCTTTGCAGAACACAGGGCATTACTCAGGAAATCCTCCCCAGACATCAGCTGAGTGAGTACTGAAGACCCCAGTGGGGAGCACCGTGGCTGTGTTTTAAAATGAGCTCCTTTGGTTCTATGCTCTGTGCTTAGGGACAACCAGTCCTTCCCATGAAAGAAGACAATTGTGAAAATATTTGAAATGTGGAATGATTGTTCAGATTAGCATGCCATGGACTCTGACTGCCCAAGCTGGGACCTGAGCCCTGTTCGGGGATGACTTTTAAAGTCCTGCGCTTCAGTGGAAGACTGAGAGGCAGAGGAGAGAACAAATATGGAGGGAAGATGACGTGACTTTGGACCCCAGACGTCCAGGCGATGTGAGGCTCACCGGGATAGCCCTGAAGGAGACAGATCCTGTCAGAGTTTTTCCACAATAAAGAGACCAGAGGGGCTCAGAAAAGTAAAACACATGATCGGCAAGACAAATGTGAACTAGACTGTGAATAAGGTTTTCCTAGTCCAGGAACAAAGCTGTTCCCACCACCTCTCAGAAGCAGCACGACCCTCGTCTCTTACAGCTGCTTTAAGATTTATTTATTCTTATTTACCTGTATGAGTGTTTCTGCAGCATATATGAGTGCCACATGCATGCAGTACCTGCAGAGGCCAGAAGATGGTGCCTGGTCCCCTGAAACTGGAGTTATGGACTGTGGGTGCTGGGAATCAAACCCAGATCCTCTGCAAGAAGAGCAAGTGTGCTTAACCACTGAGCCATCTCTTCAGCTCCACTCCTGACTTCACTAGGCTGATACGAGATTAATGATGTTCCCGTGGTGCTGTCCCCAGGAGTGGCAGTTCTGGTGAGGGCTCTCTTCTTGCATTAGAGTTAGCCTCTCCAGGGACATATGGGATGGGAGTGGCATATAGCGATGGGCGTTGAGGCGTTCTTCTTAGAGACCCATCTGCAAATATGGCCACTCTGGCAGCTGGGACTTCAACATGTGGTCTGGGATGACATGACACACGTAATGCTCAGTCCCCGTCACAGGCATGCAGAGCGCTGTCCTGGACTAGTTACAGGACTAGTCAATCCTGTTATTATCCTCTTTTTACACCTTCTCCTTGGAGGAGCTATGCACTAGCTGTTTCCACAGCTAGATCATGGTAGTGAGCAAGGAAGCTGCCTCCCTCACTGTGGTTAGAGTGGCCACTATCAGGTACAGAAACATTAATAAGCACTGGTAAGCGTTCAGAGAAAGGGAAACCCTTACACATTGTTGATGGGAATGTCAGTTAAAATAGCCATTCTGGAAAACAGCTTGGGGTGGTGGCCCAAGAAAGGTTAAGAATAGAATTACCACTTGATACTACTGGGTGTTTATCTAGAGAACTTGAAACTTGCTCTCCCAGGTTCACGGCCATGCCAGGCACAACAGCCAAGGCATGAAATCACTCTAGGTGTCCACCAACCAATGAAATGTGTGTGTGTGTGTGTGTGTGTGTGTGTGTGCATTTATGTATGTATGTATGTGTACATATATATGTGTGTGTATATATATGTGTGTATATATATGTGTGCATATGTGTATGTATGTGTATATGTATATATCTGCATGTATGTGTATACATGTGTGTATATATGTGTGTATATATATGTGTGTATATATGTGTGCATATGTGTATGTATGTGTATATGTATATATATGTGCATGTATGTGTATACATGTGTGTATATATGTGTGTATATATATGTGTGTGTGTATATATGTGTGCATATATGTATGCACACACATACATATATATATATTCCATCGCAAAGAAAGATGGAGTTTTGCTGATTGTGTCAACATGAGTGAATCTAGAAGACATTATGAACAAAACAAAGACAGACAAATACCGCCTGCTCTCGCTTCCATGTACACTCTAAAAGTGCTAACCCCCAGCAGTATAGGGAGAGGTTTCCTAACGGTGGCCCAGAGGAGGTGGTGGGGAGATGCTGATCAGCGATCACAAAGGTAACTGCTACACAGGAGAAGGGCTTCCTATAGCACAGCAGGGGGCCTGGGGTAATGATATAATGGAATATTTATTTAAAATAGCTGGAAGATTCTGAATGCTTGAGGTGATGTGTATGCTAATTCTCCCAACTTGTTCTTTCCCTCTACATACATAGGGTGCTGTATCACAGGACTGCACCTGTGCCTCATCAATATGAACGATTGGGTGCCAGTTAAAAAGAAGCCGAGCCAGGCATGTGGTTCTGACCTGTAATCTCAGCACTTGAGAGGCTGAGGCAGGAGGATCACTGAGAGTTGGAGCCCACCCTGGGCAGCCTGGGCCACTGAGTGAGATCCTACTACAAACAATGACAATAAGAACCAAGTTTAGATTTGGGGCTGGGAATATGGCTCAGTGGCGAAGCTCCTGCCCGATGCACGTGAGCCTTGTTAATTCCCAGCATTCCCTGCACCCTGAGCACACACAGACCTTCCAAATAGCTGCAGTCCCAGGGGAGGAGACCAATCAGCAAACAAGAAAAGTCACTGGGGAGCCGCCAGGTAACTCCACTTCCTTTTGTGCTCAGCCTCCCACTGGTTTTAAGTTATCAGTCCAGCCTGTTGTGCCCGATAGGACACTGTTCCCTGACCGTACTTTAAGTTTCTCAGATGGGGGGCTTCCTGATTTTCCCAAAAGTCACGTCCTGAGTCTTTTCAGACTCCCTGTCTGAGCAAAATGCAAACGTCAAGCTCACTGTGGGGTGCTCTTCACAACACTCAAAGCAGCTTGGGTGCTTGGGTCTTGAGAAAGGTGGGAAAGACTGCAAAATAAAAGTACAGAGAGAACTCTCACCAAAGATCTGGAAGTTCTTCTCTCTCACCAACTCCCTGGGTGGCTCCCTGCCACCCCACCCACCCACTGACTTGTTGCTCTAAAGGAGGAGAGAATAAGCAAGCGCCTAAGAGGGAAAGCCACGCTGGGAGCAGTCATTACGCATTTGACATTTCTAAACTGGGCTTGACAGAGGAACTTTGAAAATATTTATCTATCAGAAAATAGTTTCAGCCGTGGGCAATTTGGTGCAAAAGGTTTAGCTGATGGAAAAACCATAACTCAGGGTGACTGGCTTTAATGTAAGACGTTCTCGAAGGCCACCCAATCGCCAGTGCTTCCAACAACCTGGAAAATTTAGAGCAGCTTGGAAAAATAGCAGGGGTCCGGGGAGGCGGCCAGGGCACAGTGGGGATCGGATCGTGTACGTGCTGTAGAGACATGGATGAAGTTAATATTAGATTAAAACCAAAAGCAAAAACGCAGGCTGTGTTTAAGCAGGCTCTCTCTGCCAGTGCCTTCTCTGAAAGCCGAGAGCATCTTCCAACACAAGATGCTTTGCCATTTGTCTATCAAGTCCTGTCCCTTCTACATTTCTGGGAAAAAGTCTGTGTGTGCACAAAGCCCCCTCCTGCAGTGGAAAGGATTGCCTTGCCCGTGGTTGGACAAGCAGTTCCACAGCCTCCTGGGCAGCCACACTGGCCACCTGAGGTCCTCCTCCTGCTGGTCTAAGGTGGCTCTGAACCGCTTGACCTTTGGAGGTCGGTTCATCTGTCGCTTTTCACCAACAATTCCCCTAAAATGATTGTCTTCCAGAACTTTCTTACGGCCACAGTCCTTTTTGTTATTGCTTTCACACTAAAGCTGAACACGGCAAGCCGCTCAAGAACAAGAAAACTGTCAGCAGAAAAGGAAAAAGTGAACCGAGGCTTTCACCCTTCCCTGGACCAATCGGCCCTTCATCTAACACCCAGCTGCACACAGGAGGCCGTCAGCCATTCCCAGGTTCAAACCCTGCCTTCCTACTGCTGTTGGATTGTTCTCTCAAACACGGTATATGACACCCACTCACTGTCCACCCTTGGTGTTCCCCAGAACCCCACCATGATCTCTATCTGTACCCTACATAAGCAGTGTCTGCTCAAAGGGACTCCTCAATCTGGAAACATTACAGACAGGAATATTATCCTAAAAGTTCTCATACTTTCCTCCAGTTAACCTCCCCACCCCCACTCTGCCTGGATGACTGTTTCCCTATCTAACCCCCAACGCTGGCTTAAGTGCACGGTAGACTGTCATACCCTTCCGTAGTTAGCACTGTTCCTGCACACCGTAACCTCCTGTTTGCACAGCTGCTTTCTGTTATACCCCTGGAGGGCAAAGGCTACATAGCATCCTCATGCCCCATCTCTGGGTTGAATGTATCATAAATGTTGAACAAATGCCTGATGAATCTATTCATGCAATTCCAAGAACTGATGTCTGGGTTAAGCCATATGAAAGGACAGGAATGTGAGCATTTTAGACCTACAGAAGTGGCAATCATATGAGTCTAGCTAATAAACAGATCCCTTAGGAAAACTGCCGCAGCAGTAGGGAGCCCTTAATGTTACTCCTAAACAATGCAGAGGAGGAGGCAAAGCCCAGGAAGAGAAATACAGGAGTTTATGAAAGAGAACAAGGTGAAAGGAAAGAGAATTTTGAAAAGGACTGAGCAGGCATTACCAATCAATTATATGCTGACAATTTTTCCTGGTCTTCCAAATATTGCCCTTCAGCCTTCCAAACCATCTGGAAAATTCTTTCTTCTGGATGAAGCATGATCCCGCCAAGTGTGAGCTCCAAACCTTCTGACAGTCACAGTGAAGCTTGTCAAACCATGGAGCACTTTACGAGGCGGGATAAACCATCTGACATCAAAAACCCATTTGGTCTTACTCGTCTTTCAGAGAACTCTGTAATCTTGGGATTAAGTGCCAGAGACATGGTGCACTTGGGCTGCTGATTGGGAATGTTCAGGAAAGGCAGCTTCCAGGAGAAAAACAAAGCTCAAAGTTAGTGAGGGGGAAAAACAGGTAAAAATGGTTTCATTTGAGTTAAATAGACAACATGTTACTCTTGTCATGAGTAACTCAGGGTATGACGGGTAAAAACAGAATTACCCTGACAGCTTTCTCTTCGTCTATGAGAAATATTACCACGGGCACAAGCTATGACTCATAGACACCCTCTGACTGATGGCAGAAAAGCTATCCTGTGTGGTTGGGGATGAAGTGTTACAGTCTGTGTGAAGCAGTCTTGGATTAGTCAAACAAGACAATTATGAAACATACCAATAGAAAATCAACTCCAAAATGTCCCTGTAGCACTTGGTGTTTAGGCATTGACTCCGTGCTAGAGAGATGCTTACCCAGGTAGGGTGCATTCCACACGGTGATATCTACATCACAGGCACTCAGAAGTACCAACCAAAGTCAGCCTGGGAAGTCCAAAGTGGCTATTACCCAAACATCCATCAAAGATATGGTTCTAGATTCCAGGATAAACAAGCAAAGAAGGAATGACTCAGGTACCCCAGGAGTTTACTCTCTTCTGCAAGAGCCAACGTAGAAGACAGAGTGTGCAGGCACCGTGCAAAGGAGACAAGGAGCAGCCTTGGTTGGCCAGTGTGAGGGGAATGTTGCTCAGAGTGGAGAGAAGGTGGGGTGATCTCTGAAGACACCACATGGGAGAGAGTCTGAGCTGTATTCAGTGTGTTTCTACGAGACAGACATCTTCAGAGACAAAAATGGTGCTTTGCTCCTGAGAAGGGGCAGAATGTAATTAAAGACATGAAATTTCTTACTGTTTTTAATGTCAGCATGAAGCCACCAAGAAATGATAGCTTCATCTGACTCAATTATAAAGTACTGTTTATTGTTTATGTTGCTTTCTGTGCACTGGCAATCAAACTCAGAGCCTTGTGCATACTAGGCAAGGGCTGTAGTACTAAGTTATTCTGTTTTGTTTTACAAGAGTGCTGTCCTTTTGTGGACAAATTTATCTCGTTTACTTTTAGTGGTATGTTCAGGAATTTATCTCATTTCCTTTTATTGGTATGTTCAGGGATAGTTCTGATGTTTCTTTCTTTAATCTTCCAGGCTCCCCTCTCCCCCCCAAAAACAGTCAATTAAATGAAGTATGTGCTCAGTGAAGAATCTCCTCAGAGTTGAGGCAGCTGAGAACCCAGCTGAGGTAGAGATGGGCCTGACCTTTACCCGAGAGAACTCTCTCCAAGTTTCCTAGTCACTGATTCTCCCAAGTCACCAGCCTGACTTCTCAGGCCACGAATGTTTTTGCATCTCGTTTAACATTATGCAGCTGGAACCGTGTGTAAGCGTGTGCTTTCATGTTCAGCTTCTTTCACCAAGTAGGATGCTTAAGAGATTTGGTCCCATTGTCGAAGATGGTTGTGGTTTGCTCGTTCTCCCATTGGAGAGTGTTACACGTGGTATGGCCATAGCACAGTGGAGGTGTGCGAGCATCTGAGCACTCTCCTGCTCCAGGGTCAGCACCACTGTGGGCTCTGCTGAGCTTGTTGTTCTTGTGACTGTGAGAATGCATTCCTGGTTGGCACACGCCCGGGAGTGGAATCACTGGCAGACAGAATTTGTGGACTGTTCGGTTCAGCATATTCTTCCAGAGAAATTGTGCAGATTTGCATTCCCACCAGCAACAGAAAAGCCAACATAATTTACATTAATAAAACACTGTTCTGTTTCCTCACAAAGGATATATTGGAGAAACACTTTCTGTATCAAGTGATCCTGCCTGGAGACTCAGATCTGAAACAGTTTTTGCCATTTCCTTAGAACAAAACTGAGTTAGCCACACTGTTCTTAAGAGGACGGAGATCAGAAAAATAGAGACCCTGATAACACTCTGGCCTCCTCTCCAAGATGGATGAATACTCTAAAATAAAGGTTAATAAAACGGCACAAAATAACAGCTGTCTGCTACCAAGCCCAAGCCAGATGGCAAGGGAGACCCAGACGTTTCCAGGAAGCTTGGACTCTTGTTTTGAATTCAGCTGGCCAAAGTTTGGGTAAAACTGAACATTTCAAACTCACAGGCCAAGCAGAAAACAATGCTTGCTATCTCGTGTGGCAAAGAATTTCCTGGGACACATCCGGAGGAAAGCGCTGGCAACTGAAAAGCTTGTGGGAGACACTGCAGACCTCTCTCATTTTCCTCACACAGCTGTCAGCATCTAGGACTGCTGGCTTTCAGAAGAGCTCAGGGAAATTGGAAATGAGTTCCAAACTACCCAGAGACTAGAAAAGGTGAAACCTTTCTAAGCAGCAGAAAGAGTCAAGAAAATCACAGAGACACCCCGCTCCCTACAGTAATGTCTCTCTACGGGCTTGAAAAGGGAATGCCGGATAAGTGCACAGGCCCATTCAAGGGCACAAAGTATCTAGTCCCTGTAAAACTTGTCAACTGTTTCTTCTTAATGCTAAGATCTCATTTATGAGCTAGCCTCAGCTTCTCTCTGTCTGCCCCACAACCGCCTCTGTCTTGCATGTTAAGACCGAGCCCACATGAGAGGACACGTGACATTTCCAGGATGCTCTTCTATTGTGTGTGACATTAATGTACATTGTAAGAACAGCTGATGAGGAGTGTTCGTCCTCTTGCCACAGTGCTGTGAACAGTGTAGAGACCCCACAGGAGTCCCACACAACACTCAGAGAGCCCCAGCCTATGCCCTATGCCACGTGGTACCTGTGCAGAGCTCCCTTTTAGGATGAGCTGCAGTGTCCTTGATCCCAGGTGGCCAGCCCCACCATCATGCTCACCAGAAAGGGCACAGAGATGTTCACAGCTTCAAGGCTTTCCTCCCCATCCCTGTCCACTTGGTTCCACCTACAGGAAGGTGGTGGGATGGTTGGCTCTGCCTAAAGAAGTGTGGTGGGATGGTTGGCCCACAGTCTGAAGCTGAAGGAGCTGTTAGTGAGAGTTCAGTACCTGCTGCAAAGTTCTGGCTCCCCACTGTGTGTGGCTGTCCTACTCTGATCCTGGAGGCAACATGGGACTGAGCTCTTCATGAACAAAGATTCATAAAAACTAACTCAGCAACAAGTGCAGTGTAAGGTTCAAGGGGCAATGCCAAAAGTTAGTGTAAAATAAACTGATTTTTTTTGGTTTGATTTTTTTTTTGTTTTGTTCTCATTTTTTTGATCCAGGATTTCTCTGTGTAGCTCTGGCAGTACTGGAACTCACTCTGTAGACCAGGCCGGCCTTGAACTCACAGAGATCTGCCTACCTTTGCTTCCAAGTGCTCAGATTAAAGGCATATACCACCATGGGCCCATGTTGCCTCTGATCCTGGAGGCAACATGGGACTGAGCTCTTATACCATCATGGGCCCTTTTTGATCCCATGAAATTTGCTGCACAACCCTGGTCCCATCTTGAATATCAGGGGCAACAAGAATACTGCCCCTAACTTTGCCAGGTGGCACATTAGGCTCTGGCCACCCGATGCTCACCTCACCCTTCCAACATCTTGTCACCACGCCCATGGCTTCCTCCCTGTTGTTACCTGCAAAAGCCTATAGACAAAAAGAAAAGAAAAGAAAAACCAGACAACAGAAAGTATGATTCAAATTGGTACAACTTTTAAAAAAAATGGCTCAGGAGATGGCTCATTGGTAAAGCAAGAGCTGGAGGATCTGAGTCAGGAACTCATAAAGACCTCAGCATAGCTATGGTGCCATAGGAGGCAGAGACAGGGGGATCCTCAGACACTCACAGATCAGCTAGCCTGCTGCAGACAGTGGCAAACAAGAGACCCTGTCTCAAACAAGGTGAAAGGTGAGAGCTTACACCCAAGGTTGCCCTCTGACCTACATATGCACACAGCACACACATATGGAAACAATGCACACACAGGGATTAAAACACAGTATAATACAAACACAGAGATTTAATATTTCTAAAGTCTGGGGAGTGGCCTACTTTACTTTCTGTTGCTGTGCTAAACAAACAAGCAAACAACAAACAAAGAAAACCACCTTTACCAAAACAACTCAGAGGAGGAAAGGACTGTGTTTGGCTTACACTTCCAGGTCAGAGTTCATCAGTGAGGGAGGTCAGGGAAGGAGCTGACCAGGAACTAAAGCAGAGACCCTGAGGGGATGCAGTTTGCTGATTTGCTTCGAAGCTCACACTTACTAGATTTTTGTTCTTGCTCTGTTTTGATTTGTTTTGTTTTGTCTTTCAAGACAGAGTCTCTCTGTGTGATGCTGGCTGTCCTGGGACTCACTCTGTAGACTAGCCTGGTCTCAAACTCATCTGCTTCTGCCTCTCAGGTGCTGGGATTAAAGGCCTGTGCCTCCAGCCACCATGCCTGACATTAACTAGATTGCTTAAACATCCCCAAACCACTTGCTCCAGAAATGGTTTATTCCACAATGGTCTGAGTTTCATACATTAATTAACAATCAAGACATAGCCGACTGACCTAGGCAATCCTTCAGTTGAGATTCTAGGGTGGGTCAAGTTCACAGATAAAGCTAGCCAGGAAAGGAAAGGAAGGAAAGGAAGGAAAGGAAGGTCTCTCCTCATTTTATTGGAAGGTATAAATTCATGGGATCTTTCCTCACAGCTACAAATGGTTCTCTCTCTCCTCTCTCTCTCTCTCTCTCTCTCTCTCTCTCTCTCTCTCTCTCTCTCTCTCTCTCTCTCACACACACACACACAT
>NW_021620749.1:2324056-2383110 GCF_004785775.1 Grammomys surdaster | reverse complement strand
CACACACACACACACACACACACACACACACACACACACACACGAACATCATGTTACTGAATTCTGCTTTTCCAGATACATTACTATTGCACTATATTTATGAACTCTTTAGTTCACTTTTTAAATTTTTTTTAATTTTTATTTTTAGCACTCGGCACACCAGGATCTGTTGCGGATAGACAGGACAAAGCCCCATCCTCACTCTCAGGAAGCCAGGCAGGTGGAAGAACAGGAACAGGGACAGGCAAGTGACACCTATGTAAGATTCCTCTCAGCTGTGAGGAGTTTCTTGGCTTAAGGCAGCTTAAGCATCTATTGACTAAATCCCTCAAGTCTGGAATCTGGGAGTGGCTGAGCATTGACCGATGGATCAGTGAGGATGCCAGCATGAGCACACTGTTTAAAGCAAGCAGCTCACCTTAGCTGATGTTATGGTTGGCTTTAGTGTCCACATGCCAAAATTAGGATCACCTAAGTAGGGGCCTCACCTGAAGAATTGTCCTGGTTGCCTCCATCCATGTAGGAGGACCACCTTGTATGGGTGGCATCTCTTGGAAGCATCCCAGATTTCTTACAAAGCACATGGCAGAAAGGAGATGGCTAGTTCTTTGCTTGCTTAGCCTTCCCTCTTGCCACTGAGATGGCCTGCTGCTGCTGGTGGTGATAATGGTGATGATGGTGATGATGGTGATGATGATGATGATGACTCCTTTCCTGATCACAGAACCTACATTTACAGGCTCCCATTATGGACTAAGGAACTTCCAGGTTTTCAATGGCAGACTGGAAATTCCTGAGGCATCCAGCCTTGTGGACAAAATGACTGCTGGGTTCTCAGCTTCTCTGTCATGACAGCCACTGTAAGGCTACTCCAACTGCTGAGGAACACAAGCTGGATGTTCAAAGAATGACTGGTTTCTCAACTTCCCCAGTGTGAGACCACTATTAGTATTTTAGTGAAAGCTGACTCAGCACACACACACACACCACACACACATACACAGAGACACATACACACAGAGATACACGCAGACACACACATCTCACTGGGTTGTTTTTCTGGAGAACCTTGGCCAATAGAGTTGGCCAAAGACTATGTTGAGTTTTGCATCCTATCATGTGTCTAGTGTCCAATGTCCAGTGTTCTTACAGAATTGTCCAAGGGAACCCCAAGTCCCAGAATAACTGAAATGAAAGGCAATGCTACTGCATAGAGAAGAGGGCGTTCATGGGAGGAGAAAGAGGCCAGAGCTGGCTCCCAGGAACATTAGAGGTCAAAGCGAAGAGGGATTTAAGTCCTGCTTTGTTTGAGACTACAGCGATCTCCTGCCCCAGTCAGCCAGAGACCCACAGAGGGAGGAGAGATGTTCTGTTGCTGACGTTGATTTTATTGCCTTAGGAGACCTAAGGGCTCAGTGAGCATGGCAGAGACTCTCAATCTACAGGCAATGATGGAAGTGGCATTTACGCTGAGACCTGGGATGGGGGGAGGGGAGGAGGAGGAGGAGGAGGAGGAGGAGGAGGAGGAGGAGGAAAAGAAAAGGAGGAGGAGGAAGAAGAGGAGGAGAAAAGAAAAGAAGATAAAAGAAGAGAAATAGTGTGTATAGCTGAGCTGTCACAGATGTGATGGGTGTCAGAGCACAGAGAGAGAGAGAGAGCCCCTTCGACTGGTTGTCATGGACACAGGAGTAGCTAGGCAGCCAGTGTGCACCTAATGTCACAAGTGTGTGCTATGCCTAACCAGAAGGATCTGGGTGTATGGCCAGGAAGAATCAGGAATACCAACAGGTTGAAGGAGGTAAAGCGGCTCTTTGTTGAACAAAATACTAACAAACAAAATAATAAAAGGTCATTGATCCAGGCACCCAATCCCTGAAGAATGAGGAGAGAGCTCACAAACGGTTAATGTGCGTGTAACTTTCGACTTTCTCACTTTTGCTTGCCTCTGTTTTCTAAAATTCCCACAGTGAACGTCAACTAGTTTTTCAATCAATAAAAAGCTATTTTTAAAGTGTAGTATGTAGTACCCAGTAAAAGAAAGAAAGCAAAAGGAAGTGATGAAGAGGGTGGTATGCATGTGGGTGTGAAGGTAGTGGGGAGCCCAAGGGCCCCTGGGGACCCAGCTAAGGACACACACTGTCTGCAGACAAGCAACCTCTCTGAGCCACATTATATCTGTGGGTCTCTTCATGTGGCTGTTCCTTTTCTGAAAGGTTCAACCCATACCATGCTCACAATCTAGATACACTTCTGCAATGGTTAACACGGATTGTCCACTGGACAGAATCTAGAATGACCTAGGAGGAAAATCTCTGGACATATGTGTTGGCTTATTGTAGTTGTCAGCTTGACATGACCTGAACCTACATGGGAGAAGATTTTCAATGAGGGGTTATTAGATCAGTTTGATCTATGGCTTATCTGAAGGTTTGCCTTCATTACTAAGTTAATTGATGTGGGAAAACCTAGCCCACTATAGGCGGCGCCATTCCCTAGCTTGGGGCTCTTTCTAGAGAAAGCTAGTTAAGTAATAGGCGTGCCATTGCCTGTAGGAAGCCGTGGCTTGCGCTGGCAAAATTCACCATTCCAAGATGGCACTGGCATCTGGTATTCCTCCTAGTAAACAAGTAAACTGTGCATGTGCTATGGTAAAAGTGCACCAAAGTCATAGCCCATCCCAGGGTGTTTTGGCGGGTGACGAGTAAGCAGCCAATCAGAGGTGAGCACACCGCTCTAAGGGTATATAAACAGTGCTTTTTCCGGGCCTGGGGTCTTCCTCCATTTTGGTTTTGGAATAAACGTTTTCCTGCGGAAGGATCCTGGTGTGTGTTGCCACGTGTCTTCCTTGCTGGCGAGGTGGGCGCGTGTCACAAGTGGTGCCAGAAACCCGGGAAAAATTCACCATTGGCGGCGCTGTTTGAGAAGACCCTCCGCTCGTGGAGCAGATCCAGAACCGCAGGACAAGGTAAAGCTCTGAGAGACATGTTTGACTTGATTTATTTCGTCTCCCTCCCCAGTTGGCAGGAACTCTAGAAGCTCTCGCTATTGTGCTAGCGGCGTTCGTTCTCTTCCTTCTGGTTTTGCGGGATGAGAAATGCCACTCGACTGTAGCGGCGGGCCAGGGAGTGCTAGACAGATTACAGGCCAGCGGGTCAGAAACAGAGCAGCATAAGCGCTTAAGAGCTCAGAAAGAAAAAAGAAAAAAAGGCATGTCTAAGGAAAAAAACCTTCCAAAGACACACAGTCCGAAGGAGCGAAAGATGAGGAAAAGTACGCCCTGGGTGAGTTAAAAACGAAGGAAAGAGAAGCCCCCTAAAGAAAATCTCTTTATCCGGTAAAGGAGCCGGAGGTTTTGGGGCTTGGTGGCTCTGAGTCGGAGGAGCTAACTTCCTCCGAGGCAGAGGACTCAGATGAAGAGACAGATGAGGAAGAAAGATGTCAGCCAGATGAGCGGTTGCTGCCGCGAAATCGAAAGCAAAGGAAAATGGGAGATAGGAGCCGCATGGCCTCTCGGCCTGTCGCGCCCTCCCAACCTAAGGTTCCCGGCGCACTTCCGCCTTATTCGGACAAGCGCTGCTCAGACTCCTTCCTTTCAGGGGAAGACAAGAGAAGAATGTTACAAGCCTTTCCAGTATTTGAGGACGCTGGGGGGAGGCCGTGTCCACGCACCTGTAGAGTATGCCTCTATCAAAGAACTTGCTGAATCGGTTAACAAATATGGAGCTAATGCTAATTTTACAGTTACACAGCTTGAGAGATTTGCCACTATGACAATGACTCCGAATGATTGGCAAAATACAGTAAAAATACAGTAAAAGTTTCTCTCCCTAATATAGGAGAGAGAGAGGAAACGTTTTAGAAATACAGGTGTCCTCTCTCTGAGCTGTGTCGACAAAAAAGAATGAAAAAGCTATTTCAGAGCTCTCCTAGGAACAGAAGAGAATTCGGGAGACGTCCTGAATTTCTCTGTAGCTCTTAGATGTCCTTCTTTGTTGCCTGTCCTTGGCGCACCAATGTCCACGTGTTTGTGTTTGCCTTTTGTTTCATTGTCTAAATGTTCTGTGTTTGTTACATGTTCAAAAGAAAAGATCGTTAAAACTGCTTGATCCAACCCTTGGGCTAGTTTAACTTTGTTTCAAAGACAGTCTTAATTTACACAACAGAGGCTGATAAGCTACCCTACACCTGTAGCTAAGAGTTGAGCTGAGCTGAAAAAGCCTTTCCAGGAATTGAGGTTGGCATAAGCTGCTTTTAAAAGAGACCAGTAGCTTTTTGGGTTTTATAAAGAAGCTAAGAGTTGTTTTGTCCTAGAAAAATCTCTGTGACAAGGTGCTTTTCTCTTGAAATTACAGCTAGAAAAGGCAACAAATTTTGTTTGGTCTAAGTATATAAGATGCATAGCCACTTCATTGTTGTTTCTAATTGGTTTTAAAAGTATAAAAATGTCCTACATGTCTTGGTTATAGATTATTGGCTTAAATTATTGGGTGTGATTAGAAATTTACAACTTTGGTGACAGAAAGTTAGTTTAAAATGGTAACTCAGGGTTAGAGTCATTCAGAAACCAGGTGTATAAAAAGTAAGATTTTAAAACAATATCTCTTCAATGAGATAGTAAAAGCTGCTTCACACACTCACATATAAGAATTGGCAGCATAACTTTGTAACATAAAGGTAATCTACTTGGTCTTGATTTTAGAGAAAATAGCTTGTTTAAATTGGTTTTGCTTTTGCTTCTCAAAATTAATGGTTATACTCTAATGTTACAAAAGAAATTTAAAAATTTAGTTAAACTGTCAGTATTCCATTGGCTACAGTTGGCAGTTCAATTGTGAGTTTGGAATTCTTTGACTCATCCATGTTTATGGTTCAGAAGAGGATAGAGCAGAGTTGGCTATTTTGTCAGGAGGAGATTACTTGATTTGGAGCTCAGATTAGAGTGGTACTAGTAAAAATCATAGTGCCATGATGAATGCTCAGACAGGCACGTAGACTGGGATCTTAACATGCTTCTAGAAGAAGGTCAGTGTGAAGACAGTGTTAATCAGGTTGAACTGCCTACACAGCTCTCAAACCATACAAGCAAAGACAGACTTAGATACATTCGTCTTTGCGATGAAATTGCACCCTCATACAATCAGGGTTTGGCCATAGCTTGCACAGGACCATAAAGATAAAAGATGTTTTAAATGTGGAAATTTAGATAGTTTTTAAAGTGACTGTCCCAGGAACAGAGGCTTGAGCAACAGTCAGGTGACCAAGGTTACACAACAAACTTGTCCTTGGTGCAGGAAGGATAATCCTTGGGCCAGGCCTCAGGATATAGGCCAAGATTAAAAACATTTACATTTAAATTAAGGCTATACACAGAGTGGGCGAGGCAGGAGCTTAGATTTCAGACATTCCTTTTGTCCTGACCTGCCTCTAAAAGGGTGTTTTCTAAAATTTGTTTATTGCCTTGTTTGTTCCTTAGGGAGGTGTCAGCCTCAGACTCAAAAGAAATTCAAAACAGCTTATGGGCCAGGAGTTAGAGATAATGATACTTTTTACCCTCAATATTTTAAATCTGGACAGTCAGGGCCATTCGGCTGCTGACCATCACTGTTTAGAGCCTGACAGGCCAAAAGAGATGGTCAAATGGAAGGACATCTTGACCGGACAATGGAAAGGCCCGGATCCTATTTTAATAAGAGCCAGGGGAGCGGTTTGTGTTTTCCCACAGGAAGAAGACAACCCGTTTTGGCTACCAGAGCGACTGACGCGACGACTAGCGATATTAGAAGATGACACCCAGGCGGACCCTCCAAACTCTGATGACAGCCCTCGTGCTGATCCAAGGGATACAGGTTCCTAGTATATCGGGGAAACAATGATGGACCATATTATCTGCCTTCCCAAAACCCATACCAGTCAGACATAATGTAGCTAATCTGTCCAGGAAATTGTTTCAATATCTTGCAGGAAATTGGTCAGAAAACTTCGATGAGACACTCAAAAAATTGAGAGTGGCTGTGATAGACATCAACTCGACGCTCTTGGATCTGTCCCTGACTGAGAGACTCTCCTCCTGGATCTCTTCAGCTTTCTTTTTCTTTTCTTTTTTTAAGTGGGTGGGAGTAGGCCTGTTTGGTATGCCCTATGTTGCAGATTAGTGTTCATGCTTTGGTTGGTTTGCAAACTCAGAGCTCAACAAAATCGTGACAAGGCTATTATTGCCCAGGCGCTTGTGGCCATAGAACTAGGGGCTTCCCCTGCAGTGTGGCTATCACTGCTTCGAAAATAAGTAGTCTCCCCCTCACTAGTGGTGGCGCTAAATGTTGGGCCGTCAGCCATTGCACCTCAAAGGATTTGCCCATTGCACTGGGTCGGTGAGGAGTCTTGGCCTGGCTGGTCCTTGTCTGTGTAGCTGTGGTACCTGAATTTGAGGCAAACAGCCCTTGCACCCCTAGGAGATGACTCCATTGCACAGGGATGGGTGTTTGTATCTCTTTCTGTTTCCCTTAGCCCTTGCACCCAGAGGACTTGTTTCCATTGCACCTGGTAGGGTAAGGGAGACTGTCTTAAACTATTAGTCCTTGATCACTTATTCCCCCAAGATGGAATTTGCTTGATCGGGCTTGAGTTTGAGTCATGATTGGTACCACGCTAGACAGGCCAAGGACAGCCAGATGGACAGCTCCATCTTTTCGTCTCCAGGCCAGCTGTCATTGGTCCCAACGACGGGAATAGGTTGATGCCATATGCCAGAGGTACACCATGAGCTGTGAGTTAACCCCATGACGGGATTAGCGAGTGGCAATGACCTGGGCGTGGGTATATCCCTCGTAGCCTAAGACAGGGTGGCTCGCCTTTCCTCGGTGTTAGCCCTATTGGTGCTGGGCGTGGAGAACGTCAGCTAGCCTAAGACACGGGACATTGACCAGTGCCTGTTTAACAAAACAAAAGGAAATAGCCAGTAGACAGATTCCTCAGCTGCTGTACCCCAAGGGCTTTTGGTAAAGACACCCTATGAAGCCTCAAACATATCTATACGCAGTCCCTGCCCACTAAGGTGTTCGTTCCACGGATAGTAGGTCTGGTAAGTCAATAACGGAGCGGACGGATAAGCCTCGGCCACCTAAGACAGGGCAGCCCCGGGTGGGGAGGCTGACCCAGTGACGGGTAAGAGTTTGAGCACCGCCCTCCAAAGAGACTCAGACCCGCCGTGAGACCCCCAAATATGGGAGTTACGAAACCTTCCCAGGGATCTCAACTACCACCCTCTGCAATAAAACAAAAAAGAAGGAGATGTAGGAAGCCGCAGCTTGCGCTGGCAAAATTCGCCATTCCAAGATGGCGCTGGCATCTGGTATTCCTCCTAGTAAACAAGTAAACTGTGCATGTGCTATGGTAAAAGTGCACCAAAGTCATAGCCCATCCCAGGGTGTTTTGGCGGGTGACGAGTAAGCAGCCAATCAGAGGTGAGCACACCGCTCTAAGGGTATATAAACAGTGCTTTTTCCGGGCCTGGGGTCTTACTCCATTTTGGTTTTGGAATAAACGTTTTCCTGCGGAAGGATCCTGGTGTGTGTTGCCACGTGTCTTCCTTGCTGGTGAGGTGGGCGCGCGTCACAATTGCCCTGACCTTGACACCTGATTCCATGCTCACTTACACAGCAACCAAGTGTTCTGGTACTAGATTTTCAGCTTAGAAACCCAGTCTTGGTCACACCCCTGTCACAAACCTCAAAGCAAAGATGTAGCATTAGTCACAGTGCTGCCTCATATTTTGCAATGTAACTGGGGTCAAACACAGTTCTCCCAAGTGTGGACCTGCTCAGGTTTCAACTCAATCACTCAGCCATGTGACCCAGGGAAAGACAGGTGCCTGGTAGCCAACTACAAAGCAGGTTCCCACTGAGCATGTCAGCCACCTGGTGTTGCTGGGGGTAACCAGGTGGAGATGGTAGCAAAGCATGTCAAGGCAGCTGAGCGCTGCACAGCTGGGCACCACTACTGTCTCTATTGCTTCCTCTTTACTGGCTCATTCTGCCTCCCCAGCTACTTCAGAACCGCATGAAAAAGAGCCTTGGGAAATTTCACTAACATATGTCCTCAGATACGCTCCAAGAAGACAGCTTTTCTGTGTTCAGAGGGTGATACAAAGACACCATCTTTAGGGTACCATTAAGGTCAAGTTCTGATTGCTCTGTCCTTAGGAGATGCCTGAGCACCATACTTCTCATGGGCTGGTAAGTCTTGCTTCCTGCTTTGGGTTATCCTAGATGTCATCGTGTCTGACAAAGTGCCCAGGCCACCACTGTTCAGTCATAGGAAAGAGAAAATATCTCAACAGGGGCAACATGAGGCAAAAGAGAAGGCAAAGGTCCACAGGAAATGTTGGAAGAGGAAGCACTACAGAAAAAGTGCAGGTTCAGGTGAGGTAAGGGGCCCCTTGTTGGGAATGAAGCTCACTGAGAGACAGCCAGTGGATTCAACTCTTTCCTGTTTCACCAGCCTGTAAAGCCTGGGGGATACTGATGAGTTCATTTTCAGTAAGAGATAAACCATCAGGTGACACCACCAACTAGAGGCAGATGTAACATGTCATTCAAACGTAGCTTAAAATCAGAGCTGTTAGACTCTGAGGAACACGGTATCTATCATTATCAGCTGAGACCTGTACCGTCTCAGGCTTCGTGCAGTGCAGGACCCACACTGTTCCAGCCACAGCGCCTTCTCACTAGATAAATTTCAGGAGTGCTATCTCTCTGTTGAGCAAGGCTTTAGGTGAGGTGGTTCCCCTGCACTTAGGACAAGGAAATTAGAAAAACAAACCTTAATTCAAACATCTCAAAGTTGGAGGTCGCTGTACTTTGAAGGTGTCCCCAGCATGAATTGATCTTTTATGTGTTTCTTCCTGCTAAGTGAAGGGTTAAATTAAGGGCCACATCAGTCTTCCAGGCCTCTAAACCCCACAAAAGGAAGTTTGGTGGCTGGAAGGTGGCCACCATGCTTTAGGAAGGCGATGGCTCCACATGTGAACAGTTCTCGGGAGGCCAGAGGCCTGAGGTCTGTTGCCTGCCAAAGCCAGCAGTTATACTTCTGTAGTTTCCCCGATTAAAAAGTGTTTAAACACCTGCTACTTAAACGATACTTACAAAGCAATAACTCAGCAGCCGGAAGCATGGGGCCTGGGAATGTGAACAGAGAAATGAAGGGTCTATATAAATCGAGAAGCTGTACTTTTCCATTTCTGAAATGACCCCTCAATGACTTAAAAATAAGCACCAACTCAGGTATCCAGGAAGTAAAATAAATCCGAATAAGCTTAATGAGACTGGGGCAGCCATCCACAAGGAAACCAGATCTCCGCGCCTTCTTCTTTCTCACCATTTGAGTTGCCCATACAGGACTTTTAGTGACGGGAACATTACCTGTCACCCTGGTCTTGCTGAGGAAAAGCCCTGGGCTGAAGTCACAGCTGAGCATTTAGCCATGCCCTGTCCATACAAGGCTGATCTGTACAGGAAGGGAGACTCCCATGTTCACACTCACACACTCATCCACACACTCTTACACACACACACATACACACTCTCTGGGGACATGGAGAACTACACATATAGAATATTATTAGGCCCGGTGACACTGAAAATCTTCTACACACTGGGGTGGAGGTTGACACCCTGGGACCGACTGTCAGTCCAGCTCCAGGTTCAGTGAGACAACATGCCTCAAGGGATTATGGCAGAGTGCACAAGAGCACACGTACTTTCATATACACATATGTAGAACATACACACACTCTCTCTCTCACACACACATTCACATACACCCATACACATATACACATATGCACACTCACATACACTCATAACACACTCATACACACTCTCATACTCATATACACACTTATATACTCACAGTCTCACACACACATACACTCACACACTCACTCAAACACACATACACTCAAGCACTCATATACACATACACACAGACTCACACTCATATACATGCTCTTTCACACACTCTTACACACATTCACGTACTCACACACTCACACTCATCCACACACACACATTCACACACAGTCACATATATTCACATACACCTTACACACACTTCACATACTCATACACTCACATAATACACTTATATATACTCACACATACAGATACACAGAGATTTGCACTCACACACTCATCCACACACTCTTACACACACACACTCATACACATACATACAGTTACACACACTCATACACATACTCACACACATACACTTATACACACTCATCCACACATACAGATATAGACTCACACACACTCATTCACACACTCTTACACACATGCTCACACAACACTCAAAGAGACACACACTTACACACACTCACATGACACTCACACTCATTTGTGGGACTGCGTAAGGATATCCTGGTTCATGGTTGGGCATGGGCCTAGAACCCAGAGACTCTACGTGAGAACTGGCAGGAGTTCAGGGTGCCCCCAGAACCCAGGATCCTGAAAAGCAGTCAGTCTCCATAGAACTACATTGTTCAGTCACATAGGACAGCCCCTCCTAAAGTGCCCAGATAGAGGGTGTGACTATAGGCCTCAGGCCCTAGGGATTTACATACTAATGAAGGCCAGAGGGCGGAGCAAATTAAGCATGCCTCCCCAGATCCTCCCCAGATCCTCCCCCTTTCTCCCTCCCTATTTAACTCGGGACTGCCCTGAGTTTTACATGGTGGGGGGCGGTTGGGGGGTGTACAACCAGATCCATCTACCATCCGCCACGACAATAAAACTTTTCTGGAACCAAGGACTTCCTCACGTCATTGAGGCCTGCCGCCGCCAAAGTCTCCAGGACGTTGGAACCTTAGACCTTCCTGCTGCATGTGGGACCAGCTGCAGCATGGGTGGAAAGCCGCTGGGACTCCACCACCACCACTGCGGCCTATAATATTTTTTCCCACACTCATTCACACACTCTTACACACATGCTCACACAACACTCACATGACACACACACACTCACACGACACTCACATACATCTCATATACATAGTCACACACCACTCACAAGCTAATATTCTGTAACTTGTTAAGGATTTATCATACTTAACAGTGACTGCATCTTGGCCATATCACATTTGGACTCATTTTCATCTCTATTAAAAGTTAGTTTTCCTTTTTGTTTAATCTACAGTATACAAGTGTCTGTTCCCCATCCTTCTCCATGGTTGTCTTTATCCACAATCAACTTCTCTGTGGAAATAACAAATAAAAATTTCTGTAAGTCTCCAGATGTGGTGGCTCTCACTCTTAATTCCAGCAGTCAGGAAGCTTCCTGAAATGTCCCCTCCTTGCTGGCATTGTGGTTCTTCTGACCTCTGCATATACTGTATGTATGTGTACAGAAACCAGCATACATACTCACTGAAAAAAATAAAACCACTTATTTAGGAACTAGAGTACCGGCTCAGCAGTTAAGAGCATTACTGCAATCAGCGAACTGAGGTTTGGTTCCTGGCATCTAGAATGGGATGTCTTACAACCACCTGTAATCCCAGTTCCAAGGAAATCCAAAATACTCTGGTTTCTGAGGGCACCTGTATGCATGTGGTGCATTTGAATTTACACAGACACACACATGCACAAATACACACACACATGAATAAACACACACATACACAAATACATGCACATGAATACACACATACAAGAACTCACTCACACACACATACAAGAAAACACTACACAAATACACACACACGTGTATGAACTCACACATGCACAAATACACACGTATACACACACATACACACTTGAATACACACACATATATGAATACACACTCACACACATACATGAGTACACTACACAAATACACACACATGCACAAACTCACACATGCACAAACACACTCTCTCTCACACACATACACAAATACACACTCACACACACATGCACGAACTCATGCATGCACAAATACACACTCATACACCCACATATTTTTTAATAATTAAAAACTATTTTTAAAGAATTCCCAAACATCACATGCAGTGGACAGCCTTTCTCTTATCATAGCAAACTCACTGTTTCTCTCTCAATAATCTGTTCTCTGTGCCACGGAACTGTGCCTGAGAGGTAACCAACAAATTGCAGTCTCCCTGGACATTGTAATAGCATAAAAACCCCATGAAATGTACATAATCTTTAAATAACCTCACCTTAGCTTGCTTCATAAAGGCATTCTGCTTTCCAATTTTTTCCTTCCCCCGGCTTCCTCTTCAATATGTATGAATTTGTAGATGTGGAAGGCAATTCAGCACCTCCAGAGCTATGAACCATTTCAATGTGGCAGCCAAATTTGCTTATGGTAATAGGCAGATGGAGGAGTGACAGTTGAACCCTGAGTGTGACACCCATCCCTCTGGCCAGGCCAGGGTCACCCGGTGTCTCAATGGCTTATTCATCTTAGTGCAGAAGTGATGCAGTTGGTCAGGCAGAGACCTCCATCAGAGATACCAAAATGAGAAGGTTAAGGCTGGCCCTCCAAATCCCTGACCAATTCTTAATTTTAAAGAGTAAATCTGCTAGAACTCAGCAAGGCACAATCCCAATTTTAACCAAGTCACATTAAACAATTTTATCTGGTTGGGTTTTCTCTATCCCTGTGTTGAACCAGATGCCTCTTGGAAGTTATTAAATGCAAAACAGATATAACAATGAAAGAACTCACATGGTGTGTGTGTGTGTGTGTGTGTGTGTGTGTGTGTGTGTAAGATCATTCTACCCTCAACTAACACAAAGATAGAAAATAAGTTGAAAATAAAATACTATTTCACTCTCTAGGGATCTCTCCACCCCAGATGGCCAGGTCCAGCCTAAAGTCTATCAGTTACAGATAAACTCTTCCT
Organism: Grammomys surdaster; assembly: GCF_004785775.1. Lineage (NCBI taxonomy): Eukaryota > Metazoa > Chordata > Mammalia > Rodentia > Muridae > Grammomys > Grammomys surdaster. The sequence continues at coordinate 2,370,203 of NW_021620749.1, read as the reverse complement.
CCCTGTGAAGAGTCCCATGTGTGGGGAAATGTTTACAGAAACCTTACTTCCATCAACACTTGCAAATGACCCATAATTGATGACACAGTCAACCATAAGCATGAACCCTCAATGCTCGCGCCCTCCTACCTCTCCCAAGACCCTTGGAGACCTCAGAGGAGACAGCACACCCATGGTTTTGTTTGTTTGTTTGTTTGTTTGTTTTGTATTCATTTCTATTTTTTTTATTAAATAAGGCTGCTCAAGGAAGCAAAGAAAGATGAAAAGCACCACAGATGACCATATAATAGAGACACTAGAAAACACAGGGTAAGCCAGTCTAGCCACAGACCCAAGAGTCTTAAAAGTCTAGGCAGAAATCAAGCTTGTGGTGCTGAGTTGATTTATGGCAGATCACAGAGGAGCAACTCCTCCCATGACGGTGCCTCACGAGCTTGCCATGCATTTGATGAAGGGCTCAGGGAGGAAGCGATAAACATTCCCCAGTGCTCTTGGGAAGAAAGACCCTACAGGTGTTGCAAAGGGTTTGGATGGTTCAATATTCTATCAATAGCTGTCACCACTCCTGACACAATAAAATCAATGCCCTTGTTATGTTGTCGTGTATGGGTGATCACATGTGCATGACTGTGTATGTGCAGCATCTGCATATGCAAAGGATGCCAAAGGATGATATCAGGTATCGTTGATCCCCACCCCCAGTTTTTAAACACAGGGTCTCTCACTAAATCCGGAGCTCATCAGCTTGGCTAGCCTCACTGGCCGTCAAGCCCCAGTGAGCCTCCTCAGTGGCACATACCACTTTGTCTGGCTCTTTATACAGGTGCTAGAGCTTGAATTCAGGTCCCTCTGCTCACATGGTAAGGATTTTACTGAACCATTTCCCTGGGTTCAAAAAGCAACATTTCTCCAGGGCCTGTTCCACTTTTAAGCTTATTAGATCTTGCCGGGCACCTCCTGTTGAGCAGGATGTCTAGGGCTCACCCACAAAGACTCCAGTGGCTGATCCAAGGGCAGAGGACACGATTCCTCATTCCTCAAGCAGGAGCCTCATTTGTTCGGCATGCACATGCACGCCTGGCTCTTTGGCGCCTGTTGAGAGAGTGCTGTGTTTGGAAATGTATTTTCCAGAGCATCTGTTCAACTGGCCACTGTGGATGAATGAGATCAAGCATGGTTGCTCCCAAGGCTCGAGTGTCCCTGTACCTCCCGTGGTTTGGCATTTGCACCAATGGGCAGTGAGCAAATTCATTTAAGAGGAACTTGGGGGTGCTGTGGCTAAGCCAGTACCATACCAGAACTGTTGATCTCCATGATCAGAATAGTAACTAGGTCCTCAGTAATCAACTCAGTACTTTGTTAGCTACATGTCAATCAAAGGATAATCTCTATTCCAGAGCTACCTTGGAGTCCTCATCTCCTGGTACTCACCCCCAAGCCAAACAGGGCTGACTGGAACCTTCCTCACTAAAACTCATGCTCAAATTTGGTCCCCATTATGAAACCAACGCACTACCTACTGTGCTAAATTGTTCCTAGGTAAGGAAATGCAGGGACAAAAAAATGGAGCAGAGACTGAAGGAAAAGCCGTCCAGAGACTGCCCCACCTAGGGATCCACCCCATCTGCAGATACCAAACCCAGACACTATTGCTGATGCCAAGAGTCGCTTGCTGACAGGAGTCTGGTATGGCTGTTCCCTGAGAGGTTCTGCCAGCACCTGACTAATACAGATGCAGATACTCAGAATCAACCATCAGACTGAGCCTGAGGACCCCAATGGAGGAGTTAGGGGAAGGACTGAAGGAGCCAAAAGGGATTGCAACCCCTTAGGAAGAACAACAATATCAACTAACCAGACCACCCAGAGCCCCCAGGGACTAAACCACCAACCAAAGAGGGACCTATGGAGGGACCTATGGCTCCAGCTGCGTATGTAGCAGAGGATGGCCTTATCTGGCACCAATGGGAGGGGAGGCCCTTAGTCCTATGGAGGCTTGATGTCCCAGCATAGGGGAATGCTCGGTGAGGCGGGAGTGGGTGAGTGGGTGGAAGAGAACCCTCAAAGAGGAAAAAGGGAGTGGGGAGGGGATGAGGAGTTGCAAAGGGGAAACTCAGAAGGGGGTTATCATTTGAAATGTGAACAAATAAAATGATTGATAAAAAAAATGGTCCCCACTGTGAGATAGCAAAAGGTGAGGCCATCAAAATCTTTAAGAGACGAATGAATCATCAATCTGGGTTCTGTCCATTCCAGACTAACCGAAGAATGATCACGCTATCACAGGGTGGCTTTGCAATAGAGTCAGCTCTTGGTTCACTTGCTGTTTCCAGATACTTTAGGCTTGCTGCTCTGCTATGATGCAGCAGGAAGGCTTCTTTATCAGAGACTGAACATAAAATTTGATTGCAAATTTCAAGGCTTAAAATATATTCTCTTGCCGGGCGGTGGTGGCGCACACCTTTAATCCCAGGGCTTGGGAGGCAGAGGCAGGCGGATTTCTGAGTTTGAGGCCAGCCTGGTCTACAGAGTGAGTTCCAGGACAGCCAGGGCTACACAGAGAAACCCTGTCTCAAAAAAAAAAAAAATTATATTTTCTCTCTGGAAAGCCTCTACTATCCTAGAACCTGGTGGTTGCTGAGCCCCGATCTCTAAAGAGCTCAGCTCTGATGTCAGAGCTTCAGCTTCAGTTTTCTGGAGATTTGATTTATTAGCATTCTGTCTAAGCTTCGCCCCACAGTTACCTGGCAACAGCCAAGCGTGCCTGGCTCACTATAAAAAGGACTGCTTGCCCCTCTTCCCTCTCTCTTGCTCTTGCTCTCCCTCTGTCCTCTCACCCCTTCCTCCCCCCATTTCTCTTCCCCCTCTCTCTCCACATGCTCATGGCCAGTCTCTCTCTCTCTCTCTCTCTCTCTCTCTCTCTCTCTCTCTCTCTCTGCCTTTCTCTGTCTCTACTATCCTCTCAACCCTCCTCCTCATACCCTGAATAAACTCTATTCTATACTATACTGTCGTGTGGCTGATCCTTCAGGAGGAAGGGATGCCTCGGCATGGGCTCACTCCCTTCCCCCACATCTCCACTAAACATATTCTCCACCGAACATATTCTTCTTCCTTATTTCTTTATAAAACATAACATGGCTGGAGTCAGGAGGTCAGCTACATCACGTGGCCCACAGAGAACTATGAATTCCTGATCCATGAGCTTAAAATACACCCCCTTCCTTGATGAATTACTTAGTTTTAGCCATTTCTGCCATAGCCACAGACACTAGACAAGAAGGAACTGGACAGGTAGAAATGACTTTGTGGCTTCCGAGTCCAGCCCACAAAAGATGTTACAGATTCTGCCTCTCTCCCTCAGATTTCTCTGTCTGGCTGAGGGCATCTACCAGAGCACACTGAGAGGCTACTCCAGCAGCCATGATGCCATGGAAAGCCCCACAAAGGCAGTCTTGGGAGCTTCTTGCCAACAATAGAATAGACCTATGGGGCATGTGAGGAAGACATCTTAGCAACTGACTCTCTGCTGTCAGCCAAATTCCAGAAAGTGGCTCATATGATAGAACTTGGCCCTTAGAAGACTCTAAGTCAGAGCTACCAGGCTAAACCACTTCTGAGCTCTTGACTGTCTTCAGCCTAATCAACTTCTCTCAAGCACAAATGTTAGGCAAGGAAGACACAGCCTGAGACACAGCTGAGAGTCAAATGGAAACATTACAGAAATGTTTATGTAAAGACAAAAATCTCCCAAGATGGAGGAAATTGGAAATACCTCGTTTTATTACTCTGTTTGATCCAGAAGTTTGCATGCCTCCTGCTGAAATGCTCTTGATTCCATATGCAATGGGACACCTCAGCCTCATCACGAGGCAGGCTGTCCTGAGTATATGCCATGTCTTCTTATGTGTCCTGCAAGGATAGACAGACAGACAGGCAGGCAGACAGACAGACAGACAGACAGACACACACACACACACACACACACACACACACACAAATAGGCTAACCCCACAATTGTGTCGATGGCTTAATTAGAGCAAAGAGGAGCTGCAAACCTGTCCAATCTGAGACATATTCGACTGGGGTGGGCATATCAGGGATGTATGTTCAGTAGCAGGAATTGCTAGGCAGATTCTGGCAGAGCTAACATGAACTCAGCAGCATTTCTTCCTTCATGTGGCTCTGTGCTTGTTTTTGTAGCCCATGAGATGATCCCAGTGCACCTATCAGATGATTCCTAAGAACCACCCAGGCATCCTGTGCTAGGTATGCACAGCCATGCACATGCACATACTCACACAGACACACATGCACACAATAGACAGGTGTGTACAGAAAGTGGGGTGGTCAAGTGCATTTCCAGCAGAACACATGTAAAATTATTCTGGATCAAACAAGGGACATTTCAGATTTCCTTCATCTTGTGAGGGACACATGACCTCCAGTCATACAATTATAATGCACCTCAAGACCTGACAGGAGCTGCTCTTTCCCAGTGACACTGGATCTGGATGGCTAGCAGCTTACCTGGAGTTTCCTTCATCTCACCACCAGTGGCAAAAGTAGGAGGAGCCAATAGAGGAACAGACTGTGCGCTGACAATATACTGGTGTCCCTGGACTGGGGGCTCAAAGCAGGATTCCCTTTTGGCAGGGTTTGTGTTTCTGCATAAACTACCATGAGACAAAAGTACAAGCAGGTAATTTGGGAGAAAATTCCAGGAAAGACCAACAGGAAGTAAAGGAGTAAGACAGACAGTCATGACCCTGGGCTATGGTGAACCAGGAAGTTAAGGAGTGACAGACACAGATGGTAATGCGCTCTCAGAGGGCTGCAGCACCATGATGCCCTAAGGGCATCTAAACTCCCATACTCAGAGTCTGTGGACCTGTGTGCTAGATTCTAAGGCCAGGGTCAACCATGTTTGCCAGACACTGACCTGAGGATAAGGTAAGGACTTTGGCCCATGCAAGTGAGTCCAGCATGAAGTCCTTAAGAGAGCCAGAGATGTTACATGGTTGGCTTCTGAAGAGGAAGCAAATGCTACCAACTAGGAGGGCAGGCAGAAAAGACAGGGAACTCATTCTTTTCTATAAATCAGAAAGCAATGCACCTTGGTAGACCCCTGTAATGGCTATTCCTGGTTGTCAACTTTACTATACCTGAAATGAGCTACAGTTCAGAATTGGAGGGCTCAACTGTGATCCAGATCTTGAGGATGGAAGACACGAGTTTCTGACCTGGATCTTGGCATGGAGATCTTGAGGTATAGTGGCTATGAAAAGCTTAGGCCCAGGCAAGGTGACTCTCCCAGGAGACTAAGGCAAGGAGATCTCTGAGTTCAGGGTCAGCCTGGGACAAAACAAGTCCCAGATCTAGGCGTGGTGGTACACACCTTTAATCTGTACCACATTTTCTGCTGGAGACTTATATAAGGATGTTGGAAGAAGGAAGATTCACTCTTCTTTGCCTGCTTGCACTTACTTGCCAGCACATCTGTTGGAACTTACTTCTACAGAAGACCAGCTGAAACAACTAGCCTCATGGGACTGGGAAACTACTAGATTCTTGGACTTCCCATTCACAGCTGACCATTGTTGGGGTAGTTAGACTACAGACTAACTATATACAGTTCATATATAGAGCTATCTGTAAGTTCTGAGAGAACCCTGACTAATACAGCCCCCTGATGCTTAGTTTTTAACTTCAAACCCCAAAACCATAAAGAAATAAATGTCTGCTGTTTCAGTCCACTAAAATCATGATAATCTGTCATATCAACAATCAGAAACTAGTCAGAGTGTATGTGTCCAGTGAGTTAGCATGTTGCAGGATGCTCAAGCCAACACAGTATACAATGTCTAGTAAGTTAGCATGTTACAAGATCCTCAAGCCAGCAAGGGAACCCTTCAAGGTGGTATCCAGAGGCTTCAAAGTGGCTCCAAGCAAAGGCCAGGAATCTGGAGTGCACATCACCTGTCATGAGCTGGTAGGGAAAAGACTGCCTAGGACAGAGTTTAGTACATACTGGTGGCCTCCATGTCCTTCCTCATTAGGACACATGATCATAGGAAGGAAGGTCTGGGGGTTTTGTTTGTCTTTTGGGTTTTTTGTTTGTTTGTTTGGGGGTTTTAGTTTGTTGTTGTTGTTGTTTTGTTTTCTCTGAGCAGCCTGCACTCTACATCTATCAAGTTTAAGGACACCAACATCTCCCGCAATGGCTTCTGGGAGATGAGCAGCTGAGACCAGGATGGAGTGTTTAGCTGTGTGTGGAGTCCTGCTGGTGTTTACTGGCTGAGGGAGGCACAGTAAACAGCTCACAGTGCTTGGGATGGTTTCTCACACAGTGTGGCACCAAGTTGCTGTCACTCCCAGGCCATTCCACCAGGTCTACAGATATGCATCCTACCCTCTCAGATCAGCGCAGAAAACCTGTCTGTCCGCTCAGCCCAACACACCTCCATTGCTGCGGGCAGATGACTGTGAAGGATCCAGTCTTCCCCTCGGTAACCACATAAGCAATGGAATCCAGAGGAGAGAGCTGAATAGGTTCCTTTCCATTTTTCATACTTTCTGCCTAGTGTTGAAAGGAACATAAATCCAACTGGGGCCCGTCAGAACATTCTGTCATGAAGTCACAGAGACATGTCTCAAAGGGAAAGGAAAGGATTTTGCAATGTGCTTTCCTGCTCCCCAAAGGCACAGAGGTCATAAACCAGTAAGTGTTAAAGGTCCAGTGCGTACCCCAGAGACATGCTTCCTGAACCCTGCCTTGCTAATACCCTTGTCGAAAGATAGGGTGGAAGTAAGGGAGAGGGAGCTTGAAAAATCTTAAAAGGTAGGCGGGGAGGAAGGTAGAAAGAGAGGAATGGAGGAAAGGAGGAAGGAAAGGAGGGAGAAAAGAGAGAGGGAAGAAGGAAAAGGAGAAGAGAGGAGGTAGTAAAGGGATGAGGGAGGAGGGAAGGGAGGACAGAGGAGGGAGGGAAGGGAAGAAAGAGGAGGGAGGGGAGGACAGAGGAGGGAGGAGGGAGGAGAGGACAGAGGGAAGAGGGAAGGGAGGACAGAGGAGGGAGGGAGGAGAAGAGAGAGAAGGGAGGGGAAGAGAGAGGAAGGAAGGAGGAGAGAAGAGAGAAAAGAGAGAAGAGAGAAGGAGGGAAAGAAAGAGGAGGGAAGGGAAGGCAAAGGAGGGAGGGAAGGAAGGAGAGAAAAGGAAGGGAGGGGAAGAGAGAGGAAGAAGGGAGGGCAGAACAGAGGAGGGAGGGAGGAGAGGCCAGAGGAGGACGAAAGGGAGGAGAGGAAAGTGTTAGCCCCCCTTGCGTTGCTGTATCTCACATCCCACACATCAGCTCATCCCTGCTTCCTGCGTCCTGGTGCCTCAGTGTCCAGTCACTGCAGCCCAGGTGCATGTTTCAAGTGTTTATCTCTGGCCTCCTGCTCTCCACTTCCCCGTTTTCCTGAGTAAGGTGACAAGCCAGTGCACCCCAAGGGTTAGGAACTCTTTACACAAAGCTTGTCTGTGCATTTCAACAGGCCCCTGGAGGCAGTGACAAGACACGGCCTCCACTGACAGGTCTGTGACATGGGCTCTGAGACAGCAGATAGGAGTCCTTGGGAGTCAGTTGGGACATTACGGGCTCTGGTGGCAACAGTGACATTTGGCAGCCCTGCAGCTGGTTGGGAGCAGGAAGCTGCTCACGCCCACACATTGGGCCTAAGTCAGTTCTGCAGTTTTGTCACAAACAGGTGGAATTACAAAATCAGGTTACTTTAAAAAGAAATGAATATGTAAGAATCTAAATTTCTAAATAGGACTTCCGTTTTTGGTCTTTTTTTTTTTTTTTTAATCTAGGTACCTCACAAGGTTATGCTCCTGCTCCTGAGATGACTCAAAGCTCATCCCGGACAGACGCCCTTTCCCCTTCCTCAGACTTTGCTGGGAATGCAAGTGGTAACAGCTGATACTATCAAAAGGTGACAAGACAAGAAGCTGTGTTAGGAACTGCGGATACAGCACCGTAGTTAAGAGTACTTACTGTTTTGGCTGAGTAACAGAATTCAGCTCCCAGCTCCCACATTTATCTGAGCACCTCTTCTAGCCTCCAAGGTCACCAACATGCCTGTGCACACACACACACACACACACACACACACAAAATAAATAAATAAATAATCCTTTTTTCCTAAGAGGAAGAAAGAAACGCTATCCAGGGTTTAATCTGATGAGTTGCTCAGGCAAGAAATTATTACGCAGGTTGAGTGGCCCTTGTCCAAAACACTTGATAGCAGAAGGAATTCGGGTGTGGGGTTAGTTTGAATTTGGGGATATTTACATGTGCATAACGAGATATCTCAGGACAGGACTCACGCCTAAGTGTAGAGTTCCTTTATATTTCCACTCACACTCGAGTAGCCCAAAGTCAGCTGAGTGCACTGTTTTAGCACTCGTGCATTTTCACTGACCTGTGGGGAATGCTCCACATCCAAGTCAGGGCTCAGTGAGCTCGGATGCAGGGTGATTCATCTCTGACTGAGGCTATGTGACCAAGTAAGAAGATGTTTCTGGAGAGCTGCAGCCAGGAGGCGCTTGCGAGCACTTTTGATCCCTCCCATTCTGAACAAAGCAAAACAGGAAGGTGACTTTGAAGTTAATGGTGATGGTTCAAAGTAAAATCATAATAGATCGGGTGTCCCGTCTCACAAAACATGCACTGTGAGCATGTAGGTACAGGTGCATATGTTCGTGGTGTGTAGATGAATTCACAAGTGTGGAAATGAATTCACAAGTGAAATTCACAAGTGTTGGCTCTCAGGTGCCTTCCATGTCTTTAAGACGGGGTCTCTCACTGGCCCGGAGCTTTGCTGTGTAGACCAGGCTAGCTGGCTCTCGAACTTCCAGAGATCTATGCCTCTCATCTGACACCATTCGGCCCATCTCACCACGCCTGGCTTTTCCTTTTGTCAGGGTTGCGGTGTTAAACTGGGCATGGTGGTACACACCTGTGAGTTCAGCACTCAGGTGGTAGAATCAGGTGATTCAAATCTCCAAGATCATCCTGGGCTATGTACTAAATTCAAGGCTAGCCTGGGGTACGTGAGACCTATTACCAAAAATGCTAGCTGAGCTTGGAAGACAGAACATCACCTGCATCCTGGCTGTGGTCTGGTAGTGCTCCGGAGTGAGCAAGTCCGGTCCTGTTTTCTCCTCATTTGCTTTGCAGGGTCATGATTCTAAGTCCTGGTGTCACAGAGAGGTCCTTGCGTTGGAGCCACTCAGCTTGGGTGAGCACATTCATTGGGCAGGGGTGTTCTGCTACCCTCCCCCACAGCTCCACAGTCACTGGACATCATGGTCACCTGACATCAGAGACAACCTGACTGAGGAAGGACGTGGTATAGCATGAGGGAGTGTTGTGGCTTGAATCCTGTTGCTGACTACTTTACCTGTGGTACTGAGGTAGTTTCGATGAGAAATGGTCTCCATAAGCTTGGGTATTTGAATACTTGTCCCCAGCTAGTGGGACCACTGGGGAGGGTGGACTCTTCAGGGTGAGGAGGTTTGCTGGAGGAAGTACCCCACTGGATGTGGGCTATGAGGGTTTCCTCTCTGCGTTTTCTGCATGGTCATGGTGGTTTATCACAGCAGTAGAAAGTAACTAATCCAGGACCCATGAAGATGAACATCTTTGGAGATTAGATCTTGCCAGGTTAAACTGAGTTCATACTGGAGGAGGTGGATCCTAAACCCAAGTACTGACATACTTATAAGAAGGACGTTTAGACATAGACAAGGAAGAGTGGGAGAGGGCTAGTGTCAAGAGAAGCTGAGGCTTGGTGACATAAAGGAAGGAATGCCAAGGACTGAAGACCATCTCCCAATGAGTCAGAAAATGAGGCTGCACCACAGCTGAGTGCCTTCTAGGCCCTAGATCTGCGTGTGAATGCACTTCTGATGTTTAAAGTTGCTAAAGCCCTCTGTCCTCGCCATGATAGGAAGGCATACCTGTGAAGTGACTTGGAGAAAAGCAAAGGAGACAGATCATCAGGATGGGAGGGCAGCTAGGGACATCAAATAAGAGAAAACATACATGTCTTTCTGAGGCTGGCTTAACTCTCTTAATATGAGTATTTCCAGTTCCATCCATTTTTCTGCAAATGATGTGACTTCCTTCTTCGGGAGCTGAAAAGACTCTTGTGTGTATTAGAGTTAGCTTCAGCTTTCAATCTGACACAAACCCAGAGTCACTTAGGAACAGGGAACTTCAGCTGAAGTATCGACTTGAACAGATTGACCCATGACCATGTCTGAGAGGCATTTTCTTGATTGCTAATTGATGTAAGAAGGCCTAGGCCACTGCAGGTGGCACCATTCCCTAGGCAGGTGGGGTTGGACTGTGTAGGAAAAGAAGCTGAGCAAGGCAAAGCCACCTTCCTCCATGGCCTCTGTTCCATGCTCCTGCCTCAGGTTCTTGCCTTGGCTTCCTTGATGAGGAACTGTTGCCAATCAGCTGGATAAACCCTCACCTCCACAAGTCACTCTGGGTCATGGTGTTTATCATAGCAACAAAGAAAACCAGGGCAGTGTGTTCTCTTTATCTACTTCCCTGTTGTTGGATACCTAGGTTGGTCCTCTAATTCAGGACTTGTGAACAGTGCTGCAGCAATCACGAATAGCAACTGTCTCTGTGCTGTGTCGGATTAGTCCTCTGGGTAAACAATCTGGAGTGCTATGGCTGTGTCACATGGAAAGATCTAGCTTGAGTTTTTTGAGAAACCTCATTCTGCTTTCCGTAATGACTGGGCTAATTAACATTCCCACCGGCAAGCAGTCTATGAGTTCCCTTTTGTCCACTTTCTGCCCGGTATTTGTTATTTGCTTTTTTTTGATGGAGTGAGATGGGATCTATGTAGCTTTGGCTTGCATTTCCGTGATGGTAGCTGAGGGTGGGTGTGCTTTCATATGGACTGATGTCTCTGTTCCACCTCTAGTGTGTTGTCTGTTCATAAACATGCCCTTACCCTAAAACACAGAAGCCTGGCTCAGATTTTTTTGGGCAATCTCTGTCTCTGTGGCTTCGTTATTTCCTTATGACCAATTCTTAACAGAACTTCCAGGTCAGAGGGCATGAAGACAGCTGATTAGAGACCCGACTCATACTTCCACCTGGTGCTTCCAAACAGTCTGACCAATATCGCCCTGGGCCAGCGGTGGCTATGGCTCCAGTGTCCCACTGACACAGGTTTTCTGACTCAGACATACTGTGTCCCATGCTCTCTAACCCTGGCTTTAAAGATGAGGAAATAAGGCTTGGTTCAGCTCCATGGCTCGGCCAAGGCTACTGTCAAAGCAAGGGAAGAAGAACACAGGCAAAGGAGCCCCGGATTGGAAGCCACCCATGTGGCACTCATAGTCTGTCCCAAAATGTCACCTCTTCACCCTGCAACTGCACCTCCAGCTCCTGACCACCCACATGCTCTCAATGCAAAGCAAACAGCACACTATGTCTTCAGAGGTTCCAGAAGCTTCCCCTCCTGGGACCTGGAGAAAATTTCTAAATTATAGTGAAGCCATGATTTCTCTTGCCCACGTGCCCATCACATAAGCAAGTCATGAGCATCCCCTGGGACCAGATCCAACACCAATAAAACATCCTGGGCCCAGGCTGGTCCAAGATCTGTGTTTTACTCTGAAATGGAAGAAATAAATTGGACAGCTACCAAGAAGTCACAGGTGAACTCCCAAACACGGTCTTCTTCCTCTTGACTTAAAACAGAATGGAACTTCTATCCCGTGGCTTCAGGCACATCAGGGCCACAGCTGGAGTCTGCTCAAAGCTGTCGCTGGGAGAGTAACATTTCTTATCACCATTCTGAAGCCAGGGTTTCACACTAAAAATACTCCCACATCTTTCAGAACTGGGAGGTCCTAGTTTCTTTTTCCAAGAAATCATACCAACATGAGCCTTAAAAATAACAGTTGAGCTCTTGTATCATGAGTTTCGCCTTTTCCATTCACTTTGAAAGTACATATTTGCAAAGAAAGATCTTGTCTTTGTTTGGGTTGCTATAAGAATGTACCATAGGCTGACCAGTTTAGTCAACAACACAAGTAATTTCTTTTTTTCTTCATTTTTTTCTTTTGTTGAAAATAGATTATTTTCTTTCATATTTATATATATTTTTTCCATCCCTCAACTCCTCCCAGCTCCTCCCAACTTCCCCTTCCATGAGGAGCCATCCCTTTCTGTCCCTCATTAGAAAACAAACAGGTTTTTTAAAGGATAATTATTAAATAAAACAAAAAAAATAACACATCAGAATTGGACAAAACAAACAGAAGGAAAAGGGCCAAAGAGCAGACACAAGAAACAGAGACCCACATGTTCGCTCACTCAGTAATCCCATAAAGACATCAAGCTGGAAGCCATAAAATATACACAAAGGACATGTTAGGTAAAAAGAGAGAAGGAAAATATATAAATAAAATTAAATTAAAATAAACACTAGTTTGATTTTCATTTCCCTGATGGCTAAGGATGCCCGAACATTTCTTATAAGTGTTTCTCAACCACTGGGCTTCCTGTTTTGAAAATTCTACTTAGATCTATAGTATGTTTTTTTATATTGAGTTATTTGTTTTCTCGATGACCAGTTTCTGAGTTCTTTATATATTTTGGTTGTTAGTCCTATATTAGATGTGGAGCTGGTAAACATTTTTTCCATTCTATAGGCTGCCTCTTCGTCTGGATGATGGTCCTTTGCAGTGCAGAAGCTTCTCAGTTTCATGAGGTCCTGTTTATTAGTTGCTGATCTTCGTGCCTGTGCTAATTGTACTCAGTTCAGAAAGTCTTTTCCTGTGGCAATGAGTTCAAAGCTATTTCCCACTTTCTCTTCTATAGGGTATCTGATTTTATATTTTATTTTTATAAAATTATAAAATTTTATATTATATTTTTATTTTTATATTTTTATTTTATATTTTTTCAGTCAGAGTTGAGTTTGGGGCAGAGTGTTAAGTATGGATCTATTGAGATTCTTGTACGTGCTGACATCCAGTTTGAGCAGCATTTGTTGAAGATGCTGTCTTTTTTCCCTGTGTGTTTCTGGCTTCTTCATCAACACTTGGGATTCCATAAGTGTGTGGATTTATTTCTGGGGTCTTCAATTTGATTCCATGGATCAAAAACATGTCTGGTTTTGTGCCAAAAGCACGCTGTTTTTAATTACTCTGTAGAATAACTTAAGATGAAGGATGGCAAGATCTCCAGCAGTTCTTTCCTTATCCAGGATTGGGTTTGGTTATTCTGTATGTGTGTGTGTGTGTGTGTGTGTGTGTCTGTATGTCTGTGTGTCTGTGTGTGTCTGTGTGTGTGTGTGTTTCCATATGAAGCTGAAAATTGACCTTTCAAGATCTGTGAAGAACTGTGTTGGAATTTTGATAGAGATCACACTGAATCTGTAGATTGTTTTAGATAGGATGACCATTTTTACTAGATTAATCCTACCGACCATGAACATGGGAGATCTTTCCATCTTCCGATATCTTCTTTAAATTCTTTCTTCAATATCTTAACATTTTTATCACACAAGTCTTTCACTTGCTTGGTTAGAGTTACCACACAGTGTTTTATATTGTGTGAAGCTATTGTGAAAGACATTGTTTCCCTGATTTCTTCCTCAAAACATTTGTCATTTGTATACAGGAGGACTACTGTAAGTGATTTATATCCAGCTACTTTGATAAAAGTGTTTATCAGCTGTAGGAGTTCCCTGGTGGAATATTTAGGGTCACTTATGTAGAGTCTCATATCATCTGAAAATAAAGATATATTGACTTCTTCCTTTCCAATTTGTATCCACTTTATCTCCTTCATTTGTCTTATTGTTCTAGCTAAGACTTCAAGTACTATATTGAATAGATGTGGAGACAGTGGGTAGCCTTGTCTTGTCCTTGATTTTAGAGGAAATGCTTTGAGTTTTTCTTCACTTAAGTTGATGTTGGATATGGTATTTGTGTAAACTGCTTTATTTATGTTGAGGTATGTCCTTTGTATTCCTAATCTCTCCAAGGTTTTTATCATGAAAGTGTGTTGGGTTTTGTTAAAGAATTTTCTGAATGTAATGAGGTGATCCTAAGGATTTTTTTCTTTCAGTCTGTTTTTCTTACAGACTACATTGACTTGTTTTCCTCTGTTGAACCATCCCTGCATCTCTGGAAGGAAGTCTACTTGATCATGCTGGATGATCTTTCTGGTGTGTGCTTGTTTTCAGTTTGCAAGTATTTTATTGAAAAATTTTACAACTATGTTCATAAGGGAAATTGATTTGTAATTCTCCTTCTTTGTTGAATCTTATGTGGTTCAAGTATCCGGGTAACTGTGATCTCGTAAAATTAACTGGGTACTGTTCCTTCTGTTTCTGTTTTGTGGAATAATTTGGGGAGTATTGGCATTACTCCCCAATGAAAGTCTGGTAGAATTCTGCTCTAAAACTATCTGGCCCTGGGCTTTTTGTTGTTAGACTTTTAATTACTGCTTCTATTTCACTAGGGTTTATTGGTCTGTTTAAATTGCTTACCTGATCTTGATTCAACTTGGGTAAGTGGTACATATCAAGGAAATTATCCATTTCGTTTAGATCCTTCGGTTTGCTGTAGGTTTTTAAAGCATGTCTTTGTGATTCTCTGATGTACACGTGTATGTTCCTTGCTGTGTGTTATGTCCCCCTTTTCATTTCTAATTTTGTTAATTTGGATATTATCTCTATGCCTTTTAGTTAATATGGATGAGGATTTGTTAATCTTGCTGATTTTTCTCAAAGAACCAGCCCTTTTTTCCCCACTGGTTCTTTGTATTACTTGAGGTTTGTTTCTACTTTACTGACTTCAGTCCTGAGTTTGACTACTTCTTGCCATCTCTCCTTTGGAGAATGATTTCTTCTCTTTCTTATAGAGGTTTTCAGGTATGCTATTGTGTTACTAGTATGAGATCCCTCTGAGGTCTCTATGGAAGCACTTAGTGCTATGAGCTTGCCTCTTAGAATAGCCTTCATTGTGTTCCATAAATTTTGGTATGTTGTGTATTCATTTTAATCCAATTATAGAACATCTTTAATTTCTTTCTTAAATTCTTTTTTGACCCATTTTTCACTCAGCAGTGAGTTGCTCAGTTTCCATGAGTTTGTAAGCTTTCTGTTATTGTTGAGATCCAGTTTTAATGCATGGGGTTCAGATAGGATGCGGGCTGTTATTTCAGTTTTCTTGAATCTGTTGAGACTTGCTTTGCGTTCAAGTACAGGGTCAGTTTGGGAGAATATTCCTTGAGAGTCAGATATACTGTCTTGCATTTGGGTGAAATGTTTTGTAAATATCTGTTAAGCCCATTTGGTTTACAACCTCAGTCAGCTCCAGCATTTCTCTGTTTAGTTTTTGTTTGGATGACCAGTCTATTGGTGAGAACAGGGTATTGAAGTCTCCCATAACTAATGTGTGAGGGTCAATATGTGATTTAAACTCTAGTAGTCTTTATAAACTTGCATGCCCTTGTGTTTGGTGCATAGATGCTAAGAACTGAAATGTTCTTTTGGTGGATTTTTCTTTGATGAGTGAGTTTGAGCAAGCCTTTCCCTGTCTCTTCTGATTAGTTTTGGTTTGAAGTCTATTTTATTGATCAAAATGGCTTTCCAGGCTTATTTCTTAGATCTGTTTGCTTAGCACATCTTCTTCCGTCCTTTTACACTGAAGCGATGTCTATCGTTGATGTTGAGGTGCTTCTTGGGTGCAGCAGAAGGATGAACCCTCTTCTCACATCCATTCTGTTAATCTGTGTCTTTTTATTTGGGAACTGAACCCATGGGTGTTGAGAGATATCAGTGAGCAACGTTTGTTGATTCCTGTTATTTTATTGTTGTAACACAAGTTATTTCATAATGTTCTGGATGATGTGTCTTGCATTGGGATCCCAGCATGCAGGCTGGGTTGTGGGAAGGGCCTTTTTTCTGGGTCTCACAATTCTTCATTTCATTTTCATACAGTGGGAAGATCTAGGAAGCCCTCTCTCTGGCCTCATTCTTATTTTATGTGTATGAGTATTTTGCCTGCATATATGTGTATGTTCACTGTTTACATACCTGGTACCCATAGAGGTTAGAAGAAGGTATCAGATTCCCCCCACCCCAGAACCAAGGTTATGGATGATTGTGAGCCACCCTGTGGGTGCTCGGAACAGAACCCAGGCCCTCTTCAAGAGTAATAACTGTTGCTAATGACTAAGCCACTCTTCAGCCTCTTTTTGACTTCTTTTTAGAATATTGAGTCCATTTGTAAAGGTTCTACCCTCATAACCCAACAACTTTCCAAATACCATCTGTGTCACCACCTTGCTGTGACAAAATGTTTGAAAGAATCAACGTGTGAATGGTAAAGGTTTATTTGGCTCCTGATTTTCAGAGTTTCTATCCACAGTCACCTGGCCCTGTTACTTTGGCTGTGAGGTGGCTCAGCCTCCATGGCGACAGGACAGAGGGATGGAGGAAGGCTACTTCATGGTTTCTTCAACGGCATGGTGACCTAGTTTCTTTCCACCAGCTTTCTTCCCTAAAGGTTTCATCACCTCTGAAAGATGCCACAGGCTGTAAACCATTCTTCAGTACAAGTACACTTGGAGAATAGTCATGTACAAATGGCAGTGCCAAACTCTTGATACCAAGGTTCTGACTGGAGAACTTTAGAGGAACTCAGTATCTAATCCACTGCAGACTGAAGGCATGGACTTCCCCCTCTCCACATACTTTTCTTAGAGGATATATTCATTGGTAGGTGTCACAGTGTTGTAAGGATTGATTTTCTACATTTCCAGGGGTTTGACTTGATAATTGACATCAAAGGCTTAAGGTTTCTGTCAGCAAACACAGGGACTCCCAGAGACTAGGGGTACCTACAATATGTCTTCTTGTAGGCATATTAGGCCATTCTCATTTGACTTGGGTCACACTCTTACACTTTTGCATGATGTTTCAGACAGAACGAAAGTTCCACTTACCTGTCCCTCTGGTTAGATAAGAGCTTGCTCCCACCCCACTGTTAGCCTCAGTCCCGATGCCCGATCCAGGCATCAACTGGTCCTCCAAACATGTCATGTTGAGCCAGAAGATGGCCTCGTGGATGCAGAGATACGTATGTGTCTCCCACTAAAACCAGTTGTGAAAGCCTGGAGTGCCTCATCTGTACCCCAACCCATGAGAGAGGGTCTGCCTACATTAACAGAAGCTCTTACTCTGGGTGCATGGATTTCAGGCCCCACAACACCAGCAGGTGCTGCTGTACCATCCACGGATAGATGCCAGTAAGACTGGGAGAGCCTTTTGTTGTTCAGACACTCAGTAGAAGCTTTGAGAAACACACAGCTCAAAGCAAGTCTCCAACCCAGTCTGTCCCTGCTAGAGAGAACACAGATGACTCTCTCCCACCCATTGTCAAGATCCTGCCTTGTGGAAGCTGCCTGCTCTCCTTCTAGACCCTTCCTAGGTCTAAGTCAGCAGCTAGGGAAAGGCTTCAGATGAGGTGAGGATGGCCAACACTCTAAACCCTCACTGCCTGTATGCCTGCCATCTGTCAGCCCAGTGTAGAGAGAAGGAGAACAGTTTTCTGGCCAGGAAACCCTCAAGGGGGAAGATGAAGAACCAGGTCCCGCTGGGTGATGGTGGCACACGCCTTTAATCCCAGCACTTGGGAGGCAGAGACAGGCGGATTTCTGAGTTCGAGGCCAGCCTGGTCTACAGAGTGAGTTCCAGGACAGCCAGGGCTATACAGAGAAACCCTGTCTCGAAAAACCAAAAAAAAAAAAAAAAAAAAAAGAAGCAGGTCCCACACTCCTCTCTCCAGCTCAAGGAAATCACCATC
This sequence comes from Grammomys surdaster, assembly GCF_004785775.1. Taxonomy (NCBI): domain Eukaryota; kingdom Metazoa; phylum Chordata; class Mammalia; order Rodentia; family Muridae; genus Grammomys; species Grammomys surdaster. The sequence goes on along the minus strand of NW_021620749.1, from coordinate 2,352,304 downwards.
ATCTACAATGTCCTAGGCAAACATAAATTGTGTGACCTGCAGACTTAATCCCTGTTACTACACTGGTTTGTAAGGAGCATAAGGGGCACACCACCTCCTAATAATTTTATAATTTTATGCTTATTATAAAAATAAAAACATTTCATCCTGAGATAAAAGTGAGTAGACAGAAGATCCCTAATGTGTTCTTTTGGTGTCACAAGAAGTCTGCTATCAGAGTATGCAAGCATGTATGTGTATACACATGCACACAAACTCTGAGGTGTGCATACATGTGCACCCTGAGGTATACACATACACACACTAAGGCATGCATACACTCTAAGTTGCACACACACATACACACACATGGTCTGCGTGTACATACATGTACTCACTGAGCTGAACATGATATATTCTAAGGCATGCATGTACACACACACATGCACACACACACTCTGAGATGTTCATGCACACACAGGTGAGTATGACACACAGAGATATGCATACACACACATACACACACTGAGATGTGCAGGAACGCACTGGGGTGAGCACACACAAATAAGTCTGTTACATTGCATGTTTGGGGAACCTTTCTTTGTCCACAGCATCAGGACTCAGATTTGACCATCAGGAGCCAAGATGTCTGGTAGTTTAGGACATAGTGAAGGGGTGGGGAACACCTATCAAACATCCATGAAACCATGACCCCTTTAGATATAGCACCCCCATGGATATAAGGCTATAGGAGAGAAACGGGCTAAGAAAATAAGTCTTTTTCTGGCCCATTCTCCTGCTACACTTTGTATCTCTAAAGCATCCACACATACTTTTAGATATAATTTATGACTGTCATTTGAAGGCACAGGATGACTCCCATTTCGGTTTCTTTAAGCCTAAATTGTTGTCGAGAAACATGAATACTGTATTTGCTCGCCAGCACCTTACAGAAAATGGAGAAAGAGCGGGTTTTGCAAAAGTTGGAAATGTAGTCCGGGTTCTGTTTGCGCCTGAGCGAGAGATCCGGTCGTTCCTGTTTGGACCAGGTGGTGGCGCTGCAGACAAATAGTGCTGCGAACCCTTCGTGGGATAAGCTGCCCAGCGATGGTCTCACAACCAGTGTGAGCATCAGAGAGAGTGGACTTGGCCAGGGTAGAAGGTAAGGCCATCGTCTGCACTTTGAGGGAACTGGAACATGTCTCTAAACCATGCTGGGAGAATTCGAGCCGGCAAGATGCCTAGGCACGAAGCAGGATTACAGGGCCCCCAAGGAGGGGCCCATCACAGAGAACACAGTCACCGGAGCAAAGAGACCTCCAGGACACCAGTGTGGATAGCTGGGCAGCCATGGAAAGACAAGTATGTACATAAAAGTGTATGACAAGAATGCCAGACCCCAGGGAGACACCTTCTGTCTTCAAAGCAAGCCACAGGCTAAGTTCAGAGCTAGGCAACAAACCCCACCCTCAGTGAACCCCAAAGCAATTTAACGTTCAGGCCCCTCCCCGTTTCTGATCTCCTCCTTTGATGAGAGGCCTTTGCAAGCTATGCCTGTCCTTTCCATGCCAGCAGTGATGAAGGGGATGGGTTTGTCCTGTGTCTTCTTTGTTTGCAAACTACACCTGCCTAGCTTTGACAGTTACCAAGATCTGCTGCCCTTTGGTTCACTGCTTAATACAGGGAGTGATCCTCCTTACAAATGTGGGAAAATAAGAGAAAATGGAGCCCGCGAAGTTTATTTTTAGGAGGCAGTCCTGACAGACAGGCTGAGTACATTTTGCTTAAATCGGTTAAAAACAAAACAAAACCAAAAAACCCTCTGAACTGAAAACCTGAATATTTCAAGAGAAAGACCTAACTCTTGCTCAAAAAAAAATAGCAAATGCATTATGCATCCTGGTCTCTAGAAGAATAAACTCCGAACTGGCACTTTTAGATTGATTCACTGTCAATTTACAACAGACTTCCGTAATCTAAGTCATAATTTAAATATCACGCTCCGTCCCTTGAAATTGTGGGGAAGGTAATGAACTGAAGCCATAAGAAAGAATAGTGGGGCTGGAAGGACAGCTCAGTGGATAAGAGCGTTTGCTGGGCCAGCATGAGGACCCCAGTTTGCAAATGCCTGCCCCTGCACTCAGCCCCCACACACACACACACATACACACTTGCACAGAAACCAGACATGGCTGTTGCCTGTGTCTGCTAAGGTAGGAGGTGGACCTAGAGAGTTTGGGCTTACCATCCAACCTTATCAAAAGCCAGCACTCCCAGGTTCACTAAGAATGTCTCAGGGGAATAAGGCAGAACATACTACAGCACCCCACTAATGTCTACCTCTGGCCAAAGCACACCTCACACAACATACACATGTATATACACAAACACACATGCACAGATACACATGCATACACAAACCCCTCCACATACATGCATGTACACAGAGACACACACAGTGTTACATACACATGCACACATAGGTAGATATACCTGCATGCACAAGCATACATACAGACACGTACTCAGATATACATACACACATGTACACATATGTATACAAATGCATATACACACATACACATGCATGCATACATACATGCATACATACATACATGCATATACACATGCATGCACACTAATTTACTTTCAACTTTATATGTATGGTGGTTTTTCCCAGCACATGTAGGGCCCAGAAGAAGATATCAGATTTCCTAGAACTAGAGTTACAGATGGATGCGAGTTGCCATGTGGTGCAGGAATTGAACCTTGGTCCTCTTTAAGAGCAGCAAGTGTCTATAACTGCTGAGCTTTCTCTACAGACACATGCATACACAACATTTTAAAGTACATATATAATATATATGTAACAGTGAATGGTAAGAGAAAGCTGAATCCCTGACTCAGAGCATCAACACTTCCTTTCTGGTTTTGTTTGGTTTTTCTTTTATTAGCACATATTAAGTAGATATAAGTGGGCTTCGTTACAACATTTGTGTGCTTATACAAATTCACATCAGCCTCCCACTACCCCTCTCTTTCTCCCTCCCATTTCTGTTGCTTCTCTTCCTCTTTACAACTCACCCCCTGAGGTAGTTTGAATATGTATGGCCCCCATAGACTCATGTGCGTGGATGCTTGGCCATAGGGAGTGGCACTATTAGAGGTGTGGCCTTGTTGGAGGAAGTGTGTCACTGTGAGGGTGGGATTTGAGATCTCCTATGCTCAAGCTACACCCAGTGTGACACACAGTCTCCTTCTACTGCCTTCGGATCAGGATATAGAACTCTCAGCTTCTCCTGCATCATGCCTGCCTGGATGCTGCCATGCTTCCTGCCATGATGATAATGGACTGAACCTCTGAACCTGTAAGCCAGCCTCAATTAAATGTTGTCCTTTATAAGAGTGGCCGTGGTTGTGGTGTCTGTTCACAGCAATGAGATCCTAACTAAGACACCCCTTTTACTTTCCCGTCTTTAGAGGGCTGGAACAGCCTAATGAGCTTCCTTTAGAGTCACAGTTTTCATGAAGTAAACCATGAAGAACCCTGCAACACCACTGGACACATCTTTCCCACAAGTGCTCACTGTCAAGGCAGGTGGTAAGGCAGGACACTGGGTCTCTGCCACTTCGTCTCCTATGCTCTTGCTCTATTCCTGAAGCACCCAGTCCTCTCTTCTCAGACAGAACAAGTCCCATAATCCCTACCCAGGCAGAGGATGTGGCCCCGAGCACTAAGCACTGCCCACCCTCATCATGCTTGAGATCAAGATTCCCCTGGTCCAGAGCTCCAGGCCAGCCAAGGCTGCACAGTGAGACCCTGTCACCAGAGCTCTATTAGAGGAAAAGAAAAAGCCAAGCATGGTCATCCCCTTGGGAGATGGAGACAAGAGGACCATGGGGCTGGCCAGCAAACATGGCCTACTTGGTGAGTTCCAGGCCAGTGAGAAACTCTATCTTAAAATAAAATAAATAAAATAAAAACAAGGTGGACGGTGTCTGAGGAGTAACACTTAAAGCTGTCCTCTGGCCTCCACATGCATACACGTGTGCACAGATACACCATAAATAAATAAGCAAGTGAATAAATGAATAATTGAAGTGTCATGCCAAGATGCCTTCCTCCTTCCGCCTTTCCTCCCTCGGTCCTTCCCCTCTCTTTTCCTTCTAAATTTTGATTAAATTAAAAATATTATCAGTTCTAGTCAAATATCCACCATACATTGCATTTTTTCTTCTACAAGAGTTAGCCCCCTACTTTCTCTCTTCCCAACCACACCCAGTCACACTAATAAATATCTATTGTTGTAAAAAATCATTTTAGACTTAGAAAACACAAAATGCCAAACTATCGATAGTATAATTGATCAAATATCGATTTCTTCTTTCTCTGGAGTCCCCTCAACCTTGGACAAGCTTTCTGATTCCAACACTGGCCAAACCATGGAAAGGACCCACCTGCTGCCTTCCCCCAACAAGAACTCTAGTGAGGCCCTGAGGTCAGGAAAGCTGAACTGCTCTGACCTTTGCTGGCTGCAGCGCACAGAAGAGCCAGGTCCTGCACCTCACCTCACCTGGCAGCACTGGAGAACTGGCCCTGGTTGCAGGAGTTTCAGGCCCCAAGGACATGAGCATGGGAGAGCTAGGCCTGCCACTTGTCTGCCATGAGGTAGCCTGGGCAAGGAAGAGATTCCCCTCCCCCACCTGCAAGAGAGCTGGTCCTGATTTTCACAAGGTATAGCACTAGAGAGAGCAGGCCTTGCACCTCGCCTGGGCAGTGAGCAGAACTGACCCTGGTTGTCGGGGGTTTTAGGTGACCCAGCCCAAGGGCATAAGAGCCTTGCTCACTGTAGGTTGGGTAAGCCAGCTAGGACAGTCCTAGAGAGACCACCCTGGTAATGTGGGTTCAGGAGAGCAAGTTGGTTGACCACTCAACCACCACCCAAGCCCAGATCCAGGGCTTTGAGTTGACCCACCCCAACATCTCTCACACCTATGAACTGTTATAGTACATGAAGGGCCCAGTCATACAGATCCAAAGCTGCAGAATCTCCACAGGGGAACAACAGGGTACCCAAGAGAGTCCTGGTGAGGTTTCAGTATTAATAGTGTAGCAGAAGCTAGAAGCCTCGAATCAGACTAATGACTCATTGCAATGAGTATTTTCAAGTAGAGATGTGAAAACAAAAGGGTGCACTGTGGTACACACTGTGACACACTACAGCTTCCACAATAAGATTTGTTTTCTTTTGCGGGGGTAGGGGAGGTTGCAAAGGTGCGGGATTAGGGTATATGATATGAAATTCACAAAAAAAATCAATAAAAAGTTAAATAAAAAAAGATGTGTTTTAAGAAACTAAAATAGAAATCTTTTATAGTTAAAATTTATCTCACAAAAAATCAATAAAAAGTTAAATAAAAAAGATGTGCTTTAAGAAACTAAAACAGAAATCGTTTATAGTTAAAATTTATTTTTATTTTCATAAAAAAAAAAACCAAAGGACTCCAGTAAACATGCCCAGCATGGTCACAGTTCCTTTCCCCCTGGCCCCCTCCCCTGCAACGTAAAGTGTTTCTTTATGCAGTTTGATTAGAGGTGCACAGAGCTCCCCCCTCACCCCCAAGCGGGCTGCTTAGGGCTTCTGGCACACAGACTCATCTCAAAGCCTGAGATGAGACCCTGTGAGTGAATTTCCCTAAGCTAAAACTTTCCCATGTCAAAAATCCATCTTTGTCCTGCTCCTGCAAACACAAGCCCTACTTGCTTTCTGCCTTATTTTGTACATAGCATACACCCTTCACACAGATTGCAAAAGTAATTGATTTCCACGCTAGGACATTAGTTGTTGCCAGGACACAGGACCTCTGAGTCCATTACAGACATACAAGTCAGCTGGTTTGCTACTCGTGATGGTTAGTATCGACTATCAACTTCATAGGATCTAGGATCACCTAGGAGACAAGACTATGCTGATGTCTGTGAGGGATTCTCTTAATTATGTTGGTCGAGGTGGGAAGACCTACCTGAAAACTAAATGAATACCATCATTCTCTCCTGGACTGGGATCCTGAGCTGCAGGCCGGAGAGGAAGCTCACTGAGCACTGGGGTACAGCCCTCTCTGCTCCCTGACTGCAGACTCAGCACAAGGTGGGCAGCTCCCTTCTCACGCTCTGCTTCTGAACCCAGGCCTTCTCCACTGTGATGGTTTATATATGCTTGGCCCAGGGAGTGGCACTATTAGGAGGTGTGGCCTTGTTGGAGGAAGTGTGTCACTGTGGGAGTGGGCTTTAAGACCCTCATTCTACCTGCCTGGAAGTCAATCTTCTCCTAGCAGCCTTCAGATCAAGAAGTCATCCTGCACCATGCCTACCTGGACACTGCCATGTTCCCACCTTGATGATAATGGACTGAACCTCTGAACCTATAAGCCAGCCCCAATTAGATGTTGTTCTTATAAGAGCTGCCTTGGTCATGGTGTCTGTTCACAGCAGTAAAACCCTAACTAAGACAGCCACCATTGACGGACTGCATCCTGGAACTGAGAGCCAGAGAAGCCTTTTCTCTCTAAAGCGGCTTTTGTCAGAGTATCTTCTGGGAGCAACAGGAAAAGTAACTAAGACACTAGCCTTTCGCAAAGGGAGTTCTGAATTGATGCTGCCTCCCATCAGAGAGGGCAGGACCCAGCCTTTGGAGTGAGTTGATAGCCGATGCCTCGTGTAAATCAGCTCAAGGCTGGGGTCTTTTTTTTTTTTTTTTTTTGGTTTTTTTCGAGACAGGGTTTCTCTGTGTAGCCCTGGCTGTCCTGGAACTCACTCTGTAGACCAGGCTGGCCTCGAACTCAGAAATCTGCCTGCCTCTGCCTCCCAAGTGCTGGGATTAAAGGCGTGCGCCACCACCGCCCGGCAAGGCTGGAGTCTTACTCAGCTCCTGACTGAGTCCACTCATTTAGGTCCCATCCCTTCCATAGACCGGAGCGAATGCGGCAGGCAAGCTCTGGGCCTTGCCTGGCTCACTCTGGTAAATGAATAAGCCGGCTCACTTCCTCCTCTGCACTTCTGAATCCCAGCATCCTTAACGTGCCAGTAAGCTTGCACACAATAGCGGTCCGATCTTATAATTAAATTAGGCGCTTGTGGGAAATGGCACAATTAAAACCAGAAAATAATTTACAGGGATGGAGTCCCACTAGGGTGGGACTTTTCTTATTTAGTGGAGAGGAAACACAATTATGGAGCTAGCTTATTAAAACACCTCCTCAGATAGCCGGGCTCCTCCTTGCGCACCGGGCGCCTGCTCCGTATGAGGCAGAACAGTGCCGCTTCCTTCCTCCAGATCAAATTAGAAAGCAGAATGTGTGATTCCCCAGGAGAGATATTTACAGCTCAAAGTAGTCTGGAAAGAAATGTAATCAGAAACTACCCGGAAATTATCAGGGAAGCAGGTTATTCCCACCCTTTTTATGGTGATAAGATCGGGAGATTTTTTTTTGTGTGTGTGTGGTAAGATTCTCACAACATTTATTGGAATTTGCATAAGCCTTAGGGGATAAACAAAAGAATAAAAATGTACATCTCAGGATATGAACCAGAAAATCCTTGTGCTGTTATATGATAAGAACTGAAGAGAGTTGTGGGTATGACGGTAAGATATTTGGGTATAATGCCGTGTTTGTTTTTGTTTTGAGACAGGGTTGGAAATACCTTAGCTGGCTTCTAACTCTCTGTAGACAGTGATTACCCGGAATTTCTGATCCTCCTGCCTCCACTACTGTAGCGCTGAGATTACAAGTGTGCTCCTCATATCCAGTTTATACAGTGCTAGGATGCACCCAGGGCTTTGTTCGTGCTAGGCAAGCTTTCTACCCACTGAGCCACCCAGCCCACAAGACGATGTTTATTATTAATGATCATCAGCCACATGCCCTAGAGCTTAATGATTGGAAGGATCCATCCAATACAAGGGTGGGAACCATCACCTTTGGATGAACTGACTTGGGCTCAGTGTGGCCACAGACCTGCAAACATCAGCCTCTCCGCCTGCAGCACAGGGATTACAAAAGCTACCCAATGTTGGTTATTTCTTTACTATTATTTATTTATTATTATACACATCCACACACACACACACCACACACCACAGGGAGCTGGGGAGGTCACGGGAAAATGGAACAATTCCTTTCTCTCTCTCTCTCTCTCTCTCTCTCTCTCTCTCTCTCTCTCTCTCTTATGTGCATTTCAGGATTGAGCGCAGATCACCATTTCTGGTGGCGAGTGCTGTTACAGCTGAGCTATCGCACCGCTTCGTCAGATATCTTATTTATTAAAGATTTTATTTTTATTGTTGATTGTGTGCACCTGTGTGGGGAGGATAGATGTGTGTGTGTGTGTGTGTGTGTGTGTGTGTGTGCAGCGCTCCAGAAGTCAAAAGAAGCTGTGAGATCTCCCTGCAGCTGGAGTTACAGGTGGCTGAGAGACACCCAGCATGGGTGCTGGAAACTGATCCTGGGTCATCTCCAGGAGCAGTAAATGCTCTTAGCCTATGAGCCTTCTCTCCAGCCCCACATCAACTACGTTAAAGAACATAAATGCTAATACACACCTCTATGCCTCTTCCCATGGACAAACAAGCACACACACATGCATATACACACACACATACATGCACACATATAAGCACACACGTGCATGCACACACATGTGCACTCACTCATGCACAGGCCACAGAGAGCAGTGTATGTTGCCTCATTCACTCCCATGTTCATCTGATGAGTAATTACCATTAATTCCATCACCACGTAAGAACAGGGAAGAGTCTGAGTAATACCAAAGTCACATGGCCAATAGACAGCTCACCCCAGAACCGTGCTCTAGGAAATCAGATCTCTCTCTTTTTTTTTTTTTCAATAAATGGAACAATGGCCTCCTGAACAAAGAGGCAACACTGAGATGTGCAGTGAGCCCCCGCCCTGCACAGAGCCGCTCGCCACCACTGCCGGAACAGAAGTGCATGCTATACTCCTTACTTTTCTCCTGTTTACACAAACTTCATTCTGCCATGGTTTTAATAACACCAGTTCTCTGTTAGCATAGTTCAAATGTCAGGCACCATGGTAAAACCATAGAGTCAATGGAGCTGGCTCTTTACCCACAGGTCACAGCTGTACAACATCTGGACTCTACTCTCAGTGACCAGTCACATCGCTGCTGTCTTTCTGGTGGTGACTGGGCCTGCATGTGTCTTATTCAGCTCATATGCAGAGAGCGAGGCACATGAGTGTATACTCTCATCTCTTGCAAAAACAACAATGACTACTGAAAGAGGAAAATGGCTAAAATATAAATGCAGAAAGCAAAAGCTGTCATGATGGAGGTGAGTTCAGAACAGATGTAAACAGGATCACCAGCGTCATACAGCCCTGTTAGACACTTGTAAATGTGCAGCCTGCCTTAGACACATTCTCACTGCTGTGACCAAATACCTGACAAGAAGCAACCTAACTCACAGTTCAGAGGTGCAGATCATCATGGCAGGGAAGGCCTGGCAACAAAAGCTGAGGTGGGGTCGTGCTATATCTATAGGCTGCCTAGTGGTTTAATATGCTTGACCCATGGGAAATGGTGCTACTAGGAGGTGTGGCCTAAAAGAGAGGGTGTGGCCTACTGGAGAAGGTGTGGCCTACTGGAGGAGGTGTGGCTCCATTAGAGGAAGTGCATCACTATGGAGGCAGGGCTTTGAGGTCTGTGCATGCACAAGCCTGGCCACTGTGAAGATGTTCTCTTCTGTTACCTGAAGGTAAGATGTAGAACTCGCACCTCCTCCAGCACCATGTCTGCCTACACATTGCCATACCTCCCACCATGATGATAACGGGACTGAACCTCTGAAACTATAAGCTAGCCCCGACTAAATGTTTGCCTTTGTAAGAGTTGCCATAGTCATGGTGTCTGTTCACAGCAATAAAACTCTAAGACAAGCAGAAAACAGTGACCATCTATCCTGTCTTGGTCCATGCTATGCTATCTAAGTTTGATTTTTCTTGCTATGGTAAAACTGTGACCAAAACTTGGGGAGGAAGGGGTTCCTTTGGCTTACAGATCACAGTTCACTGCTGAGTGAATCCAAGACAGGAACTCCCACAGGCCCACCTAATAGAAATAGTTCTTCAGTTGAGCTTTCCTCTTCCCAGGTGTATCAGGTTGTCATCTAAAGCTAATGGTGTCAGCTCCAGTTAGAGTGGATCTCCCCACTCAGTGAACTTAATCTATAGGCTCCCCCATGGACATCCAGAGGTTGATCTTCATGGTGACTCTATATCCTGTCAAGTTGACAATCAACCTCTACCATCAGAGACGCTAAGGGGCTGACTGAACATGGCTTCTTAACATACATGAACATGTTTTTGGTGATACCGATGTCCCTCAGACACAGCAAAAAGCTTCACACAAAGGGACCACCTGGAGATATTTCACAACATCAGAAGTTCACAGCAGGAGCATAGAGAGACGGCTCAGCAGCTAGGAGTACTTGCTGCTCTGAGAGGACCTGAGTTTGGGTCCCAACTCCCACATCATGGCTCACAACTGTCTGTATCTCCAGCTCCAAGGAATCGGATGCCCTCTTATGGCCTCTGTGGGTACCGCATGTACCTGGTACACATACACTCAGGTAAACTCTCATATGCATAAAATAAAAGTAGTCCTTTTTGTAAATACAAAAAAAAAAGACAAATGTTGAAGACTGAGTCAACCTCAGAAAGAGTACCATTCTGATGCCAAGGACAAGTGTGCTTAAAACATATGTGTGTGTGTGTGTGTGTGTGTGTGTGTGTCTGTGTTTCTGTGTGTGTATATACATATGTATATGAGGCGGGGGGGGGAGAAACACTAGGCAGACTGCTTGGTAAGTTCTATGCAGAGAACCAACACTTAATCCTCAGTATTTCTGACTGTCTATCATCTGAGACAGGGTCTCAAGGATCCCAAGTTGGCTTCAGATTCACTGTGTAGCTGAAGACGACCGTGAGTTCCTGACTCCCCCCCCCTCACCTCCCAAGTGCTGGTGTGACGGGTCTATGCCTCCCACCATACCCAGCAGGTCTCCTTGGTGGTGATGCTTCAGACTGAATTAAGTACCACTTCATAATTCTCAGGTTCCAGCACCACTTCCCTGCCTACACAGGAACACCCCTGGGACCTTTTAAACACCTGATTGGCCACAAATTTAATATATATATATATATATATATATATATATATATATATATAAATAAAAGTGCCCCAAATGTCTCTAACTGAGCGATTTCAGCAGATCTTATGCCCATTGCTTAAAGCACAACGGCTTCCCTCTCCTGACCCTCCTTGAGGGACCTAACAGAGAAAATAATCTCTCTTTATATAGACAGAATAGACAGCCTTTCATACCCCCACCACGCTGTCCAGTTCTAGAATAAGTCCCTGGCTTGGGGTTTGATTCTACTCAGTGTTACTCTCTGGAACCCCATTCCTCTCTGAGTTAGCACAGAGGCGAGTAAGGGCCTCTCTCTTGCTCGCCACATGACATCTTTTCCTCTTATGGAGCTTCCTTCCCCATGGGTCTGTGTCCTGATGTCTCTTCATCAAGGCATGGTCTTCTTGCACTAGGGCCTACCCCTGATGGCCTCCCATTGTCCTAATTACCCCTGTAAAGGACTTATCTCCAAACCCTGCTGTTCTGAGGTACCTGGGCGATTCTCTGCCTCCCCAGCAGGGGGTGCCATTTCCCAGAGGCCTTGACTAGCTGGACAACCGACCACACCCAGGGCTCACACACAGGCCTGCTGTTTATATTTCTGGGAAAGTGAACTGAGTTTGCTTGTGAAACGGTAGATGGGTTGAAGTACATGGCAGGACCATAAACATGGTTGTCTTCCAAGTAAGGAGCGTTAAGGAGGGACAGTGAGCTGAGGGACAGGACAGCAGGTCCACAACCTCTCAGGCGATGGAACCGGTCTTTGCCTATATTGCTGTAACTATGTCATCAGAGAAAAGAGACTGGTTTTATTAAAAGTGAAAAGTGCCCCCCAACACATTTCTTTCTGGTCTGAACTTTCTTTTTTCTGTCTCTGTCTCTCTGACTCTCTCTCTCTCTCTCTCAATTTCTCTCTCTCAACCTCTCTCTCTCTCTCTCTCTCTCTCTCTCTCTCTCTCTCTCTCTCTCAGTCCTTTTAACATGATACACAGCTTATCATTTACTTGTTCCAACAGGGAGACTGGGCTGAATTTGTTTAGACAAGTTCTATAGCATTGAACACAGAGAGGGTAAACGCGCCGGGTTTCCGAGCCCAGAGAACATTCCGTTCCCTTGCTTGGGTTTTACAATCCAATGTGCTTTATGTTAAGGGACAAGCTATGGCTTGTAAAATGAGTGTGGAGAAATCGCGTCGAGCGTGAGGCGCCCTGGCGATGATTATGCAATCGGAGAAGCTTCTGCCAGGAAGAGCCTGAGCTGAAGGATCCGTTCTTAATTGTTCTGAAGCAAAATTAAAATGCCTCTGTTTCCTGGAGAGTGTTTGGGGGCACACAGCCCCTGTCCTCGCCTCTGCACGCAGCAGCCCAAGTCGGTGTCACCTGGGAGATTACTGTGACATACAATATGGGACCTCAGGGCAAGAAAACAAAATATTTCATCAGTTGGAGTTTTGTTTAGATTTTTTTAAAGCCTACTAATAGCCTGAAACTTAGAATTATACTATTTTTGCATCACTCTTTTAAAATCATCACTCTTTTAAAAAGTGTCCGGGAATTCTTTTGAGTCCCACCTTCAGTGTAAGAACATTTTGATGATGTCCCCTAAACTGTCTCTGTCTCGTTTGGATATCCCAATATTTTTGAGCACTGACTGTGGCTCTAGTATGCTTAAGGATGGTCTTTTGGAATGACTTTGTTTAAAATATTATATACATTGTGTGTCTGTGCATGAGGTGCATGTATAGGCACGTGTAGCGGCAGAGCACACCTGTGGTGGTCCGAGGACAACTCTGTGCAGTCAGTCCTCTCCTTCCATCTTCTCGTCCTGCAAGACCTCCCCAAAGCTACCTTCCTCCTACCGTCGAGGACATGCACAGGTCCAGCTTCTGCTGTGTGGATGAAGATGTTTATAAACGTTCTTACCACTCCTGGAGGACACTAGGCTTTTGAGTACCTACACCCTCTCTCCAGGAACAGGCCCCTCTGCCCTTCCCTAGCTTATGTATGCCACCATAAGTAACACTCCACAGACTTGATTTATTGTCTTTTCCCATTGACAAGAAAGTAAGGTCCATGAGGACAAGGATGTCCTAATCTCCTTCATGTCTGTCTCTGAGCTTCTGGAAAGATAACATAGGTGCTCAGAAGGCATCATGGCTCTGCATGACAGGAAAAGAGAGGGTAGCAAGAGCTGCAACTTTACTGGAGGGATCGAAAGGCCATGTCTCTTTTTAATGCAATAAATGCATGTATAAAAAATGACACATGTGTAAGATGATATTTAATCACTGTTAGAGGTTCTTGAGGCCCCAGGAATTACTCAGACCAGCAGTTGAGAACCTCTGATGGAAGGGGGTCTCACCCTAACAACACTCATCTATCTCTCCCTCTCAGTGGCTGATGGGAGTATAACAGCTCATTACCCACCACAGGGCTAAGAGGAGATGCCAGATACCGGTGAGTGCAGATTGCTTGGCCTATACAGGACCACACAGGAGCATCCTTGCTGCTGCAACCCCAGAGTAGAGGACAGCTCAGCCTGCAGCTTCTGCCGCCTGAACTCAGCAGACTCTCGACACCACCAGCAGAACAGAGCTGCCCCGGCATCTGTTCCTATGCACAACAAAACCCCAGGCAAGCATGGCATCTGTGCAAACTCGCCACAGCCCACAACTGTGCACTGGCCGTGACTCAAGAAGCACAGACCCTCTGCCTTCTAACCTGGGGACTGGGACCTCTGCGTTCGTCATTATAAAAACAGAAACACCGAGCTGACATGATAGCGCACAACTGTAATCCTAGCACACAGTGGGCAGAGGCAGGAGGATGGCCTGAAGTCTGAGGCCTGCCTGATTTATGTAGCAAGCTGCAGTCCACAATGAGCTAGAGTCACTTTGAGGTGAGCTTAGGGCACATGAGACCCTGAGAAAGAAGAAAGGAAGAAAGGAGGGAGAAAATGGGGGGGGGGGCAGGAAGGAGGGAGAAAAGAAAGGAGGGGGAGGGATATATGCTATGTTAACTCACTGGCTAGGGAAGGAGGGGAAAGGGAAGGAGGGAAGAAGAGGGAAAGAAGGAGGAAGGGAGGGGGGAGGGAGGGAGGGAAGGACAGAGGGAAGGAGGGAGGGAAGGAGGGAGGGAAGAAGAGAGGGAAGGGAAAGGAAAGGAGGGGAGAGGGAGGGAGGGAGGTATCAACCTTAGATACCTGCTGAGGTTATCTTAGGCCTGCTCCCTATCCCCCACTTAAATATCACCAGGATCCAAAACCTTGTATCTGACACAATTAGAATGTTGTGCTAGCTAATTTCATGTCAACCCAATACATGCTAGAGTCATTTTGAGAGGACAGAGCCCTGATGGAGAAAAATAGCTCCATAAAATCTGCTGTAGGCAACCCTGCAGGGCATTTTCTTAATTACTGATCGATGTGGGAGGGACCAGTTCATTGTGGGTGGAGACATCCCTGAGCTGGTGGTCCTGGATTCTATAAGAAAGCAGGTGAGCAAGCCACGAGGAGCAAGCCAGTAAACAGCACCCCGCCATGGCCTCTGCATCAGCTCCTGCCTCCAGGTTCCTGCCCTGTGTGAGTTCCTGCCCTCACTTCGTTCAGGGATGTGGAAGCATAAGCCAAATAAACCCTTTCCTCCCAAGTTGCTTTGGTCCTGGTGTTTCATTGCAGCAATAGAAACATTAACTGAGACAAATATGTTCTTTGTAACTACTTTTATTACAAAACACACTACAGCTACAATTTGACAAATCAGAAACCTGCTGTTCAGTGAAAGCCATGCCTTCCGTCTTCCCGGTCTTGACTTTCACCATCTACACATCGCTTTCTGAACACTGCAGCTTACAGCTGACCTTTTTGTTTTCTAAAATCTGTGAAAGTGTATTCCTAGCACACATTTTCTTGTGTTTCTGCTTTACTTCGAGCCATTCCGTCTGTGAGTCGTTCGTGATCACGGAAACACGGTACTTTATCAGGTGAAATCACGTTTTCACAATCCACTCCACTGCTGATGGATGGTTGCTACCATAAATCATGCTGTTGGGTAGTCCTCTGGTAAACATAAGCACGCTCTCCCGCTGGTGTCTACTTAGTAATGGAGTTGCTAAGAATGAGAGTGTGGGTGTCCTTTCACCCCGGGGATGAGAGTTGTCGTGAGTTTCCAGTGGGCATCCACTGGCAAGCCACGGCGCGTGCTATTCACCCTTGGTTCACCCTGAGACTTTCTCCTGAGTAGGTCCTGAGTTTTATAAAATGCTTTCCCTCCTAAAATATCTTATTTTTCTTTTGCTCACATGGTGAATTTACAGTGACTGACCTCCAAACATTTACCAAACAGCTATGGTTTGGATGTTGAGTGTCCCCTGGAGTCACACAGTTGGGGCTGGTTTTGGCCATGACGGTCAAGCATACTCAGGGACCAATAAGAGGGGTCTAGGGGCAGAGCCAGCTCTATCTACTTCAGCAAAATCTCCTAAGACTGCAGAGGTGACCTCCTGAGGCAGAATCAGTCAAGGTACCAAAGCTATCTGCTGCTCTCTTCCCCCCTCAGCCCTTCCTCACTGTCCCTCCCTCCCTCTCCTCCCTCCTCCCTCCCCCTCCTCCCTTCTCCACAGGAGGGCCTGATGACCAAAATGATTGGTTTACATGACTTCTTCTGTGACCTAGCTGGTTCTGTTTCTGCCTCTTTTCCCTGGAGCTGTTTTCCAGAATAATCCTCTCCCTGCAGAATGTTCCTCTACCTTGTTACCACTGATCTCTGCCCCAGTTTCCTGAATGTGTCTTATCCAGCCTCAGTGGTGGACTGGCCATGTCTGTAAGCATAGAAACGGTTTGTGTGCAGTCAGCTCCTCCATCTTGGGGGTCCACACTGCTGTGCACCCACACTGTGAGTCTTCGTGGCTCATATTTCCTTCTTTCTCCCTGGAAGCTTTAGGATCTTGTAGGATCCAGTTCCATCCAGTGCACTGGGCCCTTCTACCTGCAAGCCTGCTTCCGGGAGGCTGACAGACCCCACCAGAGGCAGAGATAAGAGGTAACAACCTCTTCCCTTCCCTGCCCTTTCCTCCCGGAAGTCTACCTGAAGGCTGTCCCTTCACAGGCCTCTCTGGTCTTCTATCCTCTGTGTTATTCTCTGTGTCCTATGACACCAATCTCTGATTGAGCTCTCCAGCCATATCTTCCTGTCCATCCTCGAGTCTGCCCATTCATTTGCCCATTCATTTGAGTCATTACCCCAAAGCTCCTCTTCTGTTCGCTGGGAGGCTCTGAGTGCAGAGTCTGTCTAGCTGGATTATTTACAAGTGAACTAAGTGGCATTGTTCTTCCCAAAGAGGGAAAACCATTATTTTAACGTTTTTAGGTTTCACTTCTGCTGGGCAGTGGTGGCACACGCCTTTAATCCCAGCACTTGGGAGGCAGAGGCAGGCGGATTTCTGAGTTCCAGGGCAGCCTGGTCTACAGAGTGAGTTCCAGGACAGCCAGGGCTACACAGAGAAACCCTGTCTCAAAAAACAAAAACAAACAAACAAACAAAACAAACAAACAAAAACAAAAAAAAAAGGTTTCACTTCTGTAACTGTTATAACAAAGTCAACAGCCAAATTTCCCTTCATTTTTAAGGCGGTAACTGTCCATTGCTTCATAAACAGCTCGTGATGGAGATGCAGTGAGCCCATGAACTTACTGCAGTTTTGAATTGGGCTTTCCTGCTAGCTAGCTATCATAGTGAGGGTTCCCCCATAAGCTTCTTGGTTTTCCTGGTTTTTAAATGTTTAAGTGTATTTGTTACTGCCACACCCCTGACCCCCATGCATGACATGACAAGCTGTCAGTCCTCAGCTGCTTAGGCTGTCTTTTTGAGTGTAATCTGAGGAAACTCAGAAGTAGATTGAAGGTTCTAAACACTCACCCAGGAACTGTTGGGTCCCTTCCACAGAACCTGGTAAAACATGGTTTGTCTGGAGACGATGTTATGCGATCCCTGATGTAACTTACTTTGAGTTTGGGGTTTGGGTTTGCTTGTTTGTTGTTTCGAGGGGAATCCAGAGTGATGCTTCTAGTCTGCTTCCTGGCAGGCAAGTATCTGGCTGGCATCTTTGAAGGTTCAGGGCTCCGTGTTCCTCTGTGTCTATCTGTACCCAGCAAGAGCCCTGATTTCCAAGTCCACACATGGGCTCTGTCTTCTGTTTGGAGATGCAGCCTTTGGAAAAGCTTTGCTCTATAGGATGCCGGGTGTGTGTTAGTCAAAGTCTCAGCACGTGGCAGCTGCCGTGTCTCTTCTAGGACCACTCGAGGCCAGACAGCTGCCTGGAGTAGCTGTTAAGAACTGAAAGTTGTCAGACCCCTGGCTTCAACTATCAGATCCAGCAATCCTTAGAGGTTCACCTGAAGATTCCTTGCTCACTCTAAACCAACATGAGTTCTCTCAGGGATCTCAAAGGAACCAGGCAAACTCCCAGGTGTAGACTGGTGAATGGCAGGTTAGGAGCTGTCCCTGTAGGAGGTAATGACATGTAGGAACAGAGGACACAGTCTATGGATTGCTGGTCTTGGGGGCTGAAACCTTGGAAAGGACATCCCCCCTCATACTCTACAGATGGGTCCTCTCAGTCTTTTCAGGAAGACACAGCAACAACCTTACACAGAAAACAGCCCCGCAGAGGATGGTGGGGAGGGATGGACTTCAGTGTGGCCTCTGATTCAGAATGCAATCTTATTTGAAAACAGGATCATTCAGCACAGATTGACTACAATTACTTCATGACCGCATAGAATGGACTCTAATCCCTGACCACCAGAGTCCTATAAGAAGGGGGGGGGGAGACAGGAACAGGAGGAGGGGAGCTATGAAGTAAGGAACATCAGAGAGCACAGAGATGGCCATAGGAGCCAGGGGACACCCAGGATGTGGGAACACCAGATGTCAGCAAGCTTGGGAAGGACCTAGAGCCTTCAGAGGTGCACGGCCCTGCCTAAGACCTGATCTGGACTTCTGGGACTGTGGGCGATCAGCTTCTGTTGCCCAGGTCACAGTGGCCTCAGAAAGCGAGCACAGTGCTCTGGTGTTGTAAGCCAGAGCCTTCGGTCCAGCTGTGCCCTGCCTGGGCCATTTATCCTCATCCTTATTTGGACTGTTTGCGGGTCACGCATGGTAGGCACTCACATCTCAACTTATGAGCAATTCCAAACAGCCTCTCCTGCTACCTGTGTCTCTCCCCACCACCACCACCCCTGCAAACCTGCAATGGGTGACAGCCTGTGGGGAGCTCTTGTGTTTCCTTCCAGGTCTATGGCCCTGCTGCTGTGAGGGATGGAGGTGGTTCAGGGAAAAACCATGCTTACTGGAGCTATAGTGAGCTCACACACCCAGAGTGAGCTGAGGGAGGCTCGGGAGGCTCCTGGGTGTCTGCACTAGACACACCACAGGCGAGAGGGGGATGAGACTCCTATTCAAACTGAAACTGTCAGCGGTCCCTATGACACACAAGAAAGAGAAAGCAGGACTCATTCCCTCCCACGAGTTATAGAGACAGCTGTATGGGGCATATTTAGTAAAACTAGAAGGCTGGCTGGCTGTGCCTCCATTTTGCCCTCCAGGCACCGAGCTCCAGAACCAATAATTTCCTGGTAAGTGTCCTGAATGCAAAGACCATTGCTGCTGTGTGTATGCATAGGTGTGTGTGTGTGTGTGTGTGTGTGTGTGTGTGTGTAGAGGCCAGAGGTTAACCTTGGATTTCATTTCTTTAGATACTGCCTACATTTTGATCTCTCTCTTCCTCTCCTTCCGTATTTCTGTTTCTTTCTTTCTCTGTGGCATGAAGCTTCTTAACTGGGCTAGGCTGGACTGTCAGTAAGCCCAAGAATCTATTTGTCTATTCCTTTCCAGTGCTGGGGATACAGAGGCACATCATGGTCCCTGGTTTGTGTGTGTGTGTGTGTATGTGTGTGTGTGTGTGTGTTTGCTTGTTTGGTTGGTTTTGTTTGTTTGTTTGTTTGTTTGTTTTTAACATTCTGTGGACTGAACTCAGGTCCTCTGGCTTGCTAAGCAAGCACCTTACCGACTGAGCTATCTCTACAGCCCATCCCTTCACTTCTCCCTAAAATCACAGTGTCAGGAAGCTCAATTTTCCAACCCTAGTACGTGATGAATATCTCGCACCCAGTGACTTGGATTTATCTCAGAAGTGATTTTGAATCAGGCTCAGAGTCAGTTGCTCTGGGGCTTGAGGTGATGATAGTTTCCCAGCATGCCTGGGGAACATTGCCAGTTTGCACGTGCAATCTGCAACACACCACAGGAGTTGTGTGGCAGGAGATAATAAGATGCAAAGCCATTTTATAAGGCTAAGGTTCTGTCACTGTGTGCCTGGGAAGTATCGCTTGCACAGCTGGGAAACAGTGGCTATGGAGGAGAGCAGATGAGAGTTAACAGTCCTTCAGACCAGAAACTCTTAGTGTGGAAGGACGTGAAGAAAGATTGGAAGGACCGCATATGTACTTGAGTTTTGCAGGAAGCACGCCTAATTCACAAGCTTTAAGCATAGTTGATCTGTAGCTCAACGCCAAAGCTTCTGCAAGGCAAAGGACACCATCAATAGGATAAAACAGCAGCCTACAGAATGGGAAAGGATCTTCACCAACCCTACATCAGACAGAGGACTGATATCCAACATATGTAAAGAACTCAAGAAGTTAGACGCCAACAAAACAAATAACCCAATTGAAAAATGAGAGTCAGAGCTAAACAGAGAATTCTCAACAGAGGATTCTCTAATGCTTGAGAAACAATGTCCTTAGTTATCAGGGAAATGCAAGTCAAAACGACTCTGAGTTTCCACCTTGTGCCCTTCAGAGTGGCTAAGATCAGAGACTCAAGCGACGGCATACGCTGGCGAGGATGTGGAGCAAGGGGAACACTCCTAATTTTAAAGTTTGGAGAGAAAAATGATGACAAGAACCGAAGAGGAGCATGAGGGGTAGGTGACAGTTTCCTTCCTCGCTGAGCCTAAGTGAGACCTTGAGATTCAGTGACCCAATCATGCTCCAGAAAAAATGTCCTAAATAGCAGAAATGATTTCTGCCTCTTCAAAGAATCATGTCACCTCAAAAGTGCTCAACCTGCATTCATTTTAGCCCCTTAATACAAAGGACATTTGACAGTGCTGTGAGACATCTTCAACTGTCACAACTGAGAGGTGTGTGTGTGAGGGACAGGGTACTGATATCGACAGGTAGAGGCCAGAGTGTCTGCTAAACATCCTTCAAGGCCCAGGGCAGTCCTTCAGCGAACAAATCAGCTTGGATTGTCCCGTGCACTGCAGCTAAGAAACTCAGTGTTGTACAAGTCTCTTCCAGGACTGTCGTGTGCCTCAAGCCCCATTTAATTAACCACTTCCGCCCAAAAAAGCAGATGTGAAAATCTTGAACAAGATCAATTGTTCATGTAAAACTGAAACAAGGTTCAAGAGTGGCATCCAGTACACATAACAGCTCTCAGCTGGCAAGAGATGACTTCAGATCCTAGCGGGGAAGGGCCTGGCTCTCACAGCTAAACCAGCTTCACAGGAAGCTTGCTCAAAGCTCAGAGGTGAAGTCTTAAGCCTCGACAAGTGTACACTTATTTACATGCTAAAGGAAAGACAAGAAAACCTAGATTCTTCTGTGGTTGGTTACTCAGTAAGACACACACATTCTAGCTCCCGAGGAATAAAATCCAGCTCAGACCCGAGGGAGGAGAAAAGAAATCCTGTCTTTCACTGAGTGCCAGCCAACTCATGTCAGCTTTTGTAAGTGTCTGACTTCTCCCACTCCGTTCCCAACCCACCTCCATCTCAAATGGGCAGCAGATGAGCTCTCACTCAGATGGCTCAGCACCGCAGAGGCTAGGTATCCTGTTACCTCACAACCACTCTGAGAGTTACCATTGTCTTTATATGCCCCAGGATGCTCCCTAAGCCCACCGGGGAGGCAGAAGAATTCAAAACATCCCAAACGCAGCGGCAGCAGCAGCATGTACATAAACTGTTTATGTAAGGGCAGGTGGAGATAGACTGTGGGCGAGCTAGAGATTGCCGCAACACATTTACTGTGGCCTCAGAAAAATCCTCGGCCGTAACCACAAGATGAGAGACAGACAGCAAAGGGCTGGCTGCTGAAACCTCTTCGGGAGGAAGGCTGCCACCTCCATCGTGAGATTTGGGAAGGGCACAGACCGTCCCTCTGAGGAGTTTTGGGAGGCTCAATCCAGGCTGCTCCTTGCTGCCCGCCTTGCTCTGCCGGGTGCGGCAGACTCCTCTAGCCATCACAAGTGATGACCTCGACTTTATGTAAAGACTTTGCTAAGCAGGCCACAGCCAAGCACCGGGGAGATAAGGAACACAGCTGTCCGCTAATGAGGGCTTCCCTCCAGAAATCTTAGCCCGGCTCCGTGTGTTTTCATCAGACACGGGACACTGCTGAGCCCTATTCATTTTTTAAGCTATCATAAACGAAATAATCAGCTCCTATTAATGACTCTAATTATTCAGCCCCTATTTTTAAATGCTGGTCTTTCAGCGTGCTCAAAGTGGGTGGATTTAATTAGGCCTAATTGTAGACACGTCACGTCCAAATATACGCCCTACACAAATGATTAGCAGGGCTTGGAATTTAGCACACTAAATGGGAGGTTTGCCAGGGGAGGTTGGTGTCTCTCAAGCCTGAACACATCTCATAAACGGATCCTCTGGTAACTCTAATGGGAGATTGATGTTTATTAAGACAGGGGTTCAGGACATGTCCCAAGACCTGAATCCTCAGAGTTATCGTCAAGTTCATGGAAGACTGCCTCCTTAACACTCGGAGATAAAATGTCCTGCTCTTCCTATCTTTGTGGATTGGGAGTCCCGGCTGCCTTTTTCTATCTTGGCAAAGCTGATTTTATCATCAAAGAGGCTCTAATCCCGTGTCAAAACAAACACAGGAGCAAAGCCACCTTCATGATTGCTCCCCTTCAGCCTTACTGTGGGGAAATCAGCAGCATTGTATTGCTGAGCACAGACTCTGTGTCCTTAGCCAGCCAGATCTCACCCGATTCTCTGGCACCTCCAGCCTGGCTTGCTATGTGTTAGAAGTCAGATCTCTCAGAGGCTCTCTGAGCAGCAGAACTGGGAAGAGCTGACTTAAGCACTGTGATCTCACCTAGTAAAAGCCCAGCTTGTGAACATCTACCTTCCCTCTGTAAACCCTCACCCCCAGCCCAGATGTGTGGGGCAAACCAGCAGGCCAATAACAAGTCACCGCAGATATGCCTATGACTCTGCTGACCACCTCCGTAGGTCTATGGGCCCACTGGTAGTCCATGTTGTACCCTCCATGCCCATGAATGATTTGAAATTATTCCCAGGGGGTTTCAGGCAGATTGTCTTCCTACCCTGGTATAGATCTCCTCCATTGGTTAATTGGGGTATGGGGGTATAGCAAAGTATCCTTGGAAGATATGAGAGGAGGTAGCTCAGTAGGAAAGTGCTTGCCTCTGAGCACAATGGCCCGAGTTTGATCCTCAGAACCCATGTAAAAGGCCAAGTGCAAACAGCAGCACGAATCTGTAATCCCAGCACTGGGGAGGCAGAGGTGGGCACACCCTAGGACTCTCTGGCCAGCTAACCAGTGAGCTCCAGGTCCAGGGAGAGACTCCGCCTCAACAAATTAAGGTCAAGAGGCTTTGTGAAAGATATCCACTGTGGATTCTAGCCTCTTCCTACATTCAAACACATGCATATATACGACACACATGTACAACACACACATACACTACACACATGAACAACTCATACATACACACCACACACAATACACACACATATACTACACACATGTACAACATGCACATATATACAACACACATGTACAACACACATACACACTACATACATGGACAACTCACACATACACACACCACACACAATACCCACACGTATACTACACACATGTACAACATGCACATATATACGACACACATGTACAACACACATAGACACTACACACATGAACAACTCACACATACACACACCACACACACATATACTATATACATGTACAACACACACATATACACTACATACATGTATAACACACACATATATTCTACACACATACACACCACACACATATACATATATACTACACACATGTACTACACACATATATCACATACACAGACACACATAGACACACTATACACATGTACAACACACATGCATAAACTACACACATGTACTACACACATGAACAACTCACACATACACACATGCATACATATACTACCCACATGTACAACATACACACATACACTATACACATGAACAACACATATACAGATGTGTGCGTACGTGCACATGCATGTGTACGTGCAACAAGAATGGTACAATACATGTGCAATTCCAATCCTGGGCAAGGTAGAGACAGGAATATAACTGGTGTTCACCAGCTACCCAACCTAGCCTTCTTGGTGAGCCCCAGGCCAATGAGAGACCCTGTCTCAGAAAACAAGGTATACAGTGCCCAAGGAATAAGACCCACGGTTGTCCCTTGACTTCCACACATGTCCCCCAACCCCACCCTTACTCACACCCCCCATCCTCCACCCTCCACCACAGCCCCCACCCTCCACCCCACATCCCATACTCCACACTTTAGGAAAAAATTCAAAATCATTGGAGAATTAATCTGAACACTATTGGAGTGTGAGGTGCATATATTAACTCTGTCACGTCAGCTCATGTAAATCCAGGGCTGGAAAACAAATTACCTGTGCAGAAAGTGTACTCCAGAGGAACACTTAGATCATTCTTAGCACAGTGTTCTTAGTGTCACCAAGATGCTCTGTGACACAAAAAAACTGCAGTGACTGAATTGACACTATGTCTCATGTCTGGTGTGCCCTAACCAGGCCCACCCTCCCAGCCTTACCTTCCAAATACAGTGAAAGGCTGGGTCAGAGGTCAGGAGGTTAGAAAGGTCTCTTCTGTGAATAGACATGACCATTAGATATTTGGTCAGCATAGCTGACTGGAATGAAGTATAAGGAGAGTTGAGAAATTCTTGGTTTTAAATGAACACTCGTAAAATATGAATGCTAATTTATGTTAAAGAAAGGGTAATTTTTAAAAATCTGAGTAGGATTCCTGGGTTAGACTATTATATTGTTACATTGCAAAGCTAAAGTAACCACCTTTTTTTCATATTATCAAACATTCTGAGCATGCAGAGCTGGCTAGCCGACTCTCACGCCCCTGCCACACTAACACCAGCCTGGATGGTAGTCTGCAGAACCACTGTCTGCTCCGTGTTTATTAACAGACAGACATCCAATGGCAACATTAACTTTCTGATCTTGTCTAGGACTCAAAGTGAAAGAAAATGATGGAGAAGCCAGCAGGAAGCTCGGTAAGGAGACAAGGTCCGTGTCGCAGTGGGACCCACAGTCATCTCCGAGAATCCAAGTCTTGTTTTCAGATGAAACTCCACCCTCATGTCTCTTTCCCTGCTGGTCCTGGTTCTGTGAAGTTGAGTTTTCCCTTTGTTACGTCACAGACCCTTGAGCTGCCTCTTTCCCAGAAGTTAAACCGAAAGGCGACTTGCTGTGTGCTTGTGTAACAGGCTCCAGACTTTAGCACAGCTGATATCATGATGGATATCATGAAAGGTCATAAAACTCGGGACATAGAAAATACCACCTGCCAAAATGAACGCAAAGACATAATCCATCAAGGTTCATCGTTCTGGGAAAGTCTCTAAATGTACTAACCTTGCTTTCTTGGCTAATATAGTTCCACTTCTGACTAACTGTTCTTGCTAACCGAGGTATGTCAACCAGAGATGTGTAGCTGTGCTTAAAAGCTCATCCCGTGAAAGGCTCAGTGCTGCACAGGGATCCCAAGCACCCAGTGTAGTTGCCAGCAGGTAACAAAGTTGTTCTATTGACTTAAACTGGTATTTGATTTGTCTTCTCTAGTGGATACCCCAGAACACTTGCAGTAACCCCCCCTCCCCTCTTGCAGCTGCCAAAGCCTCCAACCTGATAGCCAAGGCAACTCTGAATTACAACTGTAACCGAGTGTCTTTCTGCTTTGTGACTCTTGCACACGGGCTTTGTCGTGTGGCATGGAGCTCCCCACCCTTCTAGAAACCTGTCAAGGAATGAAGAGTCTGTGTCTCGCTTCAGGACCATAACCATGCTATCCAGGACTATTCCTCCCCTAATGAAGCTCTTCCTTACACATGAAGGCTTGTTCTCCCCATTCATCACAGCTGAGACCACGTTGCTGTCATTCTCCTAATAAAATTTTCCCGAGAGGTAATTTGTCTCCTGTTCCTTTCTACTGAATCATGTATTGGACCTTTGACTTGTGCACTTAGCCCCTCGTACACAATCTGAGCACACACTTTGCACACTTAACACTGTGTGCATGCTCTGAGCACACACTATGTGCACTTAGCAGTGTGTACACTTTCTGAGTACACACTATGTGCACTTAGCAATGTGTACACTTTCTGAGCACACACTATGTGCACTCCCTCTGAGCATACACTATGTTCGCTTAGCACTGTGTTCTCTCTCAGGCCTCACAAGCCCAATGAGCTATACTTGAAACACCTCAGCTCAGGCTCCAGACTTGTGGTGTGTTGTATGAGGAGCTTTGATTTTTAAAATAGTTATTTGAGTTGCTGATTTGAGTCTCATTAAAGAAAAGCCATTCAATTAATTTAATTAATTAGTTAAAATTTGGCTTGAGACAGTGCCTAAACATACATCTCCTATTTTATACTGTGTAAATCTACAACAGAATTCAGAGCATAAATGAATCAATGTATCAACCTTGCTTAGAGAAACCTAAAAATGTCCTACATCCTACGGCATAAAATGTCCATCCAGGATTTAATTCCTTATGTCAAGCATGTTCATCTATTATTATAAAACTTTCATTTTGCCTTTAATAAATGGCAAAATTGTGTGTATATTGAAGGATGATTTAAAATCAATTTTGATAAGCCATAACCAGTATATATTTGGTTTGTGTACCTATTATATACATATATTTGAGGTTGGGCAAAAATTTGAGTAAAGCTGGGTGTGGTGGTGCACACCTTTAGTCCCAGCACTTAGGAGGCAGAGGCAGGCAGATCTCTGAGTTTGAGCCTAGCCTGGTCTATAGTGTGAGTTCCAAGATGCCAAGGCTACAGAGAGAAACCATGTCTCAAAACAAAACAAACAAACAAACAAAAAAATCTTTCTTGAGTGAAAGAGGATCAGAGGTGGAAAAGCTTAAGATGTTCTGATACAAATGACTCCAGGAAATCCACTGGGTGCTATAACACTCAGTCCTGTCAGCCTGACGGGTTTGAGACCACCATGGAAATGAACCTGCAGTTGTGTCTGTAAGGGATTTTCTAGCTTGGATTAATCAAACTGGAAAACCCACTGTCAGTGTGAGCAGCACCATTCCAAGGGCTGCTGGGTTAGGATCTAGTCTGAATGAGCTGGAAACAGGAACTGAGTAGCAGCCTCAGCTCCCTCCGTTTCCTTCTGGCTGGTGCTCTGAATCCAGCTGTCTCACACTCTTGCCTCCCCCACCGTGATGGACTGCACCCCTAAACCGTGAGCTCCAAAAAAACCCTTCCTTCCTTGAGCTGATTTTGTTGAGTATTACATCCCAACAATGAGAAAAGTCACTGTGACAGGAAGGTAGGAATATGAACTGTGTCATTTCACAGAGCAAAGATGACTTCATGGTTTATCCCAACCACAAGAAGTCTCTTGAGTCATGGACACAGGATTAATACAAAATGAATAGGACTGAATTACCTGCATGCCTGGGCAGAGTGCAAAGGTGAAGAAGACAGGGGTCAGAGGGGTAGGACCCCAACAGGGGTCTGCCACTGACTCCACTTCTCTAAGAGGTGGTGCCGAGCTGCCTGGGACCCCAAAAGGATAAGGTGACATGGACCTCCACCTGTAGGCAGCAGGGTTCCAGAGCACACCACCGAGAGGTCCTCCATGGCTGAGCATTATCTTCCAGACACACGTTGTTCTGGGTCATTTTAACCATGAATTGTCACAGTACCACCTTGATCAGGTTGGCCTGTGGATACGGCTATGGCGGTTGTCTTGATAACCGAGGTAGGGAGACCCACCCTGACTGTGGGAGGCAGCATTTCTTCGGTGGACCCTCAACTATGTAAGAGTGGGGAAAACTAGCTGACTATTCAGTCCTGGTCATTGAGTGCAAGCAAGCAGGAAGGCAGGTGTGTTTATTCTCTCTGCTCTTGACTGTGGACGGAACTGGAGCGTCTGACTTGACCTCTCCGCGGTGATGTTAGTAATCTGGAACTGAAAGCTAAATAAATGCTTCTTCACCCCAGTTGCTTTTTGTCAGGGTGGGTTTTATCTCAACAACTGAAGTGAAAGTTAAACACACGGGGACCTGGCTTCCCCTGCAGCCGGCCCTCAATTCTCAATGCCTGGCTGGTCACGGCTTGGCTACATAATACCGCTACACCCCAGGTTCCTTAATCACTTTCAGTTTGTCCTCCTTCCCTGCTCTGAGCCAAGGCAATGGTTGTCTGAATCACACATGCCTGAGTGTGTAGGTCCCAACCTACGTCCTCACTCCACTGCACTGAGTGGTCCCATTACCAACCTTCGGAGTCAGGCAGCTCCTTGTAGTCCTCACAGTGTAAAATGAGTCATTAGTCCATCCATCACAACCCTCCCGTGACTCACGCATTAGGAGAAGCAGAGAGGGTGTGTTTTGCATACACAGAAATGCAAGGTTTGTAAATTTCTTGGATTTAAGTTCACCAGGAAGGGGAGCAGAGGAGAAATGAATTTCACATTTTTTTTTTAAAGTGAATCATACAAAAATCCCACGACAGCCAACATCTGCATGAACCCATCTCCAAGGATTGGATGCAAATGGCTATTGATATAGATGCTTTTTGCTTTTAAGCAAAAACAGATGTTTTGGATAAAAATGTTAAGAAAGGAAGGAAGGGA
>NW_021620749.1:2305774-2319056 GCF_004785775.1 Grammomys surdaster | reverse complement strand
AAACACATACACCATGGTGCACATGCCTAAATCCATACATACAACACATATACCATGGTGTACATACCTAAATCCATACATACAACACATACACCATGGCTCCACACTTAATTTCACACATAAAAACATGTATGCCATGGTGCACACGCTTAATTTCACACATATAAACACATACACCAGGGTGCACATGCCTAAATTTACACATATAAATGTGTGCACACACATAAGGACATAAAAGGGATCTTCAAATGACAGAGCTGATATCAGAGGGACTCTTGATAAAAGGATACCCATTGATCCATCAGGTATTTGTGCCTGGTGCCTGCACCCCGTAACTTCTCAGTAACTTGTGGAAGTATTTGAAATCCCAGATAACAAAGGACAAGCATGAAGCCAGCATTTTTACAGGACGTCTGCAAACCTGCAGCATTTCTCCATTTATTCATTAGCAGTGTTTAGCCTAGCAGCAATTTTTATGTTTGAAAGCAGCTTGTGATCTTATTACTGCATGCAGTGGACAAAATAAACTTGCTTTTATCCCGTCTAAATGTAATGCAAGTGGTTTATTTAGAATCTTTTATTTTTAACATTCAAAAATACTAACGATAGGAAGTTGGCAGGTTTTAATCTGTGTGGTGTGATGTTGCTGGATGAAAGGAAAGCTGAAGGCTTAGGGAAGCCTGGGTAGAAACAGGCCAGTCACAGCTCAGACAGTGGGGACGAAAGTCGTGATAATGGTGGTTGACGGTCCTCACACACTTCTTTTATTCATGTGACATACAGCCGACCATTTTTATAGTCTACAATTCAGTGATACTTAGTCAACTGTTTTACATTGGTCCCCTCTACAGGGTTTCACATCTCTCCACCTTCCCTTCAGCCCTGCTAGGGACCAATTGGCTTCGTGTCTCAGTGAATTTCACAGAAATGCAGTCAGGCAAGCTGTGGCTTCTGGATGATTCCAGTTCAGTCAAGTTGACAGTGAAGATTAACCACAGAAATTGCTGGGCCATCGGATCCAATCTGTGTTTAACTTTTTGAAGAATGATTACCTTTTGTTTTCAGGACAGCTCCTGAAAGTAAGGAGCATCCTGGGAGCAAGGATGCTCGTGTGACCTAGGGGACACCCTGGTAAGGAGCAGAGCTGGTGTTTAAAGTCAGGGCAACTGACTCTAGAGTCCACGACCTTCCTTGGGGTAGGGATGTCTTGTTTTCATGGGATAGAAGACACAGAAAAGAAGTGAGTAAGGGGCCGCCTGAAGGGTAGTCCCAGAAGTGAGGGCTTCTGAGTACAGGACACACATGAGGCTCTGAGGTCTTGGGATGTGGGCTGGACTAGAACCCCAGGTGGATGGGTGTGGAAGAACAGTGGGCCAGAATGTGGCCCTAGGCTGTTTAATGGCTCAAGAAGTGCAATGGTGACTGAAAACAGTCCAAGTTAAAGCAATGTCCACCCTTGAGCAGACATGGGGAACGGAGCAGTGCCTGGAAATGACTGCATGATGTTTCTAAGAGGATAATCACCTCTTGCTAGGGGACAGAAATGAACAGGGAGTGGTGTGCATTCCAGAAGCAGCCTTGACTCTCGTGGCCCCAAAGATGTTGGAAGCAGCAACAGAGGAAGTCAATCAGAGAAGTGATAGGTGCCAGTTACATCTGTGCATGGAAAGTTCATGGGTGATGCAGAGACGTGTGGACCCCGCCCCTCATGCTGGTGATACAGAAATGTGTGGATTCTCTCCCCCACAATGCTGGTGATGCAAAGATGTGTGGACTCCGCCCCCCCATGCTGCTTTTGTGGAGATGTGTAGAGCCCCCCCACCATGCTGCTGATGTGGAGATGTGTGAACTCTTCAGCCCCCCACCTCCCCCATCCCCACCCCCCACCCCCACCCCACACACAGAATGGCACCAATTCAGGGGACCTATTTAAAGATATACTCTTCTAAATTCAAACCCAAGTTTATTTGTCTTTTTTTCCTAGAATAGATGCTTGCTTTGTTATTTTTCTACCTTTCTCTTCCCCTCAGCAGAATGCTTAAAGCTATAGTGTGCTCCCCTTATTCTGCTCCAACTTCCTTCTGATATCTAATATTTCCTAACCTCGTCGTGGTAAATACCATCTAATTCTATTGCGGTTTCTTCTGTGACTGTCGCTTTGGCTGTGTCCTCTTTGGGATGTATTGTTGGTTTTGTTTTTTGAGACAGATCTTCATGTAGCCTAAGCTGGCCTCAAACTCACTATGTAGCTAAGGATGACCTTGGACTCCTGACCATCCTGCATCTACCTCCCAGTTGCTGAGATGACATACATCACCAAATGCTGTTGATGTGACACTGGGGATCCAACCAAGGCTACACACATCCCAAGCCAGGGCTTCCTCCCACTCCTCCCCCCACAACCGGGAAACAAGGACCTAAGCAGGGCCGATCTGGAATGTTCTTAGGAAAATGATGATTTGAGCAAGAGAGTCCAAGGACCAAGATGGTGCTATGTGGTTCTGGCAAAATGAAAGCTGAGCTCTTCATCTTGCCTCACAGCCTCAGAGCTACCAAGATGAGGGACTGGCCTGCTGCACTGGGCTCCACCATTGAGTGTCTCCAAAGAGAATGTCAAGCTTGTGACAGGGACAGGTGTCCATGTGGTGTCTCACTGGAAATAAGTCAGTGGACTATTAAAATTTTTATTTAATGCCGGTGTTAAGAACAGCACAAAATAACTCATATATTATAATTCTTCTTCATACACTCTCTTGATCTTAAAGCAAGGTGGGTTTTTTTTTCTTTTGAAATTGGCCTTTAGAAATTGCACCAGGAGAGGTAGTACTTGCCCAACCACCTTCATTTGTCTGTGCTGATGGCGCTGTTTCCTGTATACTGTCATGGAAAGTTTAAAACGGAAACATGGAGTGGACTTTATGGAAGACCATGCATTCAGTATCTCTTTGAAGTCACTCCAGTGTTTCAACCAACTGGGCAAACATTTAATAATTCACATTTATAACAATCATAAAGGCCTTATCAGGCAGATTAGTGTATGATGTCAAACATGTCTTAAAGAGGAACTGAAGTCTGAGCACATGAGACCTCTGCTGATGCAGACCGTGTAGAGGACACACACTGACACCTCAGCACTTGACTTGACTGAGTCCATGGCCCTTCCTCAGCCCTGTGCCCCCATTCCAGAAGCTACAATGTCTGGCTTTGCATTTTAAATGAGGAGGGCCACTGAGTCCCAGCAGGAAGCTGATGAAGGATGGTTGATTTTGAGTTTGAAGCCAGCCCAGTCACATACCTAAGGAGTTCAAATCCAACCTAGAATTCGTAGGCATATCCAAACACACAAATAACAAAAAAAAGTCCCCAACAGTCATTGGGGCTCCAATGGCTTGGAGATCCCCGACCCTGGCCCACCCTTCCTGTGGGTGCAGAGTCACGGCTTGCTTAATGGTCTCCCAGTAAGGTTTTTGTTTTTATTTCCTACCTGGTTTCTGTATACCTCAAAGGTCTTTGATGGGGCCTGTGACTCACTGGTGACCCTGTCTGGACTTTCTCCCTCAGATAGCATCTGGGTGACTCATGCCCATGACACCTGGGAGCCAGTGGAGGTATTGTTTGCTCAGGTCATAGTCACTATGCTGCTCTTCCTGGAACACCATCCAAAAGCCTGTGGCAGCCATCCCTGGCTCTCTCTGGAGCCGCAGAAATGACAAGTTGGCCTAATCGGCTAGCTGCCACATGACTGAGAGGACCTGGCTGATTCTGGGAGTGAGAATGAATAGGTGACCCTGGAGGACAAAGCAGGCCAGAGGTACCTGTTCAGAGACTGGGCTGACCCAGGACCTCCTCCTCCAGTCAGCTCTCAGCTGGTCACCTTTGTTCCACTCTCAGAAGGGAACATTCACCTTGGTTGTGATGCCTCCTCGAACTCCAAGGCTCCACCTCAAATATATGAGTCTCTCAGAAAGTACAAAGGGTTACTGTGTGGGCCGATGCCCACGAGCAGAAACTCACCAAGATTGTGAGACCTGCAATGGCCACGAGTTTGGTCATTGTTTAATTGGTTTTGGGCAAAATCAATACCTGGATCTTCAAGTTGCATTGAAATAAGCAGCCAGTAAGCCATGGCAGAGACAGAGCCTTGGCGGAACAGTGGCGGGAATAGGCCTTCGGCTGTCCTTGGTCTGGGTTGCTGACCAACCATAAGACCTCAGGAGTGTAAGATCACACTGGATACCCAGATTTTCTCTTCTCACCAACGAGGAGGTGGTAACAATCTACATCTGAAGACACCCGGGTTCCCGAGCCTCTTGACCTATGACATCAGAACAGCTCTCACAAGTATCTTTGGCCTTCAATATCCTTACGCCTTAATGTGTGTAGAGTTTTCTAGAAGCACGACTCTGCAAGGACTGACTCCGGAGGCAAGTGTGAGGCCGACACATTGCCGTTCAAAGGCAGAATCGGATAGTTTATAGAAATATCAAACAATGGTGTCCCTCTCCTAACCCTTCTGTTTTAGGAAACGCTGCTTTCCGTTTTTTTAAAAGTGCTACTCGTAGAAACAAGCCTTGCCACTTTGAAACAAATGTTCTGAGCATTTGTCTGTTTTGATTTCTTGTGTAGTTTAAAAAAAATGGTAGACTCACACACACAAGAGCTCCTGCGGATTTTAAAAATACAGTTGAGACTGTAGCCCTGGAAACAAAATGGCTCAATAGACAACTGTGCTTGCTACACAAACACGCAGACCTGAGTTTGGATCCCTAGCGCCCATGCCGAAAGCCATGTGTGCCCGTAACATCAATGCTGGTGGGTAAAGATAGGAGGAAGCTACCACTCTACCTGAAAAACAGAGGGCTCCAGTCTCTGCAAGCCACTGTCTCAGAAGGAGCAGGGTGGAGGTATAGAGGAAGCACATGCGCACTAAAGCACACACTAAAGGAACACTCCCCGAAATGCCGCTCATAGGCCTCAAACTGAGCTCGCAGTCCCAGGAAACCATCTTTTCTGAGATCTCAGAAGCAAAGCGGCTTCCCTTGCCCCCAGACACCCAGCATTTGACCTGTGGTCTCAAAAACAGCCTGTCTGGGGAAAACAGCTAACTTCCCTATTCTGATTCCTTACCCTTACCTTTGAAGACCGCAGTCTGAAGCACTAATGTGGGCTTTCCTCATCACTGGTCGCCATGTTTCTGCATTCTGTGTCCTGATCCCAGTGTGGCCAGAACTTGACACGCCGCCTCTTCCATTAAATAAAGTTTGCTCTAGCTGCCTGGGTCATCGAAACTCTTTTATTTCTTCCTCCAAACTTGCATTTTACTCATTTTTTTTACACACACACGCACACACACACATGCACACACATATCACATACACACACATGCACACACGTCACACATGCACCCATGCACACGTATGCACAGACACACATCACACACACACATACACACACACAAAATGCCAGCATGTGGGACATATAAGCAGAAGGACTAAAAGTTGGAGGCCCACCTGGATTACACAATAAGACACTACCTCAAAAACACAGAAACAAAGTTGTTGCAAAGTTACAAGATTCACAAAGTTTTATAAAGGAATAACTGGAAGGTGTCCATCCACCTGGCTGTCTGCACATCCCATGGGGGTCTCCGGGATGCAGCCTTTGTCTGTGCTTGATTTCAGAGATGCAGCTGCCTCTGAGTCAGCCTGCACCCATCACCCACTAGCCTTACCCGGAAAGAAACCTAAATCACCACAGCACTGGCTCACGAAGCTAGCCATGGGTGGAACTGTTCTTTGGTCTGTCATCAGTATCTTATCTAGAGTGTACACGCTTTTTGTTTGTGGTTTACCCGTACGAGTGGTTTTCCTGCATTTATGTGTGTGCACCATGTGCGTATGGTCTCCAAGGAGTCCAGAAGAGGGTATGAGACCACCTGGAGATGGAGTCACGGATGGCGTGACCTGCTGTGTGGGTGCTGAGACGTGACCCCAGGTCTTCTGCAGGAGCAGCCAGTGCTCTTACCCACTGAGTGTGTCTTTAGATATTCTCCAAGAAACAGACTCACCCAGCGAGAAAACGTTTCCCAGTCTCCCTTGCAGCTAAATGAAGTCGTGCAACGGAATCCCAAGTAATTGCTACCTACAATTTGAATCACTGCCCTTTGGAGACACATGCCTTTGCTTCTCTTCCTTACTCGGGAGTGTGGGAACTAAGCAGAAAAAGATGACATTGGGGATACCTGGAGATACCTTGGGCCACTGTCCTGAAGAGTCACAGACAGAACATTGAATTTCTATCTCATCAGCGACACAACGCTCATGGGTGCTTTGACAGACATGTTATTTGTAAATGTGGTTTTCTGTGAGCAACGGATCATTTGTTTTTATTGTGTTTTTGTTGTTTTCAGACTGTTTCACTCTGTAGTTCACACTGGCCTGAAAGTCATATGATGGCTCTCTGCCTCAGTTTCTTTTTTTTTCTTTTTTTTTTTGTTTTTTGTTTTGTTCTGTTTTGTTTTTTTCAAGACAGGGTTTCTCTGTGTAGCCCTGGCTGTCCTGGAACTCACTCTGTAGACCAGGCTAGCCTCGACCTCTAGAACTTAGAAATCTGCCTGCCTCTGCCTCCCAAGTGTCTGCCTCAGTTTCAGAGTACCAGAATTACAGACTCACCCTCCATCCCCATCCCCCATCCCCTACCCTCTAACCCCGACCCTCCAACCCCCTCCCCCCTGCCCCACCCTCCACCCCTACCCTCCATTCCCATCCCCCATGCCCCACCCTCTACCCACTACCCTCCATCCCATCCCCCATGCCCCACCCTCCACCCCCTACCCTCCATCCCATCCCCCATGCCCCACCCTTCCATCCTCCACACTCCCTATTCCTGTCCCATGCCTCACTACCCCCCTCACCTCTCCCCACTGTCTTTTTAGGGAAGGGAAAAGTCTGTAACTAAGGGACTCAGAAACACCTTTCTTCTGCCCAGCGGCTCTGTGTCGACTTGTGGCATGAAGTTCTCCTGAGAGGCATCCTCAGCTATGACGGCCCATGAGACAGAGGCCACTAGGGTCTGCAACATGACTCTAGGTTAGGAGTGCGTACTCCTTAGTCAGCCATTGCAGGAGGATGCACAGCTTCCTCAGGTCCTTGGAACTAATGAAAATAATTTGTGTCAGGGTAGCCTGGAGGCCTCGAAGTGACGCTGATAAGGCTGAGAGGCTAGACGTGTGGCACTTAGTCCTTTATCTTCATAGGCAAGGTCACAGAAGGAGCTAATGGCTCCCAGCAGCTGTCACCCAGAGGGAGAGTCCTCGTAACATACTCTCTGGCTTTACGTTAGTCATTGGTGAATGACTCTGATCAGGGTTAAGGGCGGCCCTGAGTGGTTAGTAGGATGAGAAGGGAGTCATAAAGATCTGGAGTACGTGGGAGGGTGCTGCAGACAAACCTAGCTCCCTCCATTCATCCTTTAATCATTGACTAGATGCAGGAGTGTCCAGAAACACCTAGAGATCCCAGGCACCGTAGAAAGTGCCAGAACACCATAAGGAACACTCTCAGAGCTCAAGGCTCTGCCCTCCTTGAGCTTTTGTTTGTATATGGGAAAAAGATAATAAGATTAGCAGAATTCTAACAAGGTGACTTTCAAAGTGACAAAGGCTGGGCCAGGCATTAGCAGCTGGGCTGAGGGATCACAGCAACAGGGTCAGACAAGCACTCTGTGCCATTAGGTTTGAATTATAAACCAGGCAGACTCACAGGCATGGAAGTCAGGGAATTCCAAGGCACCCTAAGAACAAAGGCCCTGGAGCAGCAACATGTTCCGGGAACAGTGGGCACAAGACTGGGCTGGGGTTGGGAGGTCAGCTGGTGGGCTGGATATCAGCATGGGAAGTGGGCTTGGGGCTGGGTTGTGGATACCAAGAGGATTTGACCCCATCCTTTGCTTAGGATTCAGAAGAAATGGTGACCTCGTGGGATATACCAATGATAAGGTTGGCTGCTAGGTGAGAGGAACCGGAGGGTGTCCTGGCAGCTGAGTGGTCCAGCCTGGTGATGGTGGTGACCAGAGGACAGCGGTGAGAGGAGGGTCCAGCCTGTGGTTTGTGATGGAAATAAAGCCCAGAGGACTAAGGGATGGTTAGGAGGTGAGAAAAGAGTTTAGAATGAGTCCTGGCGCCTGGAGAGACAGCAGATGGCAGGTCTTAGCTACACTTCCGGTAGTTGTGACCAAATACATAATGAAAAAGCAACATAGAGGAAGGACTTATGAGGGGCTACAGTTCATCACAGCGGAAGAGACTTAGAGGCAGCAGGCTCCACGGTGACTGGAGTTCTACACTGCAGCAGCTCACATCTTAGTGAGCAAATGGGACGTATGCTACAAAATCTCAAAGCTTCTCAGTCACTTCCTGATTCAGTACTGTATTCTTCACACCTTGCCCGGCCCCCAATCGCCTTGATGAGACTCCCACTCTCCCGGAAAGCAAAGTTCTCTGACCTTCAAGAGCACAAGCCCATGGGGAGCACTTCACCTCAAACACCTTGTGCTGGGATCACTCTATCGGGCCAAAGCTCCTTTCCTGTTGTGTCAGTTTGGTGGCATCTATACTTTGGTCTGTCATGGGAGGCCTACCTAGATTAAGTAGACATGTGTCTTCAGTCTCCCCAGGAAAAAATTTTCACACAACACAATTGGCACCCGAAGATGAATTTGGGGAGCAGTGAGTGTGTGGTCCTGGCTGGAGGTGGGAGTTGGGGTAGCAAGGTGTGCAGCTGAGGCTGAGAGGCCTGAGCTTCCGGGGAGGAAATTCCCAAAGAGCTGTCCTTTCCTGTATGGTGTGCATTAGCATGCCTTTGTGTGACTGCGG
Organism: Grammomys surdaster; assembly: GCF_004785775.1. NCBI lineage: Eukaryota > Metazoa > Chordata > Mammalia > Rodentia > Muridae > Grammomys > Grammomys surdaster. Next base: position 2,310,184 of record NW_021620749.1, on the reverse strand, counting down.
TTGCAGGGGTCTTGTCAGGGGGAGTGAGATGAGTGACTGAGTCATTGGGGTCAGGAGTGTCTGCGGGAGAAACCTTAGGATGATGATCTTCGTCTATGACATGGAGTGTCATGGCTGCTTGATCACTGGGGTCTACCACAGGAACATGGAGATGCCCTGAAAACAGTAAAAGATTTGGAGCAAACTTGGCAGTCTTTGAGATTTCTGCACAAGGGTGAGATTGTCAGTCACAGGGGCGGAGGTTGCCTGTCCACTGTTTGGTGTAGTTAGAAACGCACATGAGGCCAAGATGGTATCTGAGCAGGAATCTGGTGGTGTGAAGAAGCAATTGTAATGAGAAAGGGAGATAGGCAGCATCCTCTGTCCTAGAATCTGGCAGGTGAGTTAGACACAGGAGAGGAAGAAAGGAAGGTGTTCGCTTGCCCCTTCTTACAGCGTGGGGGTCGGAGCCCAAAATCCCTTCCTGGGACCCAAGAACTGGGAATCCATGGGAAGATTCTGAGAGAGGGGAAGAGGATAAGATGGTAAACACAATAAAAGAGTCTCCTCAAGTCCAACCTTTAGTAGAAAAATGGAATATCTAAAACCCAACATGCAGATGGGGGGCGTTAGCCATACTTTGGTGCAAGAAACTGGTGCGATCCAGAAATACTCAGCATTTGGACTGCTGGAATTAGGAGGCAGTGGAAGAGCCTGTCCCACCCTGCCCTGTGAGGCTGTGGGGCATGGGAGCAGTCTGACTGCTGGGGGCGCAGGAAAAACTGAATAATGTAACCTCCCATCCCTGATGAATTAGCTAATCAGAGCCATTAGGAACACGCGGTTATCTTCCCTAAGGAACTAGGGATAAGAGGGGCTGTGTTTGAACCCCAGCTCACAGGTCCAGACAGAACTGTGTTCACAGAGAAATTCAAAGGCTGACCCACCAGAGACCTCAAGCCTGGTGTGGAGCTTCAGTGGCTTTTGAGTCTGTTGGCAGGCAAGGTCTTCAAACAGCAGGAAAGGCTTTGGCAGATCTCAGTGACTTAAACAAGCACACAAAGAGCGTTTGTAAAGTAAAGAGACAAGGTCAAGAAAGACAACGGGGCTGGGGGGAAGAAAGGCAAAGTGGAGGAAGAGGGCTATTCTGAAGACAATGGTGGCAGGATTTGTGTCTCATTGGAGTTCCTAAGGGGAGAAGGGGAGCAGAAAGAAAGCCAGACTGTTTGCTAAGGGGCTTCTGACAGCTTAAGACCTGGGGAGCTGTTCACAGAAGACACCTGTGATAGAACAGGTGAAGACAACCAAACCTGTCCCAGGCTGGGTAGTTATCCCCACACACTGAAGAGGGTACATTTCCCTCCGCAGAAGGTTATGCTGGGGCAGAGGTGGTTTGCCCAACCAGGAATTCCTCCAACAGCCAGGTATAGGAATGGGGAGGTAACAGCAACAGCGACATTCAAAGTGCCTGTCTGAGCCAGGGACAAGTGCCTTGTCTCCCCAGCAGGGGAGTGCAAGACCACATCTCCCTTTGGCCCTGAGTAGGGCTGAACAGATTAAGTCAGGCTCACTGAGTGCATCAAAGAAGGAGAAGAGGAGGAAGGCTCTGTGGAAGAGCTCCAGGGTGCGGAAGTGAAACAGCTCAGGGAGGGTGACTGAGGATCACAGGGTGCTGAGTAACTTAGCTCCTCCATCCATGCTTCATACCCAGTCTTGACCAACAGAGGAAGCAACGGATACAAATGGATGAAGTCTTTCCATGCTGTGTTAGATGTTGTCTATGTGTGACTTTAGTATCATCTTAGGGTTTCTATTCCTACACAAACATCATGACCAAGAAGCAAATTGGAGAGGAAAGGGTTTATTCAGCTTACACTTCCACCTTGCTGTTCATCATCAAAGGAAGTCAGGACTGGAACTCAAGCAGGTCAGGAAGCAGGAGCTGATGCAGAGGCCATGGAGGGATGTTACTTACTGGCCTTCTTCCCCTGGCTTGCTCAGCTTGCTTGCTTATAGAACCCCGGACTACCAGCCCAGGGATGGCACCACCCACAATGGGCCCTCCCACCTTGATCACTAGTTGAGAAAATGCCTTACAGCTGGATCTCATGGAGGCATTTCCTCAAGGGAGGCATCTTTCTCTGTGATACCTCCAGCTTGTGTCAAGTTGACACACAAAACCAGCCAGTACAAGTATCTTCTTAGTTGTGAACCGCTGGGGGTCACCTGACACCTGCTGAGAACAGATGGGACTCCACTGGTTATTGGTTATGGGGTGGTGGTTCAGGATGTTGTCCTGCCCATCATCTGGAAAGGTTTTGATAATGCTAACCTCTGATTGTTTTGCAGATTTGGGGAGACAACCCGGTACACTGGCACTATCAGGGTACCTTACAACCCTAGGTGCTGGGTGAATTGAAAGGGAAAATGGGTTAAAATAACATCTAAAGAGGTTTAAATCCAAAAGGTACCCTTCATGGGTGGAAAAGGACACTCCTAGAGATCATTATTGAATGAAAATTCCAGTGCCAGGAGTGGCGTCACCTTCTGTGAGTTGTTGACCAGGGAACCCCCCACAGCCCAAGGATCAGTAAGGCCATGGATACCGTATGTTGCTGATTGTACGCCAGGACTAGACAGTAAGACTCTACTGAGACAACTCTTGTGCATGTTTTGGCTACAGGAGAAGTTAATCTGGGAGTAAACAGAAATCACCTACCCTGCTGGCTGGCTTCCGTATTGTCAGAGGGAGCATGCAGGTGGAAAAAGCCAACATTCCTGCTTAGCTATGGACCCTTCATGACAAAATACGGTTATGCTAGGTAGGATGTGCCCACTCGTGCAATAGGGACCCGGCGGTCACAGGTAAGGTCGACAGCCTTCCGGCTCCACAAGAGAGAACTCACACCAGATGCTGTAAGCCGCAACAAAAACCCACAGCTGAGAGGTCATAGGTCCCCACGGGGAAGCAACCTCTATGGTTTTACTGGATGGGCGTGCTGTGTCTGTCTAACTACCCACAGGCAGTCTGTCTGTCTACACCCATAGATGACTGTCATCAGTCTCAACTCATAACCACTGGTGACGCTGCTGAGAGCAAGTGGCTGTTACTGTTGAGAGGTGACTATTCCTTACCCATAGGTGGGCATCTATAGTCACCTATGTTACTGCTACGAGGTGGCTATTGCTAACTCATAGGTGGGTGTCTACAGTCACCTACAGGCTCTGGGATCATCGAGGAAGAGCAGGCAAAAAGAATTATGTAGTGAGAATTTTGGTTTCTCTAAAAACCAAGTACTGTTATGTGACTGTGTTTTAATCCCAGGTGTGGGGTATGGGCTGCTTCCGTTTGTCCACAGCTGCTAACTCTTGCTGGGAACAAGCAAAAGAAATGTATTCTGAGTACTACCATTCTCTTTTCAGACTCCATTTAATCCCAAGGAGAAACTGAGTTCAAGGTCCAAGGCCCTAGGGGAGCTAAAGGCATCCCAACAGCTGAGCAGCTTCTGTTGTAAACAGCTGTCTGATTCCAGCCATCTCAAGGACAACGTCTTCATTTTGCTGGCAGGGTGAAACAAGTCCATGTTCCCAGGCCTAGGAAGGAACCCCCATCCCACTTCTCCTAACGTTCTCTTAATTGTCCATTAACCGGTTAGGAATATATAAATTACTGTTGTCTAAACCAAGATGCCTACATTGTAAAAATATGCAATGAATTGGCCATTATGCCCTAATTAACCACATGCAGCCGACCAGCTCCTTTGTCCCTTTATCACTCTGAGCTCCAGACCTAAAGTCTAGGAAGATGAGTTAAGGGCTCTGAGTTCTGGACCTAATCTAGGAGAATGAATTAAGGACTCTGAAAGCCAGCTGCCCTGGATATGGCCCAGTCTCAATGGGTACTCCCTTGCTTCACACATAATGACAACATTCAATTAGATAACACTGTAGTCCCCCCAGGTTCCCCCTCACCTCGTGTTCCCATTCTTTGAAAATGTTGTAAATCTCCCTTCTGGGATGCAGTTCTGATCCCAAACAAGCCACAGCGGTCAGAAAGTAAAGCTTTCATTTCAAGCCTCCATATCTGAAGTGAGTTTTCTCAGTTTCTACCCCAAACCCAACACTATGATTGCCTCATGCTCTAGGAGGGGCGTGGTTTTTGCCAGCTGCAGACAGTTTAATTCTGGGGACTCTGGAGAAGGTATAAATGGAAGAGCCCCCAAGAAGGCCTGGGCTGGCTGCTGCTCCCCCTGCTGCTCCTGGTTGTTGTTGCCTTTGGTCAAGCGATCATGAGCAAAAAGACAAGAAGAAGAAGAAGAAGAAGAAGAAGAAGAAGAAGAAGAAGAAGAAGAAGAAGAAGAAGAAGAAGAAGAAGAAGAAGAAGAAGGAGAAAAGAAAGAGGAGGAGGAGGAGGAGGGAGAGGAGGAGGAG
>NW_021620749.1:2273855-2305674 GCF_004785775.1 Grammomys surdaster | reverse complement strand
GAGAGGAGGAGGAGGAGGAGGGGGGAGAGGGGGAGGGGAAGAGGGAGGGGAGGGGAAGAGGGAGGGGAGGGGAAGGGGAGGGGGAGGGGAAGGGGAGGGAGGAGGAGGAGGAGGACAGGGAGGAGGACAGGGAGGAGGAGGAAGAGGATGAAGACAGAGGAGGAGGGAGGAAGAGGAGGAGGAACAGGAGGAAGAGAAGAAGGAGAAGAAGTTAGAAATATCCTGACTACAAAGATTGAACTTGTCCCAAGAAACTCTACACCCCTAATCTGCAGGAAGTAGTCTAAAGAGATCTAAGCCCTCTTTCTCCTCTACCTAGTGTTGGGGGTTGGAAGGGATTGGGGGGTGATAGATATAAGAACCCAATAAAATAGCCCAAAAAGTATCCCCCAAAATGTAAGAGCTGGAATAGGAAGTAGAATACTGCATAACAGTTTTTTTCTGAGACTGAAACATTACATCCTGAAGAGACCATCTTTAAAACAGGAAGGTGAACTTCAAGACACAACATCTGGAAGTCCCTGAAATTGACCAAATACACTAGCTGCCGTCTGTCTCCTGCCCCCCCCACCCTACTTCCCCCACCCCACCCCCATCCCCTGCTAAAATAAATGATAAAAGCTGAGAGCTTTTTAAAATTCATACTTTATTTAATTGTTATATTTTATATAGTTATATGTATATTTTTATTTCTACTTTATATATTATTATTTTCATACTAGCCAAGCTGCAAGGGCAACTCTCAGAGAACAGCTGCAAAGAAGACTCAGACCAGAGCAGCTGCTGAGAAGAAACAGAAACCAGCTGAGCTGGCTGGAAGAGATTTAAACCCACTAAGACACCTGGGAAGGACAGTCTGCAACCTGTTGAGCTGCCTGCAGGCTGTGCAGTGTGCTCCAGGTTCCCAGCTCTGTGAGATGAATCCATGCTAGGATGAACTTTGGTGAGGCAGCTGTCTTAGAGTCATTTTTGTTCCTGTGACTAGCCACTCCCCCACATTCCAATAAGCAACCCCAATAAAGGCTGTTGGTTCACAAACTGCACTTTGGTCTGCCGTGGTTTCCCTGTGGGGGTGAGTAGACAGGTGGGTGACATCTCTGCAGGAAAAGTTTTGTCACACAATATCGGTGAACTAAGAGAGATATAAGTGGCCAGGTATTTTGCATATCAGCCCTGCCACAGATCAACAGATAGGCTGGAAGGAACCCCAGTGTGGTCCGACACTGCCACGTGGTTATAACAGTGACTAACTTTCAAAGGTGGGACTGAGCCAAACCTGATCTGAAGAGCTGGAAGGACACCAGAGAGGGTCCAGGTCTGAGCTGAAGGTAGGAAACAAAGGCCGTAAACTCCTCCAGGAGCCAGAGAGACCAAGAGGCCCTAACACACAGCAACATGGCATCTGACAGTCTAGACTTCAGGTCCCAGACAAGAAGTGAACAGGACTGGCTTTCCTCATCAAGAGTGGACTCCTGTTGAGGGGTTCCCAGGGACCCAGTTCTGAGGACCCAGAACTGGCAGAAGCTGGAAAGCTCACAATCCTCCCCACCCCCCAACTCATCTGGCTTTCTTGTCCCTGAGACTATTGCAGAAATTTCTGGGAAACTGAGTCACCAAATTGTTTTCACTTGGGAAGAGGAGCTCCCTGCTTTTATTAACAAGCTATTATTCAGATTTGTAAGCTCTTAGTTTTGTCAATGGTCTCCCGAGTGAACAGTAGAGACTGGTCACCCCCCTGGGGCTTGCAGTTAGCATTCCAATACCTGATTGTCCCATAAACTGAGTGCTGATCCCACCGGCTACTGCTGGTTTTAGAATTCCTTCTCTCCCCTTCTCTCTCCCTCTTCTTCCTTCTCTTTGTTTTTTAAACAGGGGCTCACTATGTCACCCCGGTTGGCCTGGAATTCACTGTGCAGAGCGGGCTGGCCTTGAACTCGTAGAGGCTGGGGCGTCTGCTTCTATTTTCAGGGTTCTAGGATTGAAGTCGTGACTCACCATGCTGGGCTGCTCTCATTTTCATGGAGAGAATGAAAGTGCTAAGTCACTTCGGAGTTGATTATTTTACTCTCTATCCCCCCCCCCCGGGGGGTTTGTTTTGTTTACTCTCAACTGCCTTGATAAGACCCTCATTTTCTTAGACATGGCTTCCTGCTGTGCTTCCATCTTCCTCTGCCTTCCACGATCACTTCTCATGGGGCCTGTACTAGTTTTCTGGGGCTGTCATGGTGTATTGTACAAACCAAGTTGGTTTTTTGGGTTTTTTTTTTTGTTTTGTTTTGTTTTTTTCGAGACAGGGTTTCTCTGTGTAGCCCTGGCTGTCCTGGAACTCACTCTGTAGACCAGGCTGGCCTCAAACTCAGAACTCTGCCTGTCTCTGCCTCCCAAGAGCTGGGATTAAAGGCGTGTGCCACCACCGCCTGGCTACAAACCAAGTATCTTAAATGAGACAACTTACTGCTTCACTGTTCTATCGGCCATAAATCCAGAGCCAAGGTGTCAATAAGTGCCATGATAGCATTGAAGGCCCCTGGGGAAGATCCTTCGTCATCTCTCCGGCCTTCCGGTGGCCCCAGGCACCCCTCGGCTGTGCCTGCATCACAATAATCTCTACCTCCATCTCTAGCTGGCGTTCTCTTCTGTGTCATGCTTCTGTGTGTTCCTCCTAAGGATACTGTCATTCAAGCCCCATCACAGTAGCCCAGGGGGGCCTCATCTTTGGATCCCTGCTGTGGCTGCAGTCTGTTTATCCAAATTAGGCCACACTCCTAGGCATAAGATCCTGGGGTGGGGTCTATCCCTTACCCCTCAAGATCACACTTGCCATCCTTTGTGGAGAGTGACTATGAGTCCAACCTCACCATGGTGGAATACACATCTGGCAGTCGGTTACATCTGAGGTGATCTTGCTAGCCACATGGCTGAGACAGTTTAGACTCACAAGTTCTGAAACAAATCTTTGTGGGGCCTCTAGGCTCCTGAATAATGACTGCCAACAGGAAGAGCTTGAAGCTATACCCTCTGCAAACCACAGGGAGCTCACTGACTGTCCACATATCTGTATAAAGAGCAGAGAGCCAAAGGGCCACTGAGCCACTCACCACGTCTCTCATGTAGACTAGGATGATGATGCCTTTTCTGTCTATCACAGGGAGAGGTGAGGGGTGGTCCACACACTGTGTAAAGCTCTGTTCCGTGTGCATGGGAGAATATTCTAGAGGAGAACTCAAGAGCTAGTGTTGGAGCTTTGGGATAGGCTCTGGGACTTACACTGGAGATGGTAGCACCTTCCCAAAAGCAATGTCACAGATGCTGTGACCAGGAGTGATAAAAACACACTATTTTGTTGGCTCAGCTGGTAAAAGCACTTATCACCATGTGTGACCACCTGAGTTTGATCCCTGGAGCCTAGAGACCCCACAAAGATTTGTTTCAGAACTTGTGAGTCTAAACTGTCTCAGCCATGTGGCTAGCAAGATCACCTCAGATGTAACCGACTGCCAGATGTGTATTCCACCATGGTGAGGTTGGACTCATAGTCACTCTCCACAAAGGATGGCAAGTGTGATCTTGAGGGGTAAGGGATAGACCCCACCCCAGGATCTTATGCCTAGGAGTGTGGTCTAATTTGGATAAACAGACTGCAGCCACAGCAGGGATCCAAAGATGAGGCCACCCTGGGCTACCCACATGGTAGAAGAAGAGAAATGACTCCTGTAAACTGTCCTCTGATCTCCATGAGCATGCCACAGTGCACACAAAAGTGTGCACGTGTGTGCGTGCACATGCACATACACACATTAAGTTAATGTAAAAATTAATTGATTTATCAAAGTGGTATAAAAACGAGAATTCTGTCATCAGTTAGCAAACCATCATTGCTTATATGCTCTTAACCCATACATTCACATGTCGAGGATACCCAAAGGCCTTTGGGAGCTTTTGGGAATCGGATGAGGTCATCAAAGTGGGCCCACATGTAATAAGAGGCTTTTAGGAGAGAGCTGCCTTTCTCAGTTTGTGGCACCACCGCCGTGGTCTGTTATAGGAAGAATAGAGTCACATATGCACAGATGACATAAAGGCATATGTGAAACCGTCTGAGGGAAAAAAAAGGGTCAGATGGGAGCCAGCCGGAGGACCAAGGGGATGGTAACGGGATACAGGGGAAGAAGCTCGATGTACTTGTATGGAAAGGCCTTAGCAACCACACACAACAAATTTAAAGAAAATCCAAAAGACCCCCCCACAAAGCAGGAAGAAGACCCACCACGTCAGCACCATACTCCCAGATTTCCAGCCTCTCCAACTGTGGGCTTAATAAAAGCCTGTCCTTTATGAATGACTCTGTCTCCAGCACCATGTTGTAGCAATGGCACACAGACTGGCTGATGTTACACAGTGTATTTTTTTTTTAACCGATGGAACTTTAATATATACCAGTGCTTGCAAACCAGCATGTTTACATTTGAAAGGTGACAAAACGCCATGCTGAGAACTAATTTGGGGCGATTTATTCCAAAGATATTTATTAAATGCTGTGTCTGGAATTTTTCCAATGCTGCAGAAAGGTTAATATCAAACGAGACACAATTCTGGCCCTAATGGAATGAAATACATGCTGGAGAGAGAAAGAATTAATTAACAAGGTAAAATAATCAATCAATTAATTAATTAATTAATTATCAATTAATTGACAGGAAGGATTAGGAAATGTTGTTGAGGAACACCTGCCTGACAGGAGCAAGGTCCCATCTCCTGCTTGGCAAATCAAACAGTCTGAACTATAAAAAGCATTAAATAGTGTCAGGGGTTTAAATAAAAATAAATGAATTCACATGATGTAGTCAAGTCGAAAGAGTGCCACTGAGTGGCCTGGGAAGATCACCAGGTGGCTTCTTAGTTTAGCTAGGTTGGATTTGAGAGAGAAGTCAGGTGAGGCCAGGGCGTGGAGTCTTGGGAGGGAAAGGCTCAAGGAAACTTCCTGCCTGGCAGTTGAGGGTTGTAAGAACAACACCCAGAAGTGGGAGGAGATGAGCCAAATGGACCCACGGGGGAGGCTCATGGACAGCCAGGTCTCATGGCATCTCCCAGAACTCTGGCTTTTCCTCTGAGTTACAGGAGAGCTACTGGAAGGCTTTAGCTGAGGAAGGCCTAGCTGACTGATCTAACACAGTTCCTCTGTTAGAAGTCTCTAGAAGAATGTGTAGAAGAATTTAAATTCACAAGTTCCATTGAAAAGTCATTTTCTAAATGTCAAACACTTGCTTTCCCCCCCCCCCCACTAAAGTACAGCAGGTGGTTCTTGGCAAGAAAATAGTCCACTCCTTCCGACACAGACACCGAAGGGTGGGATGGAAATGAAGACTTGGGAGGCACACTCGCTAAGTTTAGTCAGTCTTCACACTTGCTACCGAGAAGCACATATGCTCCGGCTTAGCACCGGGAGAGGGTTCCTTTGTCTCTCCCTACACCAAGCCCAGCTATTTCAGGGTGGCCAAGTGTCTGAAGGAGGCTCTGCTACTCCTGACTCTGCCAGGAAGGATGGGGCTTACAGGCTGAGGCAGGGGCTGGAGTGAAGCTCTGGATAGGTTATCGGCATGGTCTTGCCTCTTCCTCCCCAACTCAGGCTGGTCTAAGAAACAGACATACAGCGATGTCCTTACCATGGTGTTAAAATCTCCACACAATTCAGCCACCACTCAGACCAGCAACTCCCCATGTACCTGCAAACAGAAATGGAGTAATTGACCTCAATAAAAAGGAGATTGTGAGGGAAACCATGAGACTGGTTCTGCAGCAGAGACCACACACTGGCCCCGAGCGGTGACTGCTGGCTTCCTGTACCGTGGACGTCCCTCCTAGGGCTGCGTTGAATCCCCAGCGCAAAATGGAAAAGAATCTCTCGTTCAAAATCTGTGACTTTGAAGATGACAATAACAGGTGAATGAAAGTAAATGTTGTCGTCCAAAAGGGCATTTATTTGCTAACACAACAATGAGGTAACGAAAGAATGAGGTAATACTAGCATTCTGTGAGACTCTTCTGGAAGATAAGGTCTGCTGATCTTCCCCATTGAAAGCTTAGACAGGAGGTTGACCTTCCTCCTACTTGGACCACAGCAGTGGGATAGAGAGACAAATCAGTGGTTAAGGGCACTTACTGCTCTTCTAGAAGACCTAAGTTTGCTCCCAGCATCTACATCCGGCAGCTCTCAACTCCCCGGGGGATCCAGCACCGGCTTCTGGCCTCTCTGGGCACACAAATACACACAGATAAAAATGCTTATTTTTGCAATTGGGGCAAAACACATGGAGTGGAAACTATACAGCTGTGGAAACCGGGGTCTGTAGCTCAGCTACTCTGGGACAGACACGATCCTAAGAACATGTTCCAGGACGTGGGGAGTCTCCTGGTACGTAAGAAGCCACTCCTCAGAGGCAGCACCAGACTTCGAAGTCTCTGCTTTAACCTTAGACTTCCAGGCCTCAGAGCTGGGAGGCCTGAGTCCCCACTGTTTGTAAACCATTTGCTGTGTCCAGTTCTCCACAACCACAACAAACAACTGAACTACCCTTTCTACATCAGTTTATGCCACATGTGGCTTTCGAGCCTTGGAACCGAACTATCCCACCACCTTAATGGTTTCTTTCCACACCTACTGAAGCCTGTTACATTATCCTTTTGGTTTTTAATCCAGATCACACCTTAATCCAGGTTTTGTCTTGTGTCTGGAGGTATGTCAAAGACTGAGTTTTGCTGGAAGGTCTGACAGGATTGTGAACAACTCTTAAGTTTATTTGTGGTTCAGCAATCCTGGTGGCTCAGAGCAAATGTAGGAGTCATGTTTGATTCAGAAGGGGGAAAAAAAACCCTACAAATCATATATCTGTACGGGTCTGACTCAGTGCAGACACATTTATTTAGAGATTATCAATTTTACAAATACTGTGGGTCCTTATTACGAGTTCAGCTGTTCAGACATGCCTAAGGCACACCACCCTGCAGGTTAATACCACGGTGGATTTTCAAAACAGTTGATGCACTTCAAGAATGGAGCCTTAGCCTTATAAGGGAAGCAGCTGTGTAGGGTGATGGTGGAATGGACAGCATAGCTCTGAGGCCAGGGGTGTGGCCCAGTCCTGCAGGAAAACTGCCCAATGACCCTGAGTGGGGGGAGTCACACCTCCTTCTGCCTCAGTTTCCTCCTCTCTAACTATGAACATGGACCTTATTTACTGGCTCTGAAGAGTTTTCAAGCTTCGAAATTCAGACTTAACTCCAGGGCTCTCTAACTACCAAAGCCAAGAAAATCAAAGAAACCAAGACTTCTCTTGACAGCAATGGTCTTGACCTTTCTGGTTGTGAGGGAGGGCTGGGCCTTCAGACATTAAGGGTAAGCCTGGCAGGCAGAGACAAGCCTACCCAGGCAGGGAAATGGCTGATGGTATTCTTACTTTTATTTCATTGTGTGATCACCTTTATTCTGTGCTCTGGAGAAAAAGGTGCAAAGGACCGGGCTGGACACCAGACTGGAGACCTAAAGACTCTTGCCCCAGGGGCCGCAGCTGGATAGCCAGCAGGAGGGTGAGCTACGATGATCTCAGGCAATGTGGCCCAACAGCTGCCCTGAGAGGTTAGGAGAGCAGGGTCCATGCAAGGAGTCTGTCTTCATGCCTAGGGCCCTGAGGGACACAGGAGGCCTCAGGCCAGCAGAGAACATGTTAGAGAGACCGTGGGAAAGGGGTTTTTCCCAAGGATTGTCCATATTGGATTGTCCATTAGGGAAGACCTAAGGCCTTGGCAGGCATTGGGATCCCTTAGGTGGGAACTGGGAGGCTACCAGCTTCTACCTCATACAGATTCCTGGGCCCCGTGCAGTCCGACAGACTGGAAAGAGAGGACTGGTTTGGAAAGGTGTGGGGTTAGAAAGTCTGCCTTTTCTGTACTTTGACCCCAAACACCAGTGGGATTTGAGAATCAATAGACTGCTAACTACTCCCTGACACATTCCAGGCCATACTCAAATTGGGGTAATTCTACCTTCCCACGCACTCCAGGCCCTTACTTGCCTCTGCTTTCCCATCCTCTGGGGTCAAAGGGAACTCTGTGTGCAATCCTCACAATCCAACCTCAAGGGGCAGAAACTCAAGCCCCTGTCCCTTTTGTCCTCTCCACCTCACACTGTGTTTGCTGAGCGAATATTGTACACCTCAGACTAAATGTTTAACTTGGAACTGGGACCCCGCCCTCCCACCCCGAAGATGGAGCCATTGAGCCAGATCACAAGGTAAACACAAGGCAGCTCTTCAGGAGGCTGCCCTGCACAGTTTCTGAAAAGGATGACTTCGTGGGTTAATCATTGTTTCATAATTATGCCCAGATCCTAAAGAACTGCATTTCACTCTCTAGGTAAGTCATATGCTCTTTCATATTGTCTCCCCTTCTGTTCAGGGAAGAGTTACATTTGTCCCCACACTGCCCCCGCCCCCACAGTCCACCTGCTCGCTCCTCGCTCCTTGACAACTCCCCAACTCCCCAACTCCCCACCAGCGAGCCTTCCCAGCCTCCATTTCCTCCTAACACCATTGACTTTTGATCTCAGAGCAGAAGGAGTGTGCTTTTATTAGATTCAATTTGCAGGAAGGCCCCAGCTTGCCTGTGAATCGAGCCATAATAGTCAATGAATAATCACAGGGCTCAGCCAGCCTGGGCTTAAACTCTGCTCAGACCTAGGAAACCACCCAAGAAGAGGAAGGGGGGGGGGAAACAAACAAAAAAGGTAAATGTGTATCTGTTAAGTTCCTGAGTATGTAACTGGTCAGGGCTAAGGTAGGCCAACCACCAAGCAGAGGCTGGCCTAGAAGATGCTTGGGGTCCCCTCTTCCAGAGGGCCAGGCAGAACACAAAGGTGCCTGCAGTCTCTGAGACCTTGCTGGTCTGCCATGTGTGCTTCTAGCTGCTGTTGTTTTACATTAGGCATACTCGGACCTGGCAGGATTGGGGTAGCTTTCCTGAATGCCTTCCTTCCTCTTCATATATATGACAGTCCCCCCCCCACCAAAGATTTTCCTAAAATGCTCATAAGGGAGAACTTAGAAAAACTTGTCATTCAGGTATTTTGAACCCATCTCTACCAAGTTCTCAGCCCTGCTGATAAATCCTGTTATAGGTTTGCTTCAAACCTATAACAAAGTTATAATCTAAGTTTAATGATATGGGTGCATGACACTCGGGTACTAACTCCCTTTGTAGCTCTCTGCTCAGTATTACCAAGCACTACCCTCCAGCTGCCTGAGCAGCCCTGAAAGGTATGGTATCTTGGCTCAAGAAGGCTTTTGTGGATCAAAGAAGTCCTTAAGTGGCCATGTCTCTGGAGCAGAGTGATGGAAGCAAGCAGTCCTGTTTGGGGTACCTGAGCTTCAAGAGATCACTATGTGTGTACCAGGCTTCTCTGACACATGGTCAAGGCATGGGAATAGATGCAGGGAGAGAGGGCCAACGGCACACTCCTTCAGACAAGTCAGTACCTTCTGCTATGTTTTTTTTTTTTAAGTTAGCATATGCGGCTCCGTGTCTCCATGGTAACGGAACAGGGAATCTGTCTTCTATTTATGGAGCTCCTCCTTGACCTGGGTTCTCTGGTCCAGACCTGAATACACACTGAGAAGCCACGAGGAAATATCAATTCCCTCTGGACCTGGCTGTTTTAGCTTAGTAGATTGGGCCTTGACTCCTGCAAAGGTGATACACTAGAGAGAAGTATCAAGTGAAATAGTATCTTGATTGGCAATAATTTCAGGTGGGGAGTTGCCATAGAAACCAGGAACCCTGAGTACCAGGGAAGCTGGGGCCTTCCACTCCTTTCCCAGCAAGGCTGTCCTTGTAATGTACCAATCGTCAGTCCCGTGGCCTTGCCAAAGCTTGCCATTTGCAATTTCATACGCATCTCTGGTATCAACCTAAACTTGAGAAGGAACGCAATAATATCCAACGTACTCCTGTGCCTATGGACCAATTACACAGGTTTCCAAACATGGACGGGGCGCCTTCTGACCAAAAGCGAAACCACCCTCTGGCTGGTGTTTTGACCAAGAGTTTGGGAGAGTCACGCTGGACTTGGCATGTAGTTGACCTGGTAGACCATGTTAAGTAGAACACCAGAGCCTTGATGGACTAGTAAGACTAATAATAGCGCTTAAGTGCTAGGCCAAGTCGGCGCTGAGACTCGGCTCAGCCCTAGGGGGCGCCATCCGAACCGAGGCAGTAGGAGGGGCCTCCCCAGAGTCAAGCGGCTGCGCCACGTTCTGCTCTTCCACTCCCGACTCCGCCACCCGCTCAATGTGCGCCTCCCTAACCCCACGTAAGAGTCTTTTCCCGACGGAAGGACCAGAAATCAGGACCCACACGTAGCTCCAAGCACAGGGCCGTCTCCACCGCAGAAGCCTAACCATCCAACCCAAGTGCCACTAGGGCCCCCAGCTCGGACCTGCAGACAGCCGTGCGCCGGGAAAGCGGGCGGACACGGCCCTGCCCTGCTAGCTAGACCTCCTGGGCACAAGGACCGAGTCGAACCCCAGGAGCAGAGACTAACAGGCAGGCGACAACGGGCTGCAGGGGCGCAGGGAAGGGCCCGGGAGCAGCTTGGATCCGCGGCTGCCGGAGCGCGCTCTCCTCCCACGCCGGCCTCGCGCTCGCTCCTCCTCCGCGCTCTTTCCGTCACCCCTACTGTCCCCTCCCCCGGTCCCCTCCGGCCCTCCCCCAGCTCCAGAAGAGCGCGCGGCCAGGAGATCGGGCTGGTTACTTCCTCCACCGCGGCGCTGAGCACGGAGTGGACACCACCAAGGCCCGCCAGTCCCCGCCACCGTCCCCGGCCCCGCGCGCCCGGATCGGCCCTACGCCCTCGTCTCGCCCGGCCTCGCGCGCCGGGACCGCCGCGATCTCCTCTCTTCGCCGCCCTCCGGCTGGCCCTGCCCGCTGCGGCGCGGTAAGAGCGGCCCCCGTGCGCGACGGTCCTCGGGAGAGACTCCGCCCGGGGTGGGGTGTAGTGCGGGCGGCCCCTGCTCCGGCCGGGCGATCGCATGCTCCGGAGCGACTCCGGCTGGTTCTTAGGCACCCAGTGGCCTCGGCGGGCGACCTGGGCACCGGGCGGGGCGCGGGCAGCCCGCTTTTGTTTTGGGGAAGCCAGTGGCCGCCCGGTGCGGTTCCTGCTCGGGGCGCGCTACTGCGTTTCTCGAGGGGGCTTGAGGCACCTGGAAAGGTGGCCGAGGTAGCCCCAGGTTCGGGGTGACTTGAGTGGGGGAAGTGCTAGGCCTGGGAGGATATGTGGGTGTCCGGCGCCTGGAACACCTGGCAAGTTGCGGCTCTCGGGAACGTGTCACCTGCTTGGCCAGGTCTGAGCTTCCCTGCGTCCCTGGGAAACCAGCACGGGACACGGTCCAAGTAGGGGCGCTTGTGGCTGCCTGTCTTTATTTTCTCCTTAAAACATATGAATGAAGGAGTAACCCGAAGCGTTTGCGTATTTGACTGTTTTTTTTAATTTATTATTTAATCTCATAAGACTTGTACTAGCTTGCACTCAATTTCAGGGGAGCCTAAAATAGTAGTTGACTCGCTACTTATTTAGAAAGTAAAGCGATGAGCAGTCCTGGTTGGAGACAGGAGTCATGTAATTCACCAGTTGAGAGAGAGACTTGCTCCCTGCTATGGAAGGAAGCTCCTGTGCGGTATCTGCCTGCCCACACTACCGCCAATCGGGAGATACATCTCAGTGTTAAGCTTTTATTAAAATCTGAGTAATCTCGCAGCACAGTTAATGTGAACACCGCGCGTCCCACGGGGAAATAGCCAAGCTCTCATATATGGAATTAGTCATTCACCTCTCTAAACTGATCACTAAGCGAAAAGCAAACCAACCTTCAAGAGGTTTTGTTCTTTTTTTATTTTTTTTAACCTAAATTTACCTAAACACAAATCTATGCTCTCTTATATAAGTGATTACCTGTTTCAGTAAGGATACAGTTATCCATGAAATTCTTGTTACAAAACTTAACTATACTCAGTCATTACATCTCTGCCGTTTTCTCCCATTTCTTGTTACTCTTTTTTTTTAGCCGCCCCCCCACTCCACCCCCAGTACCAAAAGGTCTAAACTTGAAATTGATTTATCTAGAGTCTTGACTTGTCCCAGGGGTTAGCAAGCACATCCAGTAGAATAAATGAACTTAAATTTGATTAGCCGTGTGTCTGCCTGGAGCCATTTAGTAGAGGGCTTTAATTCTACATGGTTTTTTAGAAAACTCATTAAAAGCCAGGCAACAAAGGAACCCTGTTCTGCAGCCGGTAATTACAGCTCTTTATGTGGGAGTGGGGGCCTCCCTTTTCTGCTCCTGTTTGTACACAAAAGGCAGGGGAGCTCTTCTTCGATATCTGAGCTATTCTTTGCCTCTCAGAAGCGAAAAATCAAAATGAAATCCCCAGGTGTCTGTACATTGGAGCGACAGAAAGTGTTGTCGGACAGGCCCTGGATGGACCATGTGGACTCCTCTTGCTCTGTCGCTGGTTTTCTTCGAGAGGCTTGTGTTTAATCAACAGGTTACAGGCCTGACTCCATCCAAGCAGGCACCTTGAAGTTCTCAGTTGGCGAGCATTTCACAGGGCTGAAGTGTGACAGAAAGGCCTGGTTTAATCATAATTCTGTGCTCTCTGCTTCAGTGGGGTGTGGTAGGGAGAGCCCACTCAGGCATCGTCAGGATTTAAGGCCCTACTGATCTGAGGTGTAATCTCCATAGACCCCCATAGGAGTGTGGCCTGGGCCAGTGACTCAGTATCATTGGGCCTCAGTTGCCTCAGAATATGGTGATTTTATGCTTGGAACCTGGATGCTCAGGAGGATTGAGGGAGTGGGACTTGTGTCTTCACATCTGGAGCTAGGCCTTCATTTGTGAGGAATATTGAGCCCTCAGTGAGTATAGCTGAGGTAATATACCAACGGAGAATCTGAACAAATGTGTCGGCTCTGGAGACTGACTGCACAGACCCTGCTGTGACCTTACCAGGATGGTGGCTGCTTCAATTCACCTAAGCTTTTCTGGGCTGCTTTAACCCCAATTTGCATATCTGAGCTTCCAGAAGCCTTCCCCAGGGCCTCTTTCTGCTCTCATTGCCTTTTATCAAGGTGTGAGTGTGTGCACACGTGTGCCCTCGCACATGTCGGTATATGCATGTGAGTATGTGTTTTGTAGGAAATTGTTAAGCCATCTGTCATTGGCCATAATGTCGACTATAAAAAGAACATAAGAAAGAGGGATCAAAGCGAGTTAAATAATTCTTTGAGACTATGCTATCTGCTGCCTCTAGTGAGTTCTATCAGTTGCATGCTAATTTTAGTGACTGTGTGTGGTTAGCAGGTGGGTGCACATGAATGTCGGGGGAGGATGGGGGTGCACACTCCACACCACGGAGCTGTTGAAGGCTCCAGTTCTGTAGCTCGGAGCCTGGAGGAGGGAGCTGCTGACGAGTGATGGTGATCTCTGGTGTGTAGAAGTGAGGTTCGGTGACTGGGTCCGAGTAACACTCTGGTATTGTTGAAGGGCCTTCCTTCATTTAACACGTCACTTGCTAGACTCATAACTACACATTAGGGCCCCAGGAAAAATTTCAGATCACTGCAAGTTACATTTTGTTTTGTTTTGCTTTTCTTCAACGTGCTTAACAAAACGGTCTTAACAGGTCAAATTGATTTTACTCTATTCAGTCAACCTAATATATTCACAACATTATATAAGCACAAAATAAATATCCAAAGTACTGAGACAATTTCCTTTTTCCTACTAGCTCTTGAGATCTGATGTGTATCCTCACTCAGAGCCTGTCTCCCTTCACAGTAGCCATGTTCTGTGCCAGTAGCCACGGTAGCTGGTAGCTGCTTGGTTGGTCAGCCCAGCTCTGGGATATAAGCCCCTATTATTTAAGCAAGGCCTAGCTTCTTGAAGAAATGCAAAACTGTGCTACCCACAAAGGAGAAATGTCCTCAGATGATATACTCAGAGCCCAGGATCTGGGACAGTGTGTGGGGTTGGGTGTTCAGGGCCATGTGCTTCTGCATATCTCAGAGAAGAATGGGTTTGTGTGTGTGTTGGTCTGAGTCCCGTGGGAGCTTCCAAGGCAGGGACCCCCGTGTAGCTTCTTTTAGAGGCCCAGGTTGAATTGACTGCCCTGTGGAGACAGGAGAGGGTGTTTTGTGCCTCTGCTTGGTATATCACCTCAGCTCTTACCTCAGCTGACTATAAGTAGCACAACCTCCTTGCTCAGCTATGCCAGGGTCCAGGGAAGCCCATGGAGTCTCACATCTAAGTGGAACTGTGTGGGACCCCTTCCCCAGACCTTGTTCTCCTTGAGAGCTGCTTGGCCTGGATCCCTTTTAAATAAGAATTCCCAATGGTGACGTCAGCCACCAGTAGTGTTCCATTCGACTAAAGACTGAAGCCACCATCAGTGGTCAATGTTATCTTTAAATGTGCTTCGATAGTAAGTAACCTCTTTGATTCTGTCTCTTTCACTTTTTTCTCAAGATGAATGACTTTGGAATCAAGAACATGGACCAAGTGGCCCCTGTTGCCAACAGTTTTCGAGGGACACTCAAGGTATGTACTTCTTATTTAAATTATCTTGACAGTTTCAGAAACTCCATTAGTAAGGAGGGAAAAGCCCATGGCCCTGGGTTGTAGATATCTTAGCTATGTGGCTCTGATAAAATTGTATACTCTCTTTGAGCCTCAGTTTTCTGTGCTGTCAAATAGGTATCTTGATGCTAGTTGTACCTGTTCTCAAGATTTGAAAGAAGTTCATTTGTAGATGAGTTCATCCCCAGGCTCCTTTCAAATGGGAAAAACAAGTCCCATGATTCTTTTTCTTTTTTTTTTTTTTAATTATTTAATGTACGTGGGTATGCTGTCACTCTTCAGACACACCAGAAGAGGGCATCAGATCTCATTACAGATGGTTGTGAGCCACCATGTGGTTGCTGGGAATTGAATTCAGGACCTCTGGAAGCACAGTCAGTACTCTTAACCACTGAGCCATCTCTCCAGCCCACATCCCATGATTCTTAAAGAAAACAGCTGGAAAGATTGTTTCTGTATTTCCGTGGCTGATCAAGAAGGCTGTTTGTTTCTGAACTTCCTTTATCTGTGTCTGTGCACATGCACCATGATACACACACAGAGACAGGAAGATGGTTTGTGAAAGTCAGTTCTCCCTTTACTTTCACCGTGGAGGTCCTGGGATTTGAACTCAGGTCACCAGACTTGGCCCCGAGTGTCTTCACTGGTCAGCATCATCATTCCCAGAAGGCTGTTTGACTTAAATGAAGAAGCTGAAGAGTAGGCATCTTGTGTTACTTCCTTCAGGAGGGGATGCATCCACCTGGGTAGGGGGAGCCTGCTCTGTGTGCTGCAGCAGCCCAAGGATGTTTATGCAAACCCCAAACAGACTAAAGACAGAGCTGGCTCCCCTGTGGAAACCCTTCCATGTTGTGTCTGTGACATGTTGTCAACTCCTTTTGTTTGTTTGTTTTGTTTTTGTTTTTTGTTTTTTCGAGACAGGGTTTCTCTGTATAGCCCTGGCTGTCCTGGAACTCACTCTGTAGACCAGGCTGGCCTTGAACTCAGAAATCCACCTGCCTCTGCCTCCCAAGTGCTGGGATTAAAGGTGTGTGCCACCACCGCCCGGCTTTGTCAACTCCGTTTGGAACACTCTTGTAGCATAAACTGGTCATTTCTTGTGTGAGGGTGTGTGGTATGTGTGTGTGTGTGATGTGTTTGTGTGGTGTGTATGCATATGTGTGTGGGGATGTGTATGGTAGGTATCTTTGTGGTGTGTGTAAGTGTGAATGTGTGGTGTGTGTATATATTTGTATATGGTGAGTGTGTGTGTATGTATGGTGTGCGTGCGTGTGATGTGTGTGTGTGTGTGGTGTATGTGTGTAGTGAATGCGTTTGTGAGTGTGTGTGGTGGTTGTATATGTGTGTGAGTATGGTGTTACTGTGTGTGTGTGTGTGTGTGTGTGGTAAACAGGCCAGTGATAAGTGTCTTTCTCTATTGCGTTCCATTTTATTTTTGAGACAGCATCTCTCACTGAACCTGTTGCTCATCAGCTAGTCTTGGCTAGGAACCCTGTCTCTGCTTTCCTAGTGCTAGGATTACTAAACTACAGCACAGTCTCTAGTGTTGGCTCTTGCTTAACTTTGTTTTTGGGTTTTTTTGTTTTTTGTTTTTTTTCGAGACAGGGTTTCTCTGTGTAGCCTTGGCTGTCCTGGAACTCACTCTGTAGACCAGGCTGGCCTCGAACTCAGAAATCCGCCTGCCTCTGCCTCCCAAGTGCTGGGATTAAAGGCATGCGCCACCACCGCCCGGCTTTTTTTGGTTTTGTTTTTTGCTTTTTTCAAGACAGGGTTTCTCTGTGTAGCCTTGGCTGGGCTCTTGCTTAACTTAACCTCGTCTTTGTAACAGGGTCCCTTGTTCTCTGCCTGCTGGCCCCAAGTTTTTTTTTTTTTTTTTTTTTTAAACTTTTTTATTTTATTTTATTTTATTTTATTTTATTTTATTTATATGAGCATACTGTAGCTGTCTTCAGACACTCTGGAAGAAGGCATCAGATCCCATCAGATGGTTGTGAGCCACCATGTGGTTGCTGGGAATTGAACTCAGGACCTCTGGAAGAGCAGTCAGTGCTCTTAACCACTGAGCCATCTCTCCAGCCCCATGGCCCCAAGTTTTTAAAGGTTCTCCTGGGTGCCTTCCTAGCACACTGGCGTCACAGCCAAGGGGTCCCCCATGCAGCCTTGTGTGGGTTCTAGGGATCCTAATGCATGTGCTCACACTTACCTAGCCAGTTCTTTCCCCACTCCGCCTCCCCCCTGGGGGGGGCGGGCCCCCCCGCAACCCTTTCTCCCTAAACCATTTTTAAGGTTGTGTGTCTGGTGTAAACTACAGAGGCAGAACCTGGCACCCGTCCTTCTGTTTGGTTTAGTCACGTGCCTTCAGCGGGGCAGAAATGGTAATGGCGTAAGGACTTACTGTGATGGTACAGAAGCTACACACAACCCCAAGAAAAAAAGCCCTTTGTAAACTGAGAGAACTCGCTGACGTCTGGTTTCAGAGAAGACGTTCTTTGCCAGAGTCTGTGTGGAAATGTGTAGTGAGGGTTTGTGCTGCTCTTACTTCCTGATTTTAAAAGAAGAACTTCTGGAGAGACACTTTCTAGAAGCCTGGGGGGAGGGTTTTGTTTTTGTTTGGTTTGTTTGTTTGTTGTTGACATCTACTTGATATTTCACCCAAATCATCCCTGCATAAAATCCTAGGACCGTCCAGTTGAGGTTTTCACACTCCTCAGTGGGCCTTCCCTCCCAGGTAGCTGGCAATCCTGCGGGGCTGAGGATTTGGGGCTGGGGCTGGCAGCCTGTCTGTCCTCTTGTGCAACAGGTCTGTTCCTCGCTCTTCTGTGTTTCTGGAATGAAGGCACAGTGTCTGGCTGGTTTATTTGTAAATGTGTTACACATTTTGCTCTCCCATGACTCAACATGTGGGTCATTGTGTTACACACGATGTAGGATTTCCAGGTTATGTTGGGAAATAGAACTTTTCTTCACGTTTCCTAACAAGCCAGGCTGGGGTGGACCGGCCTTGCCTGCACTCATGCTCCTCCCATTCAGGGCTGCTGCATTTCGTAAACATGGAGTCTGAGATCATGAGCCGTCCACACTTCCAGGGCCTTATGTGTGTATCTGAGTTTTCCTGAAAGATGCCTCTGAGAGCCTCCCTGTGGTTAAAGTTTCTACAATCTTTTTTTTATTTTTTATTATCATGGAAAATATTAAGGTTGTTTTTCACAGATTACTATTGTCTGAACCACTTTGTGGTGAGGAGGAATTCCCTACTTCAAAGGAGCCTTCCAAAGATAAAAATAGCTTGTTATTGTTTCAATTTCCCGTTTCTTCCCAGCCTTTCCTTTTTATTTGAATTTTATGACACCAAAACCCTTTGTCAGCTCAGGTTTTTCTTTTCCTACACACCCAATCTGACGAAAAGCCGTCTTGGTCTTCTCTGAAGACTTCTCAGTATGGTCCTAAGATTCTGCCATTTTTAGATGTATTTCATTTATTAAGTTGATTGTGCTGATAAAATAATCTTCCAGGCCATCTGGCCCTATGAGGTTAATTAAAGAGTGTAGAGTGAGGTAGAATTGTTTGGATTACTTTGAGGTCATTGGCCTGCGTTACCTTAGAATGGCTGATGTCATCAGGACCCATGGCAGGGTTACTGTTGAACCACTATGAAAACACAAGTGAGTTCACGTGGCATTTCTCTTTCTTTTCCACAGCGCCAGCCAGCCTTTGACACCTTTGATGGCTCTCTGTTTGCCATGCTCCCTTCTCTCAGTGAAGAGCAGACACTCCAAGAAGTGCCCACAGGCTTGGATTCTGTCTCCCATGGTAATTTGTTCTCCACCCTGACAGATGGTGCACAGCTTCCCTCGGCAGCCGGGTTAATAAAGACATAATCAGTTAATAGAGATAGACCTTTCTCCAGCCAAAAGTATCGATATCTTGAATATTGGGTATGAGAAGTCTGATCAATTGGACCACCTGGGAGAAAGTGGTTTTCCTCTTGTGTGAGTGAACTGGTCATTCTGGTGTCTTCACAGGAAATTCCCACCTGTGAGCAGAGACCTGTCACTCACGGTTTGGAACTCTTGAGAGTTGTGCTTTGGTGTTTTCAAATACTTGCTCATCTCCCTGGTGTCTTTTTCAAATAGAAGGTAGTGGGTATTGAAATGTGTCCCAGTTGACACACACGCACACATGCACACACATGTGGGTACACACGTGCACACACGTGGACATGCACACTCACACACACCTTTCCCTTTGAGTTTTGAGACCACAGATTCCTTTTGCTCCTCTTAACCCTTTAGTAGTAGTTCTGGTTGCCTTTCTTTATCCCCGTCAAAGGCCAAGCACATCACATCCGTCTCTACAGTTACTTCATAAAGTGAATGGCTGGACACCTTCCAGGTCGACTTGTCATATATGTGAAGTGGGTGCTCAAGCACACAGCCCACAGAGATCAATTAAAGCTCCCGTGCTTTCGTAAGTGCAGTGCCGTCAGGCAGTCATGTATCATTCCCGAAATTTCTGAAAGCATCAGAAATGTTTCTTTCCCAGAAACATTGTGGGTGCGCCTGTTTTACCGTGCAGTGTTGACTGCAATGGACATGCCAGCCTTCCTTTGCCAGCAGCTTAGCTTACTGGACACAGCTCCCGTCAGGCAAGGTCACTGAAGACAGCCAGGGACGATCCAGCCTTTTGACATTGCAACCTGACATTGTCATCTACAGTGGCCACGCTTGATAACCATGCAGTCAAGTTACAGAAATAAAGCCTCGTGCTTTGAATACGTCTGACAGTTCTGTGTTGGGCTGCATTCACGGCGGTCCTCCACTGTGCACAGGATGCAGCCTGCAAGGCTGGACACTTCTGAAGCGTTTTGAACAGAAACTGTAAAATTTAAAATTTTTAAATACATTTTAGGTAGGAATGTTGTCTGCGGATCTCTGCTTTATGAAGCTTTGCAAAATATTTAATATTTGTTTTAAAATATTAATTTAAAATATTTAATTTTTGTTTTAAAATTCAACACACACACATACACACACACAAGAGAACTTTGCCAGGCTCACTTGGGACTCACTGTGTAGCCCAGGATACCTCATTAGTCTCCTGTCTCTGTCTCCCAAATGCTGGGATTACAGTTGTGTACCACCAAACTCATTTTTATTCTGGATTTTTCTTTCTATAATTGGAGTAATTTTAAGAGTTCTGAGAAGCACAGTTGGTTTTGGTTCCTAATGTGTTTGCTTACTTTTTAAAAAAGGAAAAATAGCATGCCAAATTATATAATCTCCTTGATTACTCTGATAGAGTATACTTTTAAAAAAATCTTTCCTTGTTTGCTTTTTGAGTTTCCTTTTTGGTAATACTGGGTATAGAACGTACTGCGTGCTAGGCACTCAAGTGGCGGGTGGCACCCCAGCCCCGCAGCTGGATTCCGTTAAGGAATCATCTCAAGATTTGTGCTCAAGGTTCTCTCTGATAAGTGGGCTGGGCTTATCCTAAGCTTCTGTCGACTTTGCCACCTGAGTCCTCACGTCCCTGTGGTCTCTCTCTAGACTCAGCCAGCTGCGAGCTGCCTTTGCTCACTCCCTGCAGCAAGGCGGTGATGAGCCAAGCCTTAAAAGCCACCTTCAGTGGCTTCCACAAGGAGCAGCGGCGTCTTGGCATTCCCAAAAGTAAGTGCTGGGCTTTGAGGCTGGTGAGTCCCTGGAGGATGCGAGTGTGGGACCTGTTTGGCTGGGCCTGTCTTTAAAATGCTCCTGGTTGTCTTGCAAGAAATGTAGCCTCCTTGAGCCTGTGGCCTGCTACATACATAACCCCCCCCCCCACACACACACACACACACACTCATTAAACACCAAGTGCCATTGGCGGCTTAGAACATGTCTGTGTCATGGCAGAGTCGTGTCTTCTTAATTCCCTGATTTGGGGCTGTCTGGGCTTGGTGAATTGTTGAGGGCCACGTGCCCTCCCAGCCTTCCAGATGTTCACTGGTCATGTCCTCTCCCACCCTCCCTGCACAGACCCCTGGCTGTGGACCGAGCAGCAGGTGTGCCAGTGGCTGCTCTGGGCCACCAACGAGTTCAGCCTGGTGAATGTGAACCTGCAGCGGTTTGGCATGAATGGCCAGATGCTGTGTAACCTCGGCAAGGAGCGCTTTCTGGAGCTGGCGCCTGACTTTGTGGGTGACATCCTCTGGGAACATCTGGAGCAGATGATTAAAGGTAAGGTACAGGACTTGGGAGGCGGGGACCCAGGGAGCAGGAAGGTGTACCCTTCCACTTGAGGCTGCCCAGTGCTAGAGTCCATTGCCTCAGAACATCCCCAAGCAAGTCAAACAGGGAGGTGATGATGGGTCTTCATTCCATGGAGGGAAGCGTGTACAATGTTCGTGGAGTGCCAGGTGTAGCCACAAGGCAATAGCCTGAGTCACCAAATTGCTGGCTGTTGCCAGGCTGTACTGGTTGTACCAGCTCAGAGCACCTTGGATATGTAGGCCAGCGAGGGTGCCAGGTGGGTGAACTCACTAGGAGGACTGAGAGAGACAGGGTTGCCTGAATGTAAGGCAACATGCGCAGACCATTGCAGATTTGGTAGGAAGTGACTCCAGTCCACTGAGGATTTTGGAGAACGGGCTGTAACTGATCGACAGCTGATCGACTTGTGTATACACAGAAATGTTAAAAGCAGACGCCAGACTCAGAAATCTCACCAAGGCTAGACACTCTCTTATCACCAGCCTTAAAGATCAGTGAGGCCTGCTTAAACGATACCTGGGTTTAAATGGGGGACAGCGGCAGTAAGACTAACTAACATTAAAACAAGCAAACAAAAAAGTTTAGTACCATGGCTAAACTTACAACATATAAACTCAGAATTTCATTTGGGGTTCTGCTGCCAGGCTGGTTTATTGATGTTTCCTAGAGCCAAGAAAATCACCTTTAAAGACCCCTGATTCCTAGGGAGCATAGACTGGGCTTACCCAATGCGTTTCTGGGCAAGTCTAGCCTCTGGGGCTTTTGTTCTGTGTGTGTGTGTTTGTGTTGCTTGGCCTCAAGGAATGATATGTGTGGTCGTGTGTTCCTAGTAGTTACTTACACAGAACACACTTTCCATGTGGACCTCGGAACATCCCAGACTAACCTGTAGAGGATGTGAGACCTCACAGAGGGCAGGAACCAAATCCATTTCTGTCACCCAAGGTTTTCCCAGCCCCAGGACAGATGGTTCTTCATAAACACAGGAATGAAGTGAACACACAAACCAGGCTGTTCTAGACAGTGACATCACTGATTTTGGAAAACTTACCCCAGATCATTAGAAAAATGTCTTGTAATTTTAAACATAAGAGGACTGAACCGAAATGGAATGTGAAGTACGGGTGTTGGGGCGAGTCGTCCCGGTGTCCACAAGACAGGAAGTCGAAATATGGCTCTCCTCGTAGAGTTTTCAAACTGTATCTTCCCTCTTTTTCAGAGAACCAAGAGAAGATGGAAGACCAATATGAGGAAAACTCACACCTCAATGCAGTTCCTCATTGGATCAACAGCAATACATTAGGTCAGTCAGGTGATTGTGCCTTAAGATCTCTGGTTTTGGTCTTTCCAGTTCCTCAGGTAGCCTAGACCTTCACTCTTCCTGTGGTGGCTCCATCCACTAAGCAGCCGAAATATGGCAGGTCCACGTGAAATGTGCCATGAGAATCTAAGACTCTGACTAACTCAGAGGTCTTAAAATGAAACCAAGAACATGCACTATTCCTTGATGAGTTAGGATGCTTTTTATATATTGAGGTGACCACTGCTATGCTGAGTCAGTTGTTCCTTGACTCTCTTATGTAGCCCCTGGAAAACTAAGCATTGCTTAAGTGGCTCCTATAATCTCTAAGAGACAACACTGCTCTAGACCATTTTAACCGTAAAGAGAAAGAAGTCAGTAGACACTAATGTGATGTGACAGAGGAGGTAGCCAGAACAAACGTATAGAAAACTCACTATCCCTGGACTCTTGGCACCGGATACCTATCAGAGAATGGGGTCCTCTGTGTGTGGGTCTAGCTATTGAAATACTGACTGACTCTGACGTCTGATGTCTGATTCATCCTTGTGTTCAGGCTTCGGCATGGAGCAGGCTCCATATGGAATGCAAGCACCGAGCTATCCCAAAGACAGCCTCCTGGACAGCATATGCCCGCCGTCGGCCACGCCTGCAACTCTCGGCTCTGAACAGGAGCTCCAGATGTTGCCCAAGTCTCGGCTCAACACCGTCAGTGTCAATTACTGTTCCATGAGCCAGGACTTCCCTGGCGGCAACTTGAATTTGCTCAACAACAGTTCTGGTAAGAGAATGTTCTAGAATAAGGTTATTGGTTTGTCCTGGAAGCCAGTCAGGATGAGAGATGCTTGGTAAGCACATCCTGTCTTTGCCCATTGGAGAAGGAGGTTAAAGGTCTGGGCCACCTTCCAAGTGACTTCCCAAAACGCAGACTCACAACCTGTTTGAAACCCCGGTCCAGTCTGGGTTCTGTCGGTATCAAGTGAGCAACACTGAGTAGCTGGAGGACTTTAAGCTAACTTCTTCATGGTGGAGTACTCTCCTGAGACACATGGGAATATGCTAGGTTTCTTTTAAAGGATGTAACATACATGGTCCACACATCTGAGATTATACATCCGGTTGAATTAACGGGGCTGTGTACTCCCATGTTAACCGCCATCCACACGGAGCCAGAGTTTCTAGCCATCTATAAGGTTTCTTCCTATCCCTTCCCAGCCCTCTTTATAAGAGCGACCCATTTTCCTTTGTGTCAACACAGACTGGCTTTCGCCATCCTGAGATGTCACACGTGGGTTTTGGCTGACTGTCTTTGGGGTTTAGAGTCTTGAGTTTTATCTGTATTGTAGCATTTGCTCTTTCTTGTAATCTTAAGAGTGTTTTACCACATGATGTTACATTTTATCCATTCTTCCCTTGGTGGAAGGTTGTTATTTGCATATAAAGTTGTCCAAGAAATTAGCGCCTGAGTTTAAGAGTGTTCAGATGGGGCCTGAATGATGCTGTACCAGCCATGTGTATAGCTGCTTTGGGGGTGGTTGGTGGAGATGCAGAAGTTAGGATCTCAGTGCTCCTTAATTGATGACCCACGGGTACTGGCTCTTCTTATATCCTGGAGGGGGTCTCAGCATTGTTTGGTTGTTTTTACCAGGAAAACCCAAGGACCATGATTCTCCAGAGAATGGTGGGGACAGCTTCGAAAGCTCCGACTCGCTGCTGAGGTCCTGGAACAGCCAGTCGTCCCTACTGGATGTGCAGCGGGTACCTTCCTTCGAGAGCTTTGAGGAGGACTGTAGCCAATCTCTGTGCCTCGGTAAGCCGACCATGTCCTTCAAGGACTACATCCAAGAGAGGAGCGACCCAGTTGAGCAAGGCAAACCAGTTATTCCTGCAGCAGTACTGGCCGGCTTCACTGGTAAGTGACTACTCAGGGCCCCAGTGGGCTCCTATGTGACCACAGCACCCACCACACTTGCCCAGGCCTTGTCCCAGTTTGCCTGTGATATTCACACTCTGGGGCTCGCTGTACACAAAGCTTATAGAGCCAGGTTCTCAGAAGTTTTCATGTTAGGATCTGGGGGGTGGGGGAAGATCCCAGGCCACACCCTCTACCTGGGATGGGAGGTGGAGAGGTAGGAGGTCAGACAGACTCTGGTCCTGGCTCTGACTCATACTCTGGATCTCCAGGAATGTAAACTGGCCTGGGGAAGGGCAGAAGCTGGCTCAAGGGATGCCAGCACTGTTTACCCCTCTTGGCCTCCAGAACCATCCCAGAGAGGACGAGGGAGCTCTTCTAGGCAGAGAGCAAATCTTAAAGCTGTTTTTAGAACCACACAATTTCAAAACTGGGGCAAAAATATCAAGAATGTTCGTTTTCTTTCCTCCAGATGCCTTTAAAATAGATTCTCTTTCCGTATGCTGGCCACAAGAAACCACTGTGTATTTTAAAAACCCACTTTTAAAGATACGAGATTAAAATGAGGATGTAGGGATTTTCTTTTCATTGTCAAAAACAAACGGCTACATATATATAAATTCATAAAGGGGTTTGAATCTATGGCTGTTCTGATACCTAGGAATCTAAGAACTGTTAAGAAAACCCCACAGCATTTGGAGTGTCTCCCAGGATGGTAGTTGAACTGGCGTTTGGTGGTTAGCCCCGTGGTGTTAGCGTGGGTAGTGTGAAAATCCACTGGTGAACCCATTCAAAGGTGACAAGTCCAAGTGGTCACAAAGCCTTTTATATCTGAGGGGAAGGTGACAGCTTAGGATCAGATCTCGGTTTTCCTTCCCTAAACTGACAGGCACCCAAGACAAGTTGCTGTACATTTTTAAGAGAGACAGGGCTACAGCGAGCCTCTCTCTCAGAGTGGTGGTTCTGAGTGCCCGTGCAGCAAAGGCAGACACTTGTCAGTGTAGGTCACCCCTGTGTATTCCATGTAGCAAGTCTCATAGTACAGCTTGCTTCTGGTCATGAGGGATGGACCTTTGATAAAATGGCCCTGGTGTCCCCACCCCAACCCCACTGGGCATTTTCAGATATAAACTTTTAAGGCTCTTGTACAGGAAAGCCTTAAACATCAAGAGGGTTAGTGCTGATGAGAGTTGCTGGTTCTGTATCTTCCTCCCAGAAGGACAAATACGGTAGCCGAGGTAGAGTCTTGGCTAAGCCATCCTCTGGCGAGAATAGTGTGTTGAGAACAGTGGCTCCTCTCCATTACAGTGTTTACTGGGTGCTCCCCGAAGCCCCACCTAATCAGTTAGCACAAGGCCCAGTAGGGCCATGCTCTAAAGGCAGGCTGGTCACTGAGAGGGTCAGATTCCTGATGATCTCAGACTCCCCGTGTAACCTGCCTCTCTTTACCCCAGGAAGTGGACCAATCCAACTGTGGCAGTTTCTTCTGGAGCTACTCTCTGACAAATCCTGTCAATCTTTCATCAGCTGGACGGGAGATGGATGGGAGTTCAAGCTCGCTGACCCTGATGAGGTACGGCCGTTGGCACTCTCGGTCTCAATCCATCACGTTGGGTTCTAAAGCCAGCCCTGAGTACAAGGAAAGCCAACAAGAGCCCTCCTCCACCAGGAATCCCTGGCTCTTAGGCAGAACTGCAAGCCGCTGCCTCGTGGACCAATGGGTTTGGTGTTCATTGGGCAATGCCTTCCTCTGGAGACATTGTCTGTCAGAGGTCTCTGGTGGCCCTCAGCAAACTGTAGGGGGAGCTTGCCTTTGTTCCTAGTTAGTCAGAGCACATAGCCCAGCAGCCTTCAGGGTTGGAATTGAGGCTCCCCGCTGGAGAAGGCTTTGGTAGGCCTGATGCCAGCGATCCAAGTAATCTGTCACCCTCTCTGTGTCTGGGGGAATGAGCATGGCTCATGGGAATAGTCTCTTCAGCTATCACATGGCTTGAAATGTGTCTCAGCCGGCAGAGTGGTTGCCTAGCTTGCGCGCAGCCGTGGGTTCCATCCCCAGTGCCACAGAAATCTGGTAATCACAGTACCTTGAGTGAGGGCGAGGCTGGGATGGGGAGCAGAAGCTGGAGAATGAGAATTTCAAGGTCCTCCTCAGGGTGAGCACCTGGGGTTAGGGGAGCCAGTCATGATCCAAGAGAGGACATAGGTGACTCTGACCTTTCTCTGTCTCCCCAAAGGTGGCCCGTCGGTGGGGAAAGAGGAAAAATAAGCCAAAGATGAACTACGAGAAGCTGAGCCGGGGCTTACGCTACTACTATGACAAAAACATCATTCACAAGACGTCGGGCAAGCGTTATGTGTACCGTTTCGTGTGCGACCTGCAGAACTTGCTGGGCTTCACTCCGGAGGAACTGCATGCCATCCTGGGCGTTCAGCCTGATACAGAAGACTGAGGTCCTCAGGACCACCCTGAGCCAGCCCCGGGCCTGGGGACTGAGTGGGAAACCCGTCCTGACCCACTTGCTCCAAAGACCCCTGGGAGAGCAGGATGGGACCCCTTTGGGGAGAGCCACCAAGCAGCAGTGGTCTTTCATCTCCCCGCCTCTTCCACAAGCCAACGCCCCATGGTGGAAACCGACACAGCTTCTCTGTCCTGTGTGAGTCCCCCAAGGGAAGAGTCTCTGGGAAGCCACCGTGGCACGGAGCAGGCCGTGTGCAGATCACAATAGTTGTGGCTATTTGAGATGCTTCAGGGAGCCAGCATGTGGTGGATACACAGACACTGAAAAACATTGTTTTTCCTTTGGCCTTTTGCCACCAGGAGTAGCAAATGCAAAAGCCACCTCCACTTGAGAGGGCCAGGCAAGTGGAAGGGAGTGATTGTTCCATTTCAGAAGTCAGTTTGTTTGTACATATTATTGTATCTTATAATTGTCCGAATCCTCCAACAGTTCTATTTAACAGAAATTGTATATTGTATTTAAAGTAATTATAACTTGTCTGAATCAAGAATGCAGATACTTGATAGGTTATCCATTTTTGTTTTTTGTTTTGTTTTGTTTTCACTAGTACATAGGAATGTCATTTTACACGGATTTAATCTCTTAGGGACCAACTGAGAGAAATCATAATGTTTTTGTTTTATTTACCAGCAGGAATGGGGTCTGAAGGATGATCCTGGTTTTTACTTTTGTTCTGTTGTTAATGTTGTTCATTATCTGACCAGGACTTTGTATATTGGGTTGGTTTTTTGTTTTGTTTGTTTTTAATAAGAAACTTAATGTTATTATTTGAGGGTCCATATGGCCTCTCCACTCTCCTGGACTGTAAAAGCTGTAAAGCAGTGTTTTTCTTGACAAATGGCACATGTTTTCCACTTCCCTGCATGCCTTAAGCCAGTTTATACGCAAATGTATTTTATTTTTTGGCATAACTGTGTTTTCCAGGCAACTCCCCTGCCCCTAGCCAGTCCTTCCCTTCCTTCGCCCCAAGGTATTCTGTGTGACTACAATAAGAAGACTATTTTTGGAAATATATGACTCCTTTTCAGATATCAGAAGGGATTTATGTAGCAGCTATTTTTACTGCAAAAGTAACTCACTGGAAAAAAAAATTGCAATTTGTACGAAAGCTTTATTTTTATCTTAGTCATGTAAAGAGAGATGTGTGGGGCAGGGCTGAGGCCAATCAGGAGGGATCTTCCGTCAGCTTTGACCTTAAATGAAGCGTGGTGCTTCCTGGCTCGCTGACCTGCTATGTCTCTTACCATCCGGGCTGCATGCTCCTCTTTCTGCTCCGTGTGCTCAGAGAGTTTGCTCTTCTTTTTTTTTTTTTTTTTGGCCATGGATACCCAGAAGCACAGACAGGGCAAGCACGCTGGGGAACGGTGTGTTGGAGCAGTTTGTAGGAGGTTCTTATCTGGTGAAGAGTTAACTTCACCGTGAGACCCCACACTCTCATCCAGTTGTATGGTTTCTTAAAGTGCACGGGCATCGCCATTTACCAGCATGGTGGCCTCTGACCAGCAAGTGACATTGATAAAAAGCCCTTATATCATAAGACCCCACAGGGGACACAGAACCAGCTGGGACCTGCTTTGCCAGCGCTGGGATGTCTTGGCCTGCATGCCCGAGATAAATGCTTTGTGGTTAAGCACGGGAACCTGTTTGTTGCCGGGACATCTGTGTGTAATATAAACAGACATGGGACTAGGAACATACTCTCGTCAGAAGCTTAATTCTCGGTCAGTTTATATATGGTCGAGCCACATGAAACTGCCAAGTTTAACCCGAGTTTTGTCAGCTGAGATGACGGTTTTACATGGTTGAATCTAACAGTCATGGACGTCTTCAGAAGTCTTTGGCGTGGTCTTAAGTATGAAGGTTTTGTAATTTGGCCTCCTCTTTCTCAAATAAAGTATTTGGTTTATGATAATGCCTCTTTGTAATATTGGCTCCTTGCAATACTCCTCCCTCTCCAGTCCCCACAACAAAGGAGGTAGATGAGGATTTGAACTCATTCCACACCCTCATCTGCATGACATGAAAGTCCAGTCTATAGCTCATTAGTCTAGAAACAAGATGGAATCCACTGAGCCCTTCCTTGAGGAATTAGAATAACAAAACAAAACTGTTTATAGTGAAAAATCTACCTGGGAAAGGATTGTAATAGAGGTTTGGAGAGAAAAGAGATGTTAGGAAGCATGTGTGAGATGCTGAAGCCTGAAGTTGAAGCATCTTTGTCATTTGAGGCCATGGCGCCGTGTCCCTCGCTGGAGTTCGGATATCAACGAGATGACAATGTGTCTGATAGTCTCAGGGTGCATCCTCTGGCTCCCAGGAGATGCCCACAAAGATACTGAGAAACCACACCCATGCCTCCTCACAAGTCTCCCAACTGTGACAGTATTAACACTCAGCAGGGACTTAAATTAGTGCCCCATATCCTCCAGGGAGCTGGTGGCAAACACCTGCAAAACACCTGCTGGTTATTGTATTACAAATTACATTTTTAAAAGTTAAATCAGAGCAAGAGAGATTAAGAGCATTTGTTGCTCTTGCAAAGGACCTAGGTTTGGTTCCTAGCACCCACCTGGAAGCTCACAACCATCTATAACTGCAGTTCCAAAGGATGCAACACCCTCTTCTGTGGCAATGCAAGCATGTAGCGTACACACATGCAGACAGGTTTTTTTTTTTTTAATGTTTATAGTTTTCATTTCAAAATCACATCTATTAGCCTAATAGCACTTAGGATTTTTTTTCAATTATAGCATTGTTTCCTATGTTTATGCATCTCATTAATATTTGAGCTCTTGTGTCTTGAATATATGAAGAAAGTCAGACCTAACATTCATAATCAAATCAAGGAATACTGCTCAATAGCTGTCAGGTATTGTGGTTATTCTATATGATAGACATGGTTACAGACATGGTTATAGGACATGGTTACAGACATGGTTATAGGACATGGTTACAGACATGGTTACAGGACATGGTTACAGACATGGTTATAGGAGGTGAACTGTGCTCAGATGAAGCCATAGAATAATTTATTGTTACTGTGTTCTACAGTATCTGTCTATTTTAAACCCTTGTCCATGTATGATTTTGTAACCTGCATTCATTATTTGCAAAATACCTCTTCAAGTGATAACACAGGTTAGCAGATACTGTCAAAGGGTTTCTGGACTTAATATCACTGCTGCCTTTACAGAAAAGCTCCAAGAAGTTACCAGGCTCACAGTCACAGATACAAATTCTTAAACATTGAGAATTCAACCTTTTATCATCAACAACCATCTTTTCCTAATTCATTTTCTTTGAAAGTGTGAAGATTTTCTCATTTAATTCTGAGAAACAATCAGCCAAATATCCATGGTCAGATAGAGTTTGCCAGTTGTTCTTTCAGGTAAAAATAAATAAATAAATAAATAAATAAATAAATAAATAAATAAATAATAAAAAATAAAAAAGTAGTTGGATGAAGCAGTTAGTTTAGCTGGCAACTCAAACATGGCTACACTTCCTTGGGGCAGTAACCATGCTTTATTCAGAATGCAGCAGACTTCTATTACAGAATTGAAAATAAGTCTGTTCTGTGAGCAAATGAATCTTAACTGCTTTATCTAATTCATTCTTACATGTGACTTATTTTGTGAGGAGCATTCTTTTTTTTTCACAGTATAGTGAAGAAAGCAATTGACAACCTGCTCCCACCTCTGAAAAGACACCTGGGATTCTTAATAATTTTTGTGTTTGCACCAAAGCTAATGTCAACACAGTTAATAAGAGTAAATAGTTACACAAGGTTTTACATCAGGAACCTGAGGACCATGCTTTGAGAGCCATTCTGGAAAGGAGAGATGCTTACATAGAATAAAAAGGATAGAGTATTTCAGAGGTGGGAAAATGAGCTCTGGGCCCCTGGAACCCACTTTCCTTGTCTCCATCACACCCCTCCATAGTTAATAAAGACACATTTTTACTTAAATATTTGAAACCTCCTCTTTCTTGTTCCTTCATGATGCACCACTCCAATTCTAAACCTTCTAAGAAAAATAGTATATTTTACCACTTATTTTTGACAGTTCTGAATCATACTAGATTATAATTATCTGTTTAATAAAAGTGTTACTTTTTATTGTTTAAAATACTTGAGATAATCTATTTATAAAGAAAAAAAGCTTTGTTTGGGATCACAGTCTGGGCAGTAGCAATCTGTGGTCAGCTGACCACCTGGCTGCATTGCTTTGCATCTGTGGTGAGGGAATGTTTCATGGTGCCAGCTTTTGGTACAACAGAACTGTGTGCCTTTTAACCAAAGAACAGAAGAGAAAGATGAGGCCAGAGTTTACAATCCCCTTCAAAGGTGTGTTCCCGTGATCTGAAGATCCCTGAAGAGTTCTCACCAGGCTCTAATGGAGATCAAGCCATGGAGATCATACATAGACATCTGAGGACATTCAAAGATCAACCTATAGCAACATGATGATATGATTCTAAGAACTGTCTCTAGGGAACTGGGAGGTAGCTTTGCAGGAAAAAGGCACTTGCCTCCCAAACCCTGATGACCAGAGTTCAATCTGCAGAACCCACATCAAGAGAGAACCAACTCCTAAAAGCTGACCTCTGACCTCCACACAAGTGCTATGGCATATACGCACAATAAATCAATTAAAGTTTTAAAAATGTTAAAGCTTTTTAAAAAATCATTTCCTTGTGATACTAGGAATTGAAAACAGGGTTCTACATTTACTAAGCAAACACTGTACACTGAGCTGTGTCCCCAGCTCTTGAATTATTTAGAAAAATACTTCTAGGTACATTGTCTTTTTAAAAAAATTCTAATATTTTCTTTAAAGGTACAAGAAAATGATGTGTGGGTTTTCCTACATAACTACAAAATATCTGCTCCAAGCCCACTAATGAATCTGATGAATCAACAACACTTTCATTATAAGGTAATTAGTTATTTGTGGAGATACCATCAGTTCAGATGTTTTCTATGTGTGACTGATTTCAATTTGATATCATTTTTATAAAATTTACCCAATAAAGAAAAGAGAACATATATATGTAGAAAAGTCATCATTTCTTTAACATTTTTATTACATTTATAGAAGACACACACATGAGAGAGAGAGAGAGAGAGAGAGAGAGAGAGAGAGAGAGAGAGAGAG
>NW_021620749.1:2270061-2273845 GCF_004785775.1 Grammomys surdaster | reverse complement strand
AGAGAGAGAGAGAGAGAGAGAGAGAGAGAGAGAGAGAGAGAGAGAGAATGTAACACCATTCATGTGGAAGACTGAAAACAACTTGTGAGAGTCAACTCTCTCTGTGGAGCAAGTGGAACCATGTCACCAGACAGAAGCTGGGAAGCTTGAGCAGAGTCAGAAACCCCAGTACTCTCATATCTGAGAACGGTAGGCACTTCATCTACTCCCAACCCTGTTCCTGGCCTGGAGCACATGACCATGACACCCCACGTGAGGATCATGTCCCCTTGTCATATATATATGCACAGAACATAGAGTTCTCCATGCTCGAAGTGTCTAGATGGGCCCTGAGGGTTTAGCCAATAAGCTTCCCTTCCCAGACATTCTTTCCTGCAAAAGGTTTTTAATCTCTGGTCCACCCTGAGTAAGTTGCATATCTCCATTTTCCACTATGAATAAATAGTTTGAATAAGGACTGTCTCTCTCATCAAGAACTGCTGTGGGGGGAAGCCTTCATTACAGGGACACTCACCCTGACTAAGCCAGAGGCCCCCTCCCCCCCCAGGGGCCCTCCCCCAGCTCATCACTGCCCCACCCCCCGGCCTCCCCATCCTCAACTCCTCATGGTTCCCAGCAGCAACTGGGTGCCCAGGAGTATGAGAATACCAACCTCAGCCTCAGCCTGTGTGATTTCTCATCTGGAGTTGAGGCCCCCATCTTAGGCTGCATTCTGCCACCTAACTGGACTCTACATATGAAGTTCCAGGCTTGCCAGAACTAGACAGGAAACACAAGACAGGAAGTTAATTCAATCTCTGTCCTCACATCTCCTCTTGGCCTGTTGGCATAAAAATATATATTGATCAATTGAATTAAAAAGAAGACTCAGAAATAATACCACACACTTATAGACACACGATTTTTCACAAAGAAGCCAAACAGATACACTGGAGAAAAGACAGTGTCTTTAACAAATAGTCTTGGCCAAACTGAATAGCTTTATATAGAATATAAATAGGTCCATATCTATCATCCTCTACAAAACTCAACAGATCAGAACATCAACAGGAGACCAGGACCCTTGAATCTGACAAAAAGAAGAACTAAGGAATGGGCTTGAACTCATGGGCACAGGAAAAGAATTTCTGAACAGGATACAGATAACACAGACGTTAAAACCCAACAATCAATAAATGGGACTTCATGAAGCTGAGAACCTTCATATGGCAAAGGATACCATCAGGCAAAGTGAGACCCTATAGGATAGGAAAAGACCTTTTCCAATTAACTATACATCTGATAAAAGTATAGTACCTAGAATATACAAAGTACTAAAAAAAAGTTGAGCATCAAGAAAACAAACAACTCAGTCAAAATGGAACACCGAACTAAGCAGAAAGTTCTCAAATGAAGAAACACAAATGGATGAGAAGCACTTAAAGAAATGTGCAACATCCTTAGCCATCCAAGAAATACAAATTTAAAACTACCTTGAGGTTTCATTTACCCCAGTCAGAATGGCCAAGACCAATAAAAAAAAAAAAAGACAGAATATGCTGGCAAGGATGAGGGGAGAGGGGATGCTTACTCATTGTACAACCATTACGAAGATCAGTGTTGGACGATCCTCAAAAAGCTGAAAATCAGTCTAACATACTATGCAGCTATATCACTCTCGGTCATATACCCAAAAGACTCTATATCTTACTATAGAGATACTTGCTCATCTGTGTTCACTCCTGTGCTATTTATAATAGCCCGAGACTGGAAACAAACCTAGCTGTGCATCAACTAATAAATAATAATGAAAATCCAGACTATTTATGCAATGAAATATTTTGCAGCTATTAATAAAAAATGAAAGTATGAAAGTTTCAGGCAAATGGATATAGCTGGAAAAGTATCATGCTGGGTGAGGAAACCCAAACCAAGACAAATTTCACATTCTTTCTCTTACAGATGGATGCTGTCTTTTAAGCTTTAGATATGTGTGCTTCAAATCAAATATCCATCGTGGTAGATAATAAGGGACCAGGGATCGGGTCTTCCAAGGAAGGGGAAAGAGACTGTAGTGCTATAAAGAAATACAGGAAACAATACTAAGAGAGTAAAATGTGGAGGGGGGAGAAGGAGGGAGGAGGGAGGAGGGAGAGGAAAAGCTAAAACCAAAGGCCTTCTGAAAAGCAATATGGAAACCTACTACGCTAGAAGCTTCCTGAAATATACACAGATATGAAAGGAACTTAAATGGAGTCACTATATAATAAGATAATCCGTCAACTGCACATCCTATAGTACTAAGTATAATCTCCAGCCTTACGTCATTTGACAAAGCAGTCCATAGACAAGTGATCCCCCCACCCCACCCCAAACACCACAGGCTATTGCAAATGCTACTGGTTGCAATCCGTATTTGATGGTAAGGCCCTATTGCTGAAGACACAACTTACTTATGTCATCAAACAAGAAGAAATCGAGATGGTGTGCAAACTAGAAGCTTCACCAGGACTGAGCTGGTACATACATGGTTCTGGAAGTTACTCTACATACTACCAGAGGAGCAAAGCAATCATCAGAACCACCCAGCTACAATCTCTCAGCCTACAGCACTAAGGCGCGTGTCTGATATACTGGTGCAGTCGTGGCACAAATGTGATGGCAATAACCAAGCAGTTTCTGTCAGATTTAAGACCCACACCATGGGACAGAACTTATAGGTGACACTGAGGTTATATATATATAGGTCATGGGCCTAGGGAAAAACCAGTTACTGCTACTCTTCTAAAGGGCATTAGTGATAAAATGTAGCCTAATTGATATACTCCCATGCCCACAGATGAGAGCATCTCTCAGTCCCTACCAGAGAAGCTTCTTGCGATAGATGGAAATTGACATGGAGAGCCACAACTAGATAATACACAGAGAATGAGATGTCTTTATCAACGCCCCCACCCATCCCTCCAGTCCAGGCTCAGGGATCTGTTTAGAAGTAGAGGGGAAAGATTGGGAGAGTCAGAGATAGTGGATGACTCCTAGGAAACAGTGTCTCCCAGATACAACAGGGATGGTAAAAATAACTCACAGAGACTACAGTAGCTTGCCTAAGACCTGCACAGATACAAACCAGACAAAATCCCAGCATGGAGGAAGGGAAGTGGACACAAAGTATCATCCCTAACCAAGAAGCTATTTGCAATGGATACCTTCTGGTATAAGGAAAACCCGTTGTCTCAAATGAAGCATCCTTAGGAATAACAGCCAAACTGCAGGGCAAGCCCCATGCCCAGGAGTAGTTAACCAACACAAAACCAACTCCATGAGTTTTGTTTGGGGGAAGGGGAGGGCACACAATTGTTTTGTTTTGTTTGGATTTCTTTTTGTCCTAAAAAAAAGCCAACACTTTTTTTTTTTAGGTTTGTGTTTTGATTTTCAGTTTTTAGGCTTTGTTTTTGCCTTGAGAGAGGGAAAGAACATGGAGTCGGGTAGGTATGGAGGTAGGAAGGATCTGGGAAGAGTTTAGAGAAGGGGAAAGTATATGATCAAAATATATTGTATAATTTTTAAAAATAAAAATATTATTTATTGCTGTTGACTTTCCTTCTAGGCTCTGCCCCACAGTTACCTGGCAACAGCCAGGTGTGCCTGACTCACTATAAAAGGGGCTGCTTGCCCCTCCTCTCTCTCTTCTGTCTTCTCTTGTTCTTCTCTCCCCATTCCCCTCTGCCCTCTCCACTGCTCATGGATGCCTTCTACTCCTCTCTCTCTCTCTCTCTCTCTCTCTCTCTCTCTCTCTCTCTCTCTC
>NW_021620749.1:2243321-2270051 GCF_004785775.1 Grammomys surdaster | reverse complement strand
TCTCTCTCTCTCTCTCTCTCTCTCTCTCTCTCTCTCTCTCTCTCTCTGTCTGTCTCTACTATTCTTTCAACTCCCTCTCCATGCCCTAAATAAACTCTATTCTATACTATACTGTCCTGTGGCTGGTCCCTCGTGGGGAAGGGATGCCTCAGCATAGGCCCGCGGAGACACCCCCTTCCCCCACACCATACTGCACATCTACCAAACATATTCCTGGCTTCTCTTTC
The DNA here is from genome assembly GCF_004785775.1 of Grammomys surdaster. Lineage (NCBI taxonomy): Eukaryota > Metazoa > Chordata > Mammalia > Rodentia > Muridae > Grammomys > Grammomys surdaster. Next base: position 2,269,824 of record NW_021620749.1, on the reverse strand, counting down.
TTTTTTTATAAAACACAACAGTTGTTATTTTTAAAAAGGGACCATCAACACTTCAGGCTCCCAGTTCCTCTATCCAAAGCCTTTGGTTTGCATTTCATATTACCCGTGACCTTCAGATCTCCTCGTCCGTGCCAGATGTGATCTGTCAGCTCTCGGAGCAGTACAGAAGGGTGAGACCCAAAGCCTGGTGGGGGAAACCCCCAGTTATGAAAGCATTTTGTAACTCCAGGGTGGAGCTCAGTCATGTGAGTCCTGCCTGAAATATGACACTTGGGAAAGACCATTTTTGGGCACTGCTGGTATGATGACATCTTTGCAACTGGAACTGACACGGTTTTTGTTCCAGGCGCTATGAGTAACTGTCCCCTCCCTGCCTCCCGAAGCCATGTTCAGGTGGCACAATGGTTCAGGATTGCCAAAGCCAGTTCCCACAAGCTGTCTCCACATGTTCAACTCTAATCTCTTCAGATGGAGAGCAAGGGTCCAGCATGTGATCACGTGGGACGGCAGATCAGAAGCACGGGTTCGTGCAGCCCAGTGGACGAGAGAGGTGGGCTGGCTGGAAGACAGAACATGGAGGCTAAAAAAGAGCACATGAGACATGGACTCTGAATATAAAAGGATTGTGTGTCAGCTGTGGTCACCTTCACATGAACCTGGTGCTGAGAAATACCACCCACTTTGGGGTTGAATACGGCTGTCTGTATCATAAAGTAAGCATATAATTAATGACTGCAACAACCAGTGCCATTTTCAAAGTTCACTTTCATCTGCCTTTCCATTTATTCCTCCGTCACCCCAAGAGGTTGGTTTTACTATGCCCATTTTGCAGATGTGGGAACTGAGGCTTAGAGAGATAAAAATCCTGTACCAGAGAGGCTGGATCATGATCCATCGGTGTGGTTCCTGACCTCTTATGCCTGATATGTAGATTATGGCTTGGAGTTGTGGGGGGATCTAGGTGGCCTGAAGCCCAGAGCTCACTTCTCAGTCACCAAGTTTGTGCTTTGGATTAGATTGTAGGATGTTGGGCCTCTGTCTTCCTAAGGCATCCATGGATTCCGAGACAGAGTATGAGGCTTGCTTAACATTTTGATGAACTTCTATTCACTGGGTGCTCACTCAGCCTTAGGCGCAGTTACCAGTAACATGTTAGCACTGAGAGTCTAAAGACCAAGAAGCCAGGCCCGCCTTCACTCTGCAGTGAAGAAATGAGGCAGTTAGGGGCAGGTCCCCCAGGAACAGGAGGCTTGGGACCCACCCAGCACTTTAGTTGGGTCTCTGGTTAGGGTCCAGATAACTTTTTCTGCTGGACAGTGCATTTTAAGGGCAGCTTAGGGATCAGCTTTGCCAAGAGGTAACAGGTGTTGGGCATCTGTGGTCGTGCTGAAGTGTCTACTGTGGTGGGAGCTACGGCTTCGACCACGGAACATGCACATAATACACACAAGTGAGCACACACACACACACACGCACATGAAAACACACTCTGCTGGTTTCACATTAGCTGTTTCTGTTCCTTTCAGTCTTACTTCCCATGTCTTGTAAGCATTAACTACTTGGGGCTGGCATACAGGGCCACACATGGGCAGTATTTACTTTCTTATAGTTCTGCAAGCTAGAGTGTGACATGAAGATGTCACCAGTGTTGCTCCTTTTGGGGAAGTAAGTGTCATCCATCCCCAGCTCGTTCCCTGGTATGTAGGCAATCTCTACCCTGTCTGCCTCTACACTCCAGCCTCAGTTTGCTGGTGTTCCCGTGTCCACATTCTCCCGTTCATAAGATGACAGCAGACTGCATTAGTGCCCGCAGAGACCTAATCCTAAACCAGGTGCCTCTGTAAAGTCACTGTCTCTGCATCCAGTCCCACCTTGAGGTTCTTGGGCTGGAAATGAATGAGTGACTCCGGGAGGACTCTTCCTGTCCTCAACACTGATCAGATTCATGACAGCTTCGGAACCCCGGGTGGCATCTGTGCTCTTGGATCTACCTTAAACATTAAAACCATTACAGACACAGAGGCTCCTACTATAAAAAGTAAACAAGGGGTATGATTTACATCACAAAGGGCAGAAACAAAATAAAATCAGATCAAATGCTCAAATGAAACCGGAGAGAAAAGAGGATTGAAATGCTGCCTGGTGGTAGAGCACTTGCCTCAGCTTGTGCAAGCCTCTGGGTCCCAAACTAGCACAGGAAAGGAAGAGGAGGAGGGAGAAGGGAAGGGGAGAGGAGGGGGCAGGGAGAGGAAAGGAAAGGAAGAAAGGATGGGGGAGGGGGAGGAAAGGAAAGGAAGGAAGGAAGGATGGGGAAGGGGGAGGAAAGGAAGTGAGGAGGGGGAAGATGGGGGAGGAAGGGGGAAAGAATAGGACAGGGAGGGGAGGGGGAGGGGAAGAGGAAGGAGAGTAGGGGGAAGGAGAGGATAGACTGGAAGGGAGGGAAAGGGAGGAGGAAGAAGGACCAGATAAAAGAAACAGTTTTTATTTTAAGATTAATTTTTTGTTTTACCTGCGTGCATGCATGTACACCATGTGTATGCCTAGTGCCCCGGAAAGAGCAAATCAGGTCTGGAGTTTGATGTGTTTATAAAAAGATAAAGAGAGTATGTTCAGTGGGTGTGTGCAGAGGTATGGGGGAAGGGGCTGTCGCAGCCAGCCTAGCAGAGACATCTCTTCGCCCTGAGGGACCAGTCACACATCTCACACACCGGTATAGCATAGAATAGAGTTTATTCAGGGCATGGGGAGGGGAGCTGTGATGCTGGCCATGACCACGTGGAGAGAGGGGGAAGGGAATGGGGGGAGGGGTGAGGGGACAGGGAGAAGCTAAAGGCAAGAGATCAAGAGAGAGGAAGAGGCATCAGCCCCTTTTATAGTGGGCCAGGCCTACCTGGCTATTGCCAGGTAACTGTGAGGAGGAGCATACCTGGCTGTTGCCAGGTAACTGGAGGTGGAGTTTAGACAAAATACTAACAGAGTTGAAGTTACAGACGACTGTGAGGTGCCCTGTGGGTGCTGGGAACTGAACACAGGTCCTCCACAAGGGCAGTGCAAGGTCTTAACTGCTAAGCCATCTCTCTAGCCCCAAGAGCGGTAGAAGATTTTTTTAAAAGGACACAGACAACTGGTAAACAGGAAACAACACAGCAGATAGCAACTAAGTCTATCTAAACATTAAGCAAATGTGAGGAGCCGAGCACAGTAAGGAGCCATCCCCGTGACCTTCACAGGCAAGGAGTGTTTGGTCAGAAGGGGCTTCATTAAGAACCAGCCTTAGGTGAGCAAAATCGAACACAGAACATCCCTGCTAGGATCTGCTAGAGTTTGAGTGGACGGTGCCTGGGAATGGCTACTTTGACTGCACTGAGCTGTTTCCACATTCTCAGTATACCCCGTGGACCATGCTGTGTGGGACTGCGTAAGGGTATCCTGGGTCATGGCTGAGCAGTTGCCTAGAACCCCGAGACTCTGCGTGAGAACCGGCAGGAGTTTGGTGCACCCCAAGAACCTAGGGTCCTGAAAAGCAGTCTAGTCTCCATAGAATTACATTGTTCAGTCACATAGGCCAGACTATAGGCCTCAGGCCCTAGTGATTTACATACTAATGAAGGCCAGAGGGTGGAACAAATTAAGCATGCCTCCCCAGATCCTCCCCCATCCTCCCCAGATCCTCCCCTTTCTCCCTCCCTATATAACTCTGGACTGCCCTGAGTTTTACAGAGGTATGCCTAGATCCATCCACCATCCACCATGACAATAAACCTTTCTGGAACCAAGGACTTCCTCTTGTCATTGGGGCCTGCTGCTTCCAAAGCCTCCAGGCCGCTGGAACCATAGACGTTCCTCCTGCATGTGGGACCAGCCGCAGTGTGGAAGCCTCCCTGGACTCCACAGCTGTGGCCTCTATTCCCCCCCCCCCCCCCCCCCCCAATGCTGCTTGCTACTGTGTCTTGAGAAGAACAGAGCTAGGGACACTGGCTGTCCTCCATCCCAAGAGAGGGCTGGCCCTGGTGACTAGATATCTGTTTGCCTTAGAGATGGAATACTCTACAGGGTTCTGAGAAGGTAGTTGGCCTGGAGGATACAGGTAAGGGAAGCAGAGCCGTGGAGCTTCTGAATTTAGGAGGCCTGTTGCCACAGAATGTCTCTTCTGTGTTCTTGGAGTGACTGTGAATTATCTTGTAAGTGGTGATTGTTGTGTTTATAAAAAGATAAAGAGATAAAGAGTATGTTATGTGGGTGTGTGGAGAGGTATGGGAGAAGGGGATGTCTCAGTGGGCCCATGCCAAGGCCTCTCTTCCCCCTGAGGGACCAGCCACAGATGGTATAGCATAGAATAGAGTTTATTCTGGGCATGGGGAGGGGAGCCATGAGGGTAGTAGAGGCAGAGAGAGAGAGAGAGAGAGAGAGAGAGAGAGAGAGAGAGAGAAAGGGAGAGAATGAGAGAGAGAGGGGGGAGGTAGAGGAGTAGAGGCTGGCCATGACCACGCGGAGAGAGGGGGAAGGGAAGGGGGGAGGGGGCAAAAAGAAGCTACAGGCAAGAGATCAAGAGATTAAGAGAGCAAGAGAGAGAGAAGGGGGCAAGCATCCCTTTATAGTGGGCAGGCCTACCTGGCTGTTGCCAGGTAACTGTGGGGAGGAGCACACCTGGCTGTTCCCAGATAACTTGGAGGTGGAGTTTAGACAGAATACTAACAGTGATGACCCAGGCATTTTGCCATAGCAACTGTCTCTTCTGTATCCCAGAATATCCAAGGGTGATGATACTGATGACCATCGGGACAGGGTGGGGCAGGGAGCCCAGAGATTGTACAGCTGTGGTATCCTGGTCAATGAAGAGACTGCACACCTCAGGAGGTAGAGGAAGAAGAGGAAGAGGGAGCTGAGTGCGAAGTGTTCTGCCCTCCAGAGTTTCCACAGAAAGGAATCAGTACACAGGAGGAAGAGCAGAAGCCAGAAAAGCATCAATTCATGTAGATAGCAACAAGTCTCTGGTGTTCCTTCATAAACATCTCAGAGGTCTTCCCTGCAGGACTGTTGAAGGCATTCTGGGAAAAGAACAGAAAGGCACGCCAGCCTCCCCTACTTTCCTAACTGGTGTTGCAAAATACATCATAAAGACATCAAAGAGCAAGGGGGAAATAATGGGTGGTTTGAGTAAAAATAGCATGTTGACATAAAGCCTAGACATGCAGCTGAACCGAGAATATACAAGAGGGAAGAGCTCACAAGCAAAAGATCAAAAGGGCCTTGAAGGGAACTGCACAGCCTCCCCACATCTGCAGGGATGAGGCCAGGAGGGAGAGCCCCGGAGAACTGGTCCCCCTTTGTCTGTCTTAGTTACTTCCCCTTCGCTATGGTTAAATGCTCTGACCAAAGCAACTTAAGGGAGAAAGGGTTTATTCTGGCTATGGTTCAAGGATTTGGTCCTTCATGGTGCAGAAGGAGGCAGCAGTAGCCTGAATGAGCTGGCCACACTATATCCACAGCTAAGAAAAAAAACTCATGTAAACCAATTCATGCTGCTACTCAGCACCCCACCCCCCATGTATTCAGTCCAGGATCCAGGATCCCTGCAGGAAACAGTCTCATCCACAATTAAGATGGATCCAAATCCGTGAATACAATCAGGTTCATCCCTACAGGCATGTGCAGAGGCTCATCTCCCAGGTGATCCTGGGTCCTATCAGACTGACAATCCACACTGACTGTCACAGTGTCCATGGGGGTGGGGGGAGCCTAACGGTGGAGCAGAGAGGACAGCGGGACCTGGCTCTGAGGAGTCCAAATCCAGCCTGTCCAGGAACCTTTGTTCCTATTGCTTCTCGAGAAACTGACAGAAATCCAGAGGAACCAGGATCCCAGGGAGAGGATGGAGGTGTTTGAGGACTCTGGTGTCCATCCAGGTGGTCTGCAGGTTTGAATTACGCCTCCCAGTAGGGGCCCACACACCTATGGACACCTGCTTGATCCTGGTTTAACTCTTTCTGCCTTGCTACTGCCGCTTAATGGATGCAAGAGTTCCCTCTAACTGATGGATGCATCCATTTCGACAAACACAAGATACCCAGAAGGCAGCAATGGCAGGGAAGGGCACAATGCTCAGATCTTGAGGGAGCTGGAAATGATGTCATCTGAGCCCAGTGAAGAGCTACTAAGAGATGGTGAGAACTGTCCACACCCCTATTCCTATCCTCCAACTGACTGTCTGCCAATGCTTGGGCAGCCACTGGCCAGAAGGCCTAGCACACAGACCAGAGGGGCGTCGTAAGCACAAGCATAGCAGTAGAGGTGCATCAGAATTTGGGGAGCATGCAGCATTGGGCACTCCTGATGAGACCCTCAGTCTTACAGCATTGTCCACCTTACTTAGTCTATAGAGGAAGTCTCCTGCTCTGTTCCCAAGAAGAAGATATAGCAACAGAGACAGCATAGAGTCCTGAGGACCCAGAGGTGGTGACATTCCATCAATGGCATCATTAGGTGATGAGGGGCAGCTAGAGAGCATGGCCACAGTGCTCTGCAGACGTCCCCCCCCCACCCCCAGAGTGATGGAAACATGAGGACAGTTGGAGAATATCCAGGCAGCAGCAAGCAACCTAAGGTCTAAAGGTCAGATGCAGGCAGCCTGAGAAGGTCAGGGGCTTTTGCACAGTTTCAACAGTTTCTCCTGAATTGAAACATTTTATCCAGGAGGGAAAGTAAGGATTGATGTACAAAATTCCTCAGTGAACTCTACTACTATGCCAGGAGAGGGGAAAAAATTAAATAAAACAATCAAAAGACAGTAAATCAAAATGCACTGTATATGATTTTTCAAGTGTTATGTGCCCTACAGCTTCTGATTTTGATTCATCCATTCATCAAAGAAGGAAGATTTTGAGATACTACCACAGATAGACAGACAGACAGACAGACAGACAGACAGACAGACAGACAAGTTTCCAGCTTGTAAGACCTGTACTTGACTCAGAAACCATGGAATTGTGGAATTGTGAAGGTTCTCTACTGTGTGGGGAATGGGGGTGGGTAGCTTTAAGCCATGTGGTTAAGACTCTCTAATTACAGTGCTGAGAAGAAGAGATTACAAAGGTAAAGGAATCACAGAGCTCAGAGCTGTTAGCTCAGGGAGCTGATCCAGCATGACAAGCCCCTGGGTTCTACTCCAGTACTTCAAATCCAATGGTGATGCCTCACGCCAGGCACGTAGGTCGCTGGATACTTTTCTGTAGGACTCCTGTGATCTTCCATTTTTGCATATGATAAAATGAACAATTTTATTCTGTGACATGCTTGCTCCACCTCACTGTGAGACCAAGGCAACAAAGCCAGATGTCTGAGAGAAAGGACCATGACAGCAAAGCCCAACATCGGATAGAAATGTCCGGAGAAACTGTGAGCCAAACAAACCTTCTAAGTAATTATCTCAGCATGCTAGGCACCGATTTCATTGCTGTGACTGAATGCCCGACATGAATGACATAAGGATTTATCTGGGCTCACATTGTGAGGACAGCCCACAACAGCAACGGGGGTGGCTGGCCATATTGCATACCCAGTCAGGAAGCAGAAAGAGACAAACCTGCAGTTCAGCTCTTTTTCCTTTAGATTCAGCCCTGGAACCCATGCCAAGAAAAGTGCTGTCCACACCTAGGGTGTGTCTTCTCACTCCTGTATCCTAATCTAGATAGTTCCTCACAGGCACACTCAGAGACACTCAGTGTCTCCAAGGTGATTCTAGACCCTGTCAGACAGAGCGTGTGGAATAACCCTCACACTAGGGATTCTGTTCCAGTGACAGGTAGTTAACTGATGTGAGTTCTTTAAAAATCTTTCTATTTGTAAAAGAAATTTGCATATTCTTTCAAATAAAGGAAACACAGTAAGAATAAATGTTTTTTACTGGGGTTGGGGGTGGGGCAGCTCACTGACAACTCCCATTACCTGAGACAGGATATCTAGCCTGCCCCAACACGGCTCAAATGCTGCTGACTCCAGAGGATGGCAGGTCTTTCTAAAGATTGAGCCCCCAGGGGTTTAAATATGTGTATTCCTGTTTAAAACATTGGGCTATATACATATGTTCATGTACATACATACATACATACATACATGTGTGTGTGTGATGCACACACATACATACACACACATACACATATATACACAAATACACATATATACACACACACACACACACACATATCTATATACATCCCAGCCTTTTTATGACATTGGCAAAAGCTCATAAAGTTTTATTTATGAAGTTCCTTCAAGAGTTTTTGACTCAACCAATCCAAATGGATGTCTCAAAAGAATACCCAAGAGGTGTGTGGATAAGGCCCAGAGTCAGTAACCATCAGAGAAATACAAATCAAAACCCAAATGAAGCTCCACTTCCCCCAGGTTGGAACAGCAAACACTGGCGGGGACAGGGAGGAGCAGAGCCTTCACAGTGCTGGTGGTGAGCATGGGCTGTACAGCTACTGTGAGGGCTTCCTCAAAACATATCGGAGACAGCTGCCCTGTATCTGATCCAGCCATCCCACTTGCATTGCCTACATTCAACAATTGGGAAAAAAATAACTCTTTCTAACAGCTGGAAATCAGATGAAAATAAAAATATCTTTATTTCCTGTCTTAGGGTTTTACTGCTGTGGACAGACACCATGACCAAGGCAACTCTTATAAAGAACAACATTTAATTGGGGCTGGCTTACAGGTTTAGAGGTTCAGTCCGTTATCATCAGGCAGGCATGGTGCAGGAGGAGCTGAGTGTTCTATGTCTTCATCTGAAGGCTGCTAGCAGAATACTGGCTTCCAGAGAGCTAGGATGAGGGTCTTAAAGCCCATGCTCACAGTGACACACCTACTCCAACAAGGCCACACCTACTCCAACAGGGCCATGCCCACTCCAACAAGGCCATGCCAACTCCAAGGCCACGCCCAGCCCAACAGTGCCCCTCCTTGGGCTGAGCATATACAAAGTGTCACATTCCCCATCCAAGCTTATTCTTAGGCCTTGCCCTGGAACAGCAGGGTCAGGGGAGCCATATGGAAAGTCCTCTCAGAATTCCATTCTGCTTCCTTTCTGCAGCTCTCCTAAGAGACAGGCACTCTGCGGCAAGCTTTTCAGAGCTCTCCTTATTTACCTGCATAATAAGTTCATTCTGGTGGGTGGAAATCTCTCAAAAATGGTGAAACCAGAGTAGATGTGAAGGAGAAACCTCCAGAGTTCCTGTGTCCCCAACAACAGTCAGGGCAGCTGGTCAAACAGGCTTGCTGGTCCTTTGTTGGAGTTATTTACAAACACTTTCAGCTCTCAGACTCCTCTGTGGAGAGGGATTTGTGGATTTCTCTGCTATCAAATGTCTTTTTCCTCCAGTTTCTGCTAATCATCAAGCCCAGGCTGTCCCAGCTGCACACCTAACACACTCCCCCTGAGAGCCTGCTTTCCCAACTCCTGGCCTGATACTGTCTGTCTCCATCCCTTTCCCTAGTTCCTGTCTTCTGGGACCATCCTCCAGTGAGCATAACACCCCAGCCAGTTCAGGTTCTGCCTCAGAAATAGCCAAGGTTGGAGCTCAGTACCCTCAGCCATTCTGTCCCCTTTGGCTGTCTTGATTGAGATCTGAGCTGTTACCAACCTAAAGATGGAAGGCCAGAACCCTGATGGTGCCCATAGCCAAGGGTCCTGCTGTTTCTGAAGCTCCATGTTCTAGCTTTATGAATTATCCAACCAGCAAGCTCCCTGGAGGCTCGTGGCAGTTTTCTCTGCATTTTTTTCTTTAACCGTGAATCATACTGACGTAGCCTGCACCAATCCAACAGGCAGAAAAGTTTGCCTTAAGTAGAGTTCTCTGTCCAGAGTCACACAGCTTTCAGAGCAAATGTAATGGCAGCATCTGAGTCTCCGTTGGCTAGCCCTCTTTGATGGGCGTACCCTGGCATTTGTTCCATGGGGCCATTCTGGGTTTGGAGTGTTTTTGCTTGGTTCCCAGGCCTTCTCAGGGAGTGCAACTGGGGAAAACTGAAGGCTTAGCCTTGACCACTGACCTCTGTACAGCTGATTTTGCCCAGGCTCCTGAAGACTGAGACTGGAGGGGCAGAGACACAGCACAGGGACAAAGATATGTTAACTACTCTCTGCTGCTGTAATAAAACACCAAGACCCCAGTAACTTGAAGAAGAGTTTGTTTGGGCTTACAGCCCCAGAGACCATGATGGCTTCAAGTAGCTGGTGTGGGGACAGAAGCAGAACCTGGGAGCTCACATCTTGAACTGCAAGTAGGAGGCAGGGAGAGTGTGTAAGAGAGAGAGAGAGACAGAGACAGAGCCAGGGAGAAACAGAGAGAGACAGAGAGAGATAGACACAGAGATAGAGACAGAGAGACAGAGATAGAAAGAGACAGAGATAGACAGATAGACAGAGAGAGAAAGACAGAGACAGAGAAAGAGTTCAAAATGACACAAATCCTTAATACCTCCAAAGCTTTCCCAAACAGTACTACCAATTGGGGATCAATTATTCAGATGTCGGAGACTATAGGGGACATCTCATTCAAACTACCATACGAGGCATCCTCAGGGCTCCTTGGGCCTCAGCACCAAGACACCAGGGTAGTACTGGTCCAGATGGGGACTCACCCTTAGACACACACAGACACTCACAATACAAGCTACTTGTGAGGCCAGAGAAAGGACATTTACTAAGTTCGAACATCACGGCTAAGCCACCCACCCCTCTGCTTCCTCCTCCCTCACAAGCACCTGATCTCTGACATCCACAAACACTGCTGAGATACTATTAGCTCAAAGAACAGTCAATCCGAGGCTGGTTTTATACTTGAATATTCTTTTCTGTTCCCTCTGCTGATGAAATTTCAAGTCCAAATCATTAAGATCAGGCCGAACAAAACCTGCTAGATTAGAGTAATGGCAAAATTGACGTACAAGGACAATCATTCTCCCTGAGCCTGCAACATTTCTAATATCAAGAACAGATGTAATCCTTCAAAGAAAATCAAACCAGTACCTGGGTCAGTGCTAACAGAGTGTCTGAACAGGGTCAGAGCATGAGTCAGCCCACTACATCACGGACCACAGAAAACAGTCTTTACAGAAGTAAAGGCGCTCTCTGCCCATTCTGTCAGATAACTAGGGGACAGAGGGTGTGCAGAACAGGATGTATGGGATATGAAGATTGCAGAGGGTACCTGGCTTTCCAGACATATGGTAGACTATCCTCTGAACACGCTGATAGAAGATGTCCCATACAGAGGCCTGGTGTGGTTTTAAGACCCTGGCCCTTTTCTTGAGCTTCCTAAACACATAATCCATTATGCAAAACTCTAAGGCTAAGCCATGGTTGTCAGAAAGCCCTAGCTGCAACACTTGCCTTGCTTAGAGACCATCCCTGAAGGCTGGAGGCTGTTGCAGTTGAGCCTCCTGGTGGCCCTGAACCTACCTACTCCTGCCTGAGACTCATCCTGCATTTCCTCCTTGAAATGAAGCCCTTTCTTCCCTAAGACCTCACTAGACCCCAAACTATGGGAAGGAGAACAGGTTGTCCAATCACCTGTGGCCCTTTGCGTGGGATGGATTGACTCAAAATAACCTAGAGCCATGTGGGATGCACAAGACCATGTGGGAGGCAGCGGTAGCATCATGGGAACCAGAGAGGGAATCACCATGGCAACCAGCTCTCTAGCTCTCTCTTCTCCATGGTGTGGTCCAGACTTCCTCTCTCCAGAACATGCAGCCTGAGAGACTCTTCCACACCATGCTGAAGGACCTAAAAGGTCTCTAGATTTTCAGAGTTGAGCAAAGATGAGCATTTGGCATGTAGTCTCTGCTCTAAAAGAGGAACCCAAAACCCACAACCTTCCCAGAGCCTCAGGTCCAACACTATCGGAAGGTTTCCCCCACCCCAGAAATAATTAGTCAGGATAAAGTTATAATAGATAAGAGTGGGGACTGCAGGCAATGAGTGAGAAAATGGAGTCAGGAAGATTTATGGGGATGAAGTCTAAGAAGACAAAAGGGCAGGCAGAGCCTGGAGCAGGGTAGCCACAGACACGGAACACCAAAGCGGATCTGGAGGGAGGCTAGGAGAGGATCTCCAGTTACCTGGGCCGGCTCTCACACTTCTGAGGGTAGAGCCACAGGTGGTACGACTGTCAGAAGGACTAGGTGGTAGTACTTTGCTCCAGGAGTTACAGGAGACTCATACAGTAGCATGGGGGCAGGAGGTGGCTTTATTTAATTCTGAGTGTGCTGTATGGCTCTACTGTTCACTGGAAGCAGCCAGCGATCTATTCCAGCTTGTGAAAGCCCTTTAGTACCGTGGCGTCTAGAGTCACAAGAGTGCTGCTGCTCACAGGGAGACGGGAAAGGAGGGACGATGTTCTACAAAGGAATTTTTTTGTCCTCAAGTCCGTTTCGTATGAAATGCAAAAAAGCTTAAAGTGAATCGCCCATAATGGCTGACATTTGGAAAAGTAGTGATATATCTTCCACAAACACAGGTTTTTTTCAAAGAAATGTTTTATGTTAGTGCAATTATACATATGTATGGGTTACAGTGTGCTAATTGGTGTATGTATGTAACATGGTGACATGTAACAATTCTACATCACACGCATTTCTCTCTCCTTGGACATTTACTATGTAATGTTGGGGACTGGGGAGCACCTTATCTAGTTCTTTATAAAATATACAATAAACACTACTTTATCACCCCATGCCATTGTTAATTTGAGACTCCCCCTCCCCCACCTTTCAATGACTCCAGTGACCTCTGCTCCACTCTCAGATCCTATGACATCACCTCCTCTGGCTTCTGCACATAAACAAGAACATAACACTAGCCTTCCTGAGTAGGGTTTGTTTTACTTAACATTCTTCTCTGTGGAAAGGATCATATGTGTGCAGAGGTGTACTCCCCACCGTCCCTCCTGCACAATCCTACCCAGACATCAGCTAAGTCCCCAAGAAGGCTGCTCATCCTCCTTTTGGATATACAGTGGTTTGTCTTCATGGCAGATCACTTCCGTCACAGGGGGGTTACCACGCGGTGGGGGAATCCCGCTTGCTTCCTCGGCTTGGCTCTAGCACTCCCATTAGCCTTACGTATTTGGAAATATTTCCAAGTGGATGGCCCCTTAGAAACTCAGGCGAGCCATTCTTAATCCAGAAAGTAGGCTTCACCTGCCTTGCTTTTGTTTATCCTTGAGCAATTAGTGACATCACATCTTTTACAAAAGGACTTCCAGGGATGACAAGTCTTGACCTGCTTCATGCTCCTTGCTGCCTCTTGCTCTCGCTGCCTGCTCTCATGGCATGAAGAGTCCGGTTTACTGGAAGTTTGGATAAACAGCAGTCCTCTGAGTAATTAGTATCCAATTAGGCCACAGTTTCATGTCTTCATGAGTCAAGCTCTTGCCCAATCCCTGGGAAGAATTAAATAGGTCAGGCTTCTGTTTACAGAGTAGAGCCATGCTGACGGCTGCAAGCCATGCTCAAGCTATCTCTGGTAGCTGGAGGAAGCTGGTCCATGTTCTCATGTTGGTCCTTGTGAAAGGGGCCAACTGAAGGCCAAATGATCCATCTCAGACCTGGTCGGTGGGAGGGTCCACAGCTCACTGAGCTCAAGCCACTATTTCCTTATGCTGGCTATGAGGAAGGCTCAGTCCTGCCCTGTGAGTGACAAGCTCACAGCAACTATCCTCGTAGGCAATCTTACCGCAAAGGACACCTGTATCGAGTCTCTCTGCTGCCTAATGTTTAAGCTGCCTTACAGTTCCTAATTATGTATTAGATTTTGAAACGTATACATGTGCTCACACGTGTGTTTGTGAACATATGGAGGCAGGAGGCTCCTCTAGTGATGTTCTTGCCATGTTGGTTGACTTGCAAGCCTCAGAGATCCACCTGTCTCTGTCTCCTCATGCTGGGATCACAAGTGTGGCCTCCAGTCCTGGCAATTTTTTTTTTCAAATGAGAGTTCTAGAGATCACACTCAGCCCTCATGCTTGTAAGAACAGTGCTTTATGGACTGAGTCATCTCGATAGTCCCTCAGATATTTTAAGTATAGATTCCTCCATACCCACAGAGTACTCATTCTTGGAATTCTTCTGTCAGCTCCATAACACAATCTGTGCGTTTTACTTCCCTTATATAGAAAGGTCTATGTGCATCTCCCTGTGTATTTTAATCACCTTTAGATTAGTTATAATAATCAGTATATGTGCTTATATCTACTTAGGAAACAGTGGCAGGAACAAGTCAGTAGAGATACATTTTTTTTTCCCTGAATAAGTTCTACCCACAGTTGGTGGGATAAGTGTATGGAGAGCTTACAGAAGAGAGACCGTCCGAGACTGGAAAGGACAGGGAGCATGGTGTGGGCGGTGAGCTCACTACATCCACCCAACCATGGCGGATGCTTTGCTCCACTGGTCCACATACACCTTCTAAGAAGAAAAGCATTCTCTAACACAGACATAAGGTCACGGTGACAAAAAAGTTCTCCAAACAGCTGGAGCGAAATTGGTCCCCAGTGTTCGTTTGTTGATGTTTTTGTTGTTTTGTTTTCGGTCTATAGGGTCTGGCCTGCAGACTTTGGGTCCTGCGGCCATGATGCATACATCTCCTGTGCTAAGTAGATCTTGTTAGATGTTTACCAGCTCTGGGTTGCACGTCTGTTTTTACTACTATTGTTTTTTTTTCAGGTTTAACATTTTTCACTCCTGTCTACTTCATGTTTATTATTTTCTCCATCCTATTTCTGGGTTTAATTTTTCATCTCTTAACGTGAAAGGTTAGATCTTTTCTTAGCTGCTTCCCACAAACTTGAACATGCTGTGTTGCTATTCTCATTTAGTTCAAAATAGTGTTAATCCTTCCTGTGACTCCGTCTCTGACCCATGAGCTATTTAGAAGTATGTTGTTTAACTTCCAAATATTTGGGGATTTTCCAGATTCTTCTGTTGTTGACATATTAAATTCTGCTGTGGGCAAACTATAAACTTTGTATGATTTCAGTTCTCTTAGATCTGCTGAAGCCTGTTTTTGGGTTGAGAACAGGATCTGTCAGAGTGCACATACAAAGAATGTATGTTCTGCATCTGTCAGGTTGATCCAGTCATCTTGGCAAACAGTGATTTTTAGACCTAATATATTTTTTTTTTACCTACTTTGTTTGTTCAGATTTTTAGTTGTGTGTGTGTGTGTGTGTGTGTGTGTGTGTAATGTGGAAGTGTTCATACCATAGAGCACAGATGGTGGTCAGGGGACAAGTTTCTTGGGGTCAACTCTCCTCTTCCACTTTTATGTGTGGTTCCGGATTTGAACCCAGATCACCAGGGTTGTGCAGCAAGTACCTTAACCCACTGAGCCCTCTCACTGGCCCTTGCTTTCTCATCCTTGTTTGCTCACTTCCCTTGGGCTCTGGCTGGTTTTGCTTATATCTTTGTGTGTACTGGGAGCGTTAATTCTCTCTGATGCTCTGGTCCTCTGTCAGAATGAGCCATCCCTCCTCCCTGTCACTTCCCAATGCCAACAGAGTCACATCTGCCTAGTTTTGACTATTTATGCTTCTGTCCCTTCCTGATCCTTTGCTTTTTCCTGTCTTTATTGACTCATTTAAAACTAGGTTTTGCGTAGCTCACCCATGCCCACCTTCCAAGTATTTTTACCCTCAGAGAGGCTCAGCCTGTTGGTCACAATGTTACCAATGTGCATCGTGTAGTTACAAGTTAGCTGAGTGAGTCTGCCATCTTGCTTTTTTCTTTCCCCA
Organism: Grammomys surdaster; assembly: GCF_004785775.1. NCBI lineage: Eukaryota > Metazoa > Chordata > Mammalia > Rodentia > Muridae > Grammomys > Grammomys surdaster. Next base: position 2,254,027 of record NW_021620749.1, on the reverse strand, counting down.
TGTCTCCTAAATCCCTATTATACCTTTTCTTCCTATTCTGTCTTCTGGGGTGGATGCATAGGCTCTATTTTATACATGCTACAGGGTGAAAAGCTATACTCTGTGTTTCAAATGTGCATAGTCTAAGACATATTCATTCTTTTTTTTTTTTTTAAAGGTTTTTATTTTTTTTATATGAGTACACTGTAGCTGTCTTCGGACACACACCAGAAGAGGGCATCAGATCCCATTACAGATGGTTGTGAGCCACCATGTGGTTGCTGGGAATTGAACTCAGGCCCTCTGGAAGAACAGTCAGTGCTCTTAACCACTGAGCCATCTCTCCAGCCCAGACATATTCATTCTAAGATGCTCAGCAGCTCAGTCACTCCACAGGTAACACAGCATCCTTTGCCAGATTTCTGTTGGGTTGTTTTATTTCTAATGTAATTTTAACTGAAAAATATGTTTTTGCTATTTATTTTCCTAAGTAACCTGAAGGCCAGATGCCTAGAAGGCCTACATATGCTTTTTCTAGGGGAAATCTAAAGGAAGGATGCTCCAGAAGTTGCTGTTTCACCTTAAAATTTAAGAACCTTTCTCTAAAGACAGGGTTTCACTGTGTAGCCCTGAGATCCAACTGCCTCTGCCTCCTGAGTGCTGGGATTAATGGCAGGCACCACACCTGGCAAATCACATCTGGCAAATTTTAAGTGAGTTAAAAAGTTATGTTCACTTTTCTTATGTGGGGAGTATGTACCTGTGTGCTCGCATGCAGAAGGTCAGAGGACAACTTCTCTCCTCCTACCTTACGATCCTGGGATTATTCACATTGTCAGCTCTGGTGGCACCTTTGCCTGTTGAGCCACCTCCTGGCTCTTAAGTAACTTTAAAAGAAAAAATTTGACAAGGCAACTATTTTGCATGCATTCATCCATATGCTTAGCAGCACTGGGTAATCTTTAAATCATGTAGCCATAGGTTTCTTATTCCTGTGGTTTAAGGGACTTAGTTTAAATTTTCTCTTCTAAATTTACGGTGGGTTCCTAGAAGTGAAGCGGAGTGGGTGTTTGTTTCAAAACTATTTTGCTCCCGTTGCCAAACAGTTATTTTCCACATGTATACAATTACAGGCTAATAGGCCTTATTTACTATCTGTCAATCTGCCTACTATTTAACACATCCTGGTTTTCTCATGCGCTGTGTGGTTTCTGAGAGAAATCTGTCGCCATTCTTGTTCTCTTTGAGCAGATGTTCCTTTTCTCTCTTTGTGCACAAGAAATCTTCTATCCTTTTAAACTATCTTATTATTATGAGGTTTCATCATAGACTGTGTGTGTGTAGTGTGTGACCAAGTTGTCTTTTTGCTCCTTTCTTGTTTGGGCTATACTAGATCTGGAAGGTGCTATGTATGGTTTGATTTGGGGTCCAGACAACTCTGGGTTTCTTTGTAGGCTGCAGGACTTCACTTTGGAAGGCAGCTAAGTAACCTGAAGGCTTAGATGCCTAGAAGGCCTACATATGCTTTCCTAGGGAGAAATCTAAAGCAAGGATGCTCCAGCAGGGTCCAATGCTGTCCCAGGGGGAGTGGCTTCTCCAGGCTGTTCTGTATGGAGCCTTTGCTCTGACAAGTCAGAATTTAATATCCTCCCATGGGGCCTGGTCCTTGAGTTATCTTTTAGCTCCCTGGCCATTTTCTACCTGTAGATATTGAGGTTCATGCTGCCAAGGAACAAACTGTAATATTTAGCAAACCCCACAAAAGTTCCCATGTAATTTTTACAGCTATTTTTCTGAATAGCTTGCTTCTGTTTGGAACTCTGCTCTGTAACTTTCCTTAGTATTAGTTCCATGTCCTCCCTAAACTGATATGGCTACTTCTTCAACTCGTTGAAACTACCGGGCTCTGCTTAGGATGCAACTTCTGCATCTATCGTCTAAAAAATGCCTAAGATAGAAAGTATAGAGTTTAACCTTCAATTTACCCATTATTAGGGCTCATCTATTATTAGGGCTCATAGTTTCTATGGCTTGGGTGTCACATGCTCCCTAAGGGTTCATTTATTAGGGGCTTGGTCTCTAGTCTGGGGACTCGAGAGATAATTGAAACTGTTAAGGAGTAGGTAGATTGTACCATTAGGATGCAGCCCTCAGAAGGGATTACTGTAGTTCCTTTGGGATCTCTGTTCTCCAAGACTGGAGAGACTAACTCTATTTTAGAGGACAAAGAGTTCCAAAGGGAGGGAAGAGGACAATTTAAGAATATGAGCAGACTGTTATATACATACCACAAACTCACTCTTTTGTACATCTTTTATTAAGGTTTCTATTTGGAAAAAAATAAGGAATGATCCCTATTTCTCCTGTATTCTGGTTTTCCTTCTTGCCATGTGATTTCTGTCTCCCACACAAAGTGCCTCCACAATGCCACCTACATTGATATGAGACTGTACCCTAACCTAGGGGACCCTCCTCTGAAGAAGGCAAGGCAGCCACCTGGATTTCAGCCTCTCTAAGCTAAATAAACCTCTTTCCTTTACACGCTGTGGGATCTCAGATGCTACATTGTAACAACGGGAAATAGACTAACAATAGCACCAAACTATCTACAGTCCATTTCTAGAAGAGCTGTCTAATCTGTTGTGTCCAGATGTCAAGTAGTCAGTGTGAGACAGGAAGCCTGGGTCTTGTTATTTCCTCGGGGTCAGAGGGCAGCAATATCTATTTTTTAAGATAACTTGCGTCAATAGTTCTCTCTCGCTTTGCGGGTTTTTTGTTTGTCTTTCTGTTTTGGGATAGCTCTCTTTTTCTTAGATTGGCTTCTGTGCCTTTAATTTTTTTAATTAAATTTGACTTTATTGTATCTAATGGTTTTAAAGTTCCTAACTCTAACATTTATCTATTGGGAGGGTTTAAATTCACATGTTCCTCGCAGGCTCCTGGTTTCAAGCTTGGTTCCAAGCTGGTAGTAGAGGTGGGGCTAGCTGAGGAAGTAAGCCATAGGGGGTATCTCAACTCTTGTCCCTTCTGGTCACTTCTGCTTCTGCCTCCATCACATATTCTTGCCATCCTGGTAGCCTGCCTTGCCTCAGGCCTAAAGCTGTGAAGCCATCTAACCTTGGCTTGAAACTTCTGAAACTGAGTGCCAAAAATCAACCCTCTCTTCAGGGTTTGTCTCAGGTATTTTGCCACAGCTATCTGTGCCACCCCCTCTTCTATGTTCCCCTCTCCTGTATCCCTTCTCCTGTGCCCCCCTCTCCTATGCGCCCCTCTCCTATGGCCCCCTCTACACCACCTCCTCTCCTTTCTTTTTCATTTAATTTTAAAGTTCTAATATGGAATTGTGATTTTATTTTATTTTAACCTTTAGGCTCTGTAGTTAAGTTAGGACTATAGCTCACACAATGAGCAGACTGAATAATTCTGGACCATGTAAGTAATGCTCTGGATGAGATCCAAATACTCTCAGGCACTGACACACCACAACTCACCTTTATAAAGCACACAACCTCAAAGAAAACCTATGCACCAAGAGGGGCTCTCACTCCCTGCATTTCTGTTGTTTGTGCTGGGAACTGAACACTGGGCTTCGTACATGCTGAGCAAGCAGTTCATCACTGTGCCTCGTCTGTAGTCCAGTTAACAATACTCTTCGTGTTTCCCTGAAACCCTTGGTAACCACCGATCTGTCTTCTGTCAGACTTGCTCACTACAGAGTGTGATGTACACAGAGTCATACAGGCGCAGGTATTCCGTGGTTAGTGTTTTACATTGCACACACAGGCTTCCACCCAAGCCGAGTGTGGGTTCCGTTCATTCTTTGATGGCTAACGACATGTCCTGTTCTGTCTCTCTGTTCCGTGTCTGGCAGTGTCTGCCTTCTCATCCTTTGGCTATTATGGACGGCGCTTCCAAGAACACTGGCATACAGATGTCTGTGTAGACACACGTTCTCGATGCTCATGGAGCGGAACCACTGAGTCAGATGACTGCTCCAAGATCAGCTCTTTGGGGAATTTTCAAACCGTATTTCATAGCAGCTTCATCACAAATGCTTATTGCTGTCTGTCTTTCCTTCTTCCTGTGAGCTATCCTGGTGGGTAAAGCATGTCATACTGCGATTCTTATTTGTGGACTTTTTTTTTTTTCAGTGAGGATTTAAACTCTCATTTATTTATAAAGCCACCAATTCTCGTTCTTCAGATCAAACCTGTTTTTCTGAGACTATCACCACTCATGTATAATTCCTTTTTTTTTTTATTTCTAAAATTAGCAAAGCATTAAGTTTACTGTGGCATTTTCAGATAGCCTGGATTTTTGTTTCTCTCCTTGCAAACTCATGGCCTTCCTTTGCCCTTCTGTCCTGACAGCCGCCTTTCTACTTTGATGGCATGCATGCTCCATTAACCTCCACGCCTTCTCCAGCGGCGTTCCCCCTTCTCATGGTCTTCTCCCTAATTTCATTAACTGTATCCCAACTTACACCCCTATATATACACATCTGTAAGCCAGAACCTATGATTAGAGAGGCCATGGAGTGTTTGCCTGCCTGAGTCTGAGTTAACTTTTCTCTTAGCCAGGGTTTCCATTGCTGTGACAGAATACCATGATCATACAGGACTTGGGGAGGAAAGAGTTTATCTCAGCTCACACTAGGTTCTCGGTTGTGTTGGTGAGCAGGATTCACTTTTCCACACATACCTGTAATCTCAGAGACTAGAACCAAAACACTAATGGGTGGTGAGTTTGAGTGGGGAAAATTTGATGAGAGATTGCTGGTGTCACGTTTCATTTGAGAAAATAAATTTCTGTGGGGGAGACAGATAAGAAGCCTAGCACCAGGGAAACAAGGAATGATTTGTTTTATGTACATCCTTGGCAGAGCCAGAGAAAGTCAGTGCCATGAAGGATAGTTCACTCCTGTAAGAACAAAGCTGGCGTGGTGCAGCAAGGTTCTCCACTGCTTTTCCTGCTGTCAGATTTCTGGTGTACCAGATGCTAGGATGGATTCTGGATCTGGAGTAGCATCCTTCAGTCAGGTGCTGGCAGGAGACAAATGGGGTGTGAGCAAGCACGTCTCTGGCCTTCTGAGACCATGGAAGTAGATGCATTGGTGTCTTCTGGCTGGGTTCAGAAACCCAGCCAGTTCAGTTCCTAGAAACAGGTACAGGGCAGTAGCTGGTAGAAGGGGTTGATGCATATGTGATTGGTTGTTTCCCCTGGTGGTTGCTGTTACATAGCAACCAAATATTCCCTGATCTCACTGAGAATCTGCAAGATTTATCACACCATCTGAAAAGTAACTCCTGTCTGGAGTACATTCTGCAGTCTGTAGATTTATCATGCCACCTGATAAGTCACTCTTGTCTGGAGTATATTCTGCAGTCTGTGTTATGAACAGTGGCATTCATCAATATGAGAGGTGGGGCAGTTATAACACATTTTTCTGCAGAGAATCAAATCTAGATAAATGGTTCACAGCAGGTTTGTCTAAGAGGAAAAGTTAATGTGCTACTGATTGGAATGAAACTTAAAAAAAAAAAAAAAAAAAAAAAAAAGAGTCAGAAACAAGCCCTGGTGACTCAGAGGAGAGAGGGAGGCTCTTACACATAACTTACTATGCAGACCAGAAATATATTTGGCAATGGAAAGTTAGTACTGGAGAAATCAAAAAATATTTGGCAATGGTTTGACATAAAATACTCCATCATCAAACAATATCTGAAAATCAAAATCTGATCATTGAATGTGTACCTTCTAAATGTAGCAGGCAGGGTGGGTAGCCTCAGGAGAACAAACTGTGGTAAAAGATCAAAGACTCTGGTAAGTGAGCATTAAAATCAGGAGATGGCAGGGGTTGTACTGTACAAGAAGCAAGCTTTTCCTAATGTGAGTCCAGTCCGGTGAGCCAGGGTTGATAACACAGATGAGGAGAGGGCAAACATTTGAAAAATGACAGAGAGCCCCTGCAATGAAAGTGGGTGTTGGCTTTGGGAGCTCTGCAGTTGGTGGTATCCTCTGTGACACCCGTAAGTGCTACAGCTGACGTCTGTATCTTCAACTTTCCCCGGGGGGGGGGGGGGGGAACCAGAAACGCTGAGCAGGTCACAGCTGGGGAGACTCTGGCCAAGGAAAAGTTCGGATGGAAGGACTGTGAAGGCTCTTGAGGCTGTTCCTTCCAAGCCCAGTCACAGACGGCTGTGAAGGTCCAGGCCTGGTCCCAACCCAGGAGTGGAGCAAGAGCCTGCCGCTGAAGGCATGTCTGCAGCTCCTGTACTTGGATACTACGTGCAAAGGAACCTTCAGTGAACGGCTCAGCCTCTCTCCCATAGGCTCACAGATCTCAGAAAGAACATTAGCGAAACATTAACATCAGTGTAAACACACATACACACACCCCAAAACAGTAGACCCCAAAATAGTGGAGGAAGGTCAAGGCACAAGATGAAGAGATAAATGGGTTTACTGACACAGGATAGCATTCGAAGGAGACTGAAACTCAGCAGAATCAACATTTGGAAGAGGCAAAGAGTCGAGTTGATACCATTCAATGTTTTGTTCTTAAAAACCCTGTGTGCACATAACCAAGAAAACAGGGGCGCTGAACATGTTGAAACCGCAAGGTTGAAATATTTCTCCCTTTGGCTAACCTAACCAAGAACAAACAAGAAAATTAGACATTTCCGGGGGCGGGGGAGGAATGAGATGATGGGAGAAATATAGAAATGTAGGCCAGGGGTCAACTGATTAAATCCCAACCAAATAAATCATGAGACCTGGGGAGATAGGAATATCGGATGGATAGTCAGAGGTGTTCAAAGACTGTTAGTGATGGGTGGTGCCATATTCTACTTTTCAAGTAGATATTTTAGAGAAATATTTATATTTCTCTCAATTGAGATACAATTTGTTCAAAATGCTGGGTGGGAGGGGCGGTGAGAGAGGAGGTAACTGGGGCATGGAGATAAGAAGTCCCCCGGTGAGCTGGTTCACAGTGAAGCTACAAAGCTCTCTCTAACACTGTTGAATAAAAAGTGTGAAAAATTAGTGGGAGCAGATGACTCAGAGGGTACATGTCCTTAGTATGCAAGCCTGGGAACCTGAGCTCCATTTAGAACTCAAGTATAGGTGAAAGGGGAGAACTGAACCCACAAAGGTGTCTTCACACACACACACACACACACACACACACACACACACATACATGTGCATACACTCACAGGAACACACACATACACACACATATACACATGTGCACACATACATGTGCACACACACGCATGCACATACACATATGTGCACATATACATGTGCATACACACACAGGAACACACACATGCACATACACATACACACATACACACATGTGCACACATACATGTGCATATACACAGGAACACATACACACATGCACACACACATACACACACATGCACATGTATATGTGCATGTACACACAGGAACACACACACATACATGCACATACACATACACACACATACACACATGCACATACACACACATACACACATGCACATATACATGTGCATACACACAGGAACATACACACATGCACATACACACACATATACACATGCACATACATACACACATACACACAGACGCCTGCATGCACACGTGCAAACGCTCACACCCATGCACACATAAACACACATAATGATTATGATTTTTTTAATTTTAAAAGAGTAAACTAAGGAAGAAAACAAGAATGACAAGCAGCTTTAATATCCTACTTTGAAAAATATAATAAAAAAGTTTCAAATGAGAAAGCTTTGGGGAACATGTTAGCAACACTGATGTAAGAAGAAAATTTGAATGTGAGTATATTATCAACCTCAGATAAAATTTAAAGCACAGTTAAAATATCTCAAAAGGGACTTTCAGAATTTTGAAAACATTAGTTATATCAACAATTGCATAGCAGAGAAAAAGATCCAGGAGATGCACAGTCTGTCTGTGAGGCTAAATCAACCCCAGCTCCAGTGTGTGACAGAGATAACACACACAAAAAACAGATCTAGATAGAAATAATGTTCCAATCCTAATGTACTTATAAATTATCTTAAAGAACTTTCTAGTAAACCTAAGGAAAACTTGTTCTATCTTAAGACAGAATGGCTTTAATATTAGAAAATCTAATATTACAGTGCTTCATGTCAATATTTCCCTGTAATGGTGACTGGTGGGCATTTAACATCTACTGAAACACATTTGAGAAGGCCCTGAGTCGGCGAGGTGTGAGCAGAGGTTATGAAACATGAAAGGACACTGCGTAGTGGGGGAGGTGTTGAGGGATAGAGCCTTGGATACATGAGACACAGGAGGTTGGGGGGGGATGGAAAGGTGCAAGGGGATCAGGTCAAGGGGAAGAAGAAAAACCAACAAAAATGATTTGTTTAAAAACGTCACCATACAAATCTAAAGCCAGGTATGCTGATTTAAATTTTAAAATAAGAGTCTTTGGAAAGATTGTAAGTGAAGAATGACTCTTTTCACGTCATGATAACACAAATGGCAGTGTCTAACCAGACCGAGGAGCGTGGGAAACATTTCTGTGGAAATCAGAAGAAAGGACAGTGTCTGCTTGAATTATTACTTCCCAGTGTGGAGAAGATCTGAGCCACGTCACAGGCTCCGAATAGAAATCACAGCTGTAACTATTAGAAAAGGGAAGGTCAAAAGTTCACAGAATACTGAGGACGATTAAATAACATTAAATAATTGGTTCCCAAGGCGACTAATGCTAAAACACGGAACTAAAAAGAAAGCTATAGTAAAGGGGATAAATTTAAAACTGCTAAATGCATGCCAATCAACAACCTTCCCATATACCCCATGAACAATCTGGATGCATGGTCTTACTGCCTCACACCACTCCAGTTTTCCAGAGAATAAACATGCATACACACACACACACACGCACATACACATACATGCATACACATACACATGCACACACATACACATATACAGACTGCACATGCACATGTATACACATATACATATACAGCTGTTCATATGCACACACATATACAGATATATGCACACACACATGCACAGGCATACACACACATATATACACTGCACATATGCACATGAACACATATGTGCACATGCACACATAGGCACACGCACACGTGCACATGCACATACACACACACACAAACTTATAAAACCAATAAAATTCAAAACAGAGGCCAACAGATGAGATAGATTCTAGATGGACCTCTGAAATAACTTGAGGCTAAGAGCTCTTCCAAATGCAGGGTAACACTGCGAGGAGAGCCTGAGATACAGTTGGGATGGATGATGGTGGGAACTAGCCCTGACCTCCTGGGCTAGCCAGTCTGCCTAGAATCTAATTTAAGAAAGTGAAGGTGACATCATCGCAGGTGTTTCTCCAGAACATAAGTTTATAACGCTTCTGGCTAGCAAAGTTGGAAGGGAGACAAGAGCTTAAAAACCCTCCAGCTATTCTCTTTGTGGACGTCCAACCTCTTTATCTTCAAATAAAAGTGTCTGTGTTTCTTCCTTCCCCCTCTGGGCTCTGGTTCTTCACTGAGAAATGTCAGCTTCAGAAGCGGAAGAAAACACGAGGTGATAGACAGCACAGAATGTTCTCGTCTTTAAGACTATAAATATTTTGCTTCTAGAAGGGCTCTCCTATCATGAAAACTTCAGTTCTTCCTAAATCTGTAAAAATGAACTATGGCACTTATGATAATTCCTAACTTCAAGTTGTATTTGCTGAGTTGGCTGGTAACATTTGAAAATCAATCACTTGGATGTTTACAGAAGACCAGTATGATGGGGGAGGGAGGGGGAGTTCAATTCAAAAACAGAAGTCAGACTGCCAGTCAAAACATTTGATTCCTGCCAGGCGCAGTGGCGTGAGACTTAAATTCCAGCACTTGGGAGGCAGAGTTTCAGCCCAGCCTGGTCTACATAGTGACTTCCAGGTCAGCCTGGTCTACATAGAGAAATCTGTCTCAAAACTACAGATATCCAGTTCCTAAACCTGAGTTATTTAGTAAAGTCAACAGGCTAGAGAAGCAGAGTTCTTTATGTTTACAAAGACCTGTGGGCGGTACTAGAGAGAGGATTAATATGTCTCAAGAAGCTTAGACGGTGACTAGAAAAAAAGATAAATTAAGAAATAGATAATATAATTCCTACAAATCAACATTTAAAAAAAAAGTAATTCTGTTTTAAACGTAGAAGAAAGCAGACTGAGGCAGAGCAAATGAATGGGCTAAGCCCATAATAGCTTCCTCAGCTTTAGTGGAGAAATGGAAATTGAAATGACAGCAAGGTGTCACTCCACAGCTGTTAGAATTGCTCACATAAAAATGATTGACAGCAACTGTTGGCAGGATGCTGCATGCCTGGGACATGCATGCATTGCTAGGGCAGGATGCTGAGTGCCTGGGACGTGCATGCATTGTTAGGGGCAGGATGCTGTATGCCTGGGATGTGCATGCATTGTTAGGGGCAGGATGCTGTATGCCTGGGACGTGCATGCATTGTTAGGGGCAGGATGCTGAGTGCCTGGGACGTGCATGCATTGTTAGGGGCAGGATGCTGAGTGCCTGGAACATGCATGCATTGCTAGGGCAGGATGCTGAGTGCCTGGGACGTGCATGCATTGTTAGGGGCAGGATGCTGAGTGCCTGGGACGTGCATGCATTGTTAGGGGCAGGATGCTG